>NC_086337.1:5996597-6332831 GCF_032445375.1 Bacillus rossius redtenbacheri | reverse complement strand
TGAAACGTTATCTCGATTTTTGAAGCCATTTATAGTTTTATGAAACTATATCTAGTTGTTTGATGCTGTTCCCGGATTTTTGAAACCATTTCGAGATTTTTGAAGTCATTTCCGGATTTTTGAAACAATTATCGGTTTTTCTAAGTTTTTTTTAGATTTTTGATATCATTCCCGGATTTTTGGCGCCTTATCCCGATTTTTGAAGCCTTATCCCGATTTGTGAAGACATTTCTAGATTTTTGAAGACATTTCCGGATTTTTTAAGCTATTTCTAGATTTTTGAAGTCATTTCCGGATTTTTAAAACAATTATCAGATTTTGAAGTCTTTTTAGATTTGTGAATCCATTTCCGGATATTTTGAAGTCATTTCTAGTTTTTTGGACCCATTCCTGGATTTTTTAAGCCTTATTCCGATATTTGAAGTCGTATCTGGATTTTTGAAGCTTTATCCAGATTTTTTAAGCCATTTCTGGATTTTTGAAACCATTTCTAAATTTTTAAAGGCATTTTCGGATTTTTGAAGCTATTTCCGGATTTTTGAAGCCATTTTTAGATTTTTGAACCTATTTCCGGTTTTTTGAAGCTATTTCTAGTTTTTTAATCATTATCCCGATTTTTCAAGGCTTATCCGATTTTTGAAGCTATCCGCGGATTTTATAGCCATTTCTAGGTTTTTTAATCGTTAATATGAATTTTGAAGACATTTCTAGTTGTTTGAAGCCATTTCTAGTTGTTTAAAGTTATTCCCGGATTTTTGAAGCCATTTGTAGATTTTTGCAGTAATTTCCGGTTTTTTGAAACAATTATCGGATTTATGAAACCATTTTCGGATTTTTAAAGCCATTTTCGGGTTTTGTAGCCATTTCTGGATTTGTGAAGCCTTATCCTGATTTTTGATGCCTTATCCTGATTTATGAAGCCATTAACGAATATTCGATAACTTTTTTTTGAGGCCTTATGCCGATTTTTTAAGCTATTTCTACATTTTTGAAATCATTAATGGATTTTTAAGCTATTAGAGATTTTTGAAGCCTTTACTGGTTTTTTGAAACCATCTCCGAATTTTTGAAGCCATTTCCGGATGATTGAAACCATTTCTAAATTTTTGAAACCTTATCCTGATTTTTGAAGCCTCATCCCTAATTTTTGAAGATATTTCTATATTTTTGAAGCCATTTCTAGTTTTTTAATCGTTACCCCAATTTTTGATGGCTTATCCAAGTTTTGAAGCAATCCCCGGTTTTTTAGCAATTTCTAGATTTTTGAATCATTACCCCGATTTTTCAAAGCCATTTATAGTCTTTTGAAGTCATTTCTAGTTGTTTGAAGCAATTCCCGGATATTTGAAGTCTTATCTCGGATTTTGAAGCCATTTCTAGATTTTTGAAGTCATTTTTAGATTTTTGTAACCATCCCCAAATTTATGAAGCCATTTCTAGATTTTTTAATCGTTATCTAGATTTTTGAAGCTATTTGTAGTTTTTTTTGAAGCCATTTATAGTTGTTTGATTCCATTCCCGGAATTTTGAAGCCATTTCTATATTTTTTAAGTCATTTCCGTATTTTTGAATCAATAATCGGTTTTTTGAAGTCATTTTTTGATTTTTGTAGCCATTCCCGGATTTTTGAAGCTATTTCTTGATTTTTGAAGTCATTTTTGGATTTTTGTAACCATCCACAATTTATGAAGCCATTTCTAGATTTTTGAAACGTTATCTCGATTTTTGAAGCCATTTATAGTTTTATGAAACTATATCTAGTTGTTTGATGCTGTTCCCGGATTTTTGAAACCATTTCGAGATTTTTGAAGTCATTTCCGGATTTTTGAAACAATTATCGGTTTTTCTAAGTTTTTTTTAGATTTTTGATGTCATTCCCGGATTTTTGGCGCCTTATCCCGATTTTTGAAGCCTTATCCCGATTTGTGAAGACATTTCTAGATTTTTGAAGACATTTCCGGATTTTTTAAGCTATTTCTAGATTTTTGAAGTCATTTCCGGATTTTTAAAACAATTATCAGTTTTTGAAGTCTTTTTAGATTTGTGAATCCATTTCCGGATATTTTGAAGTCATTTCTAGTTTTTTGGACCCATTCCTGGATTTTTTAAGCCTTATTCCGATATTTGAAGTCGTATCTGGATTTTTGAAGCTTTATCCAGATTTTTAAAGCCATTTCTGGATTTTTGAAACCATTTCTAAATTTTTAAAGGCATTTTCGGATTTTTGAAGCTATTTCCGGATTTTTGAAGCCATTTTTAGATTTTTGAACCTATTTCCGGTTTTTTGAAGCTATTTCTAGTTTTTTAATCATTATCCCGATTTTTCAAGGCTTATCCGATTTTTGAAGCTATCCGCGGATTTTATAGCCATTTCTAGGTTTTTTAATCGTTAATATGAATTTTGAAGACATTTCTAGTTGTTTGAAGCCATTTCTAGTTGTTTAAAGTTATTCCCGGATTTTTGAAGCCATTTGTAGATTTTTGCAGTAATTTCCGGTTTTTTGAAACAATTATCGGATTTATGAAACCATTTTCGGATTTTTAAAGCCATTTTCGGGTTTTGTAGCCATTTCTGGATTTGTGAAGCCTTATCCTGATTTTTGATGCCTTATCCTGATTTATGAAGCCATTAACGAATATTCGATAACTTTTTTTTGAGGCCTTATGCCGATTTTTTAAGCTATTTCTACATTTTTGAAATCATTAATGGATTTTTGAAGCTATTAGAGATTTTTGAAGCCTTTACTGGTTTTTTGAAACCATCTCCGAATTTTTGAAGCCATTTCCGGATGATTGAAACCATTTCTAAATTTTTGAAACCTTATCCTGATTTTTGAAGCCTCATCCCTAATTTTTGAAGATATTTCTATATTTTTGAAGCCATTTCTAGTTTTTTAATCGTTACCCCAATTTTTGATGGCTTATCCAAGTTTTGAAGCAATCCCCGGTTTTTTAGCAATTTCTAGATTTTTGAATCATTACCCCGATTTTTCAAAGCCATTTATAGTCTTTTGAAGTCATTTCTAGTTGTTTGAAGCAATTCCCGGATATTTGAAGTCTTATCTCGGATTTTGAAGCCATTTCTAGATTTTTGAATCATTATCCCGATTTTTCAAAGCCATTTATAGTCTTTTGAAGCCATTTCTAGTTGTTTGAAGCCATTCCCGGATTTTTGAATTCTTATCCGGAATTTAGAAGCCTTATCTCGGATTTTGAAGCCATTTCTATATTTTTTAAGCTTTTCCAAATTTTTTTTAACTCTTATCCGGATTTTTGAAACAATTTCGGTTTTTTGAAGCCATTTTCGGGTTTTTGAAGCCATTTCCGGGTTAAAGAAGGTATTTCTGGATTTATAAAGCCTTATGCTCATTTTTGAAGCCATTTCAAGATTTCTGAGGCTATTTCCGGTTTTTCGAAGCCATTAATGGATTTTTGAAGAAAAAACCGGATTTTTTAAGACATTTCCTGATTTTTTTGGACATTACCGAATTTTTGAAGCCATTATCGGATTTTTAAGCCATTATCATATTTTTGAAGCCATTCCCAAATTTATGAAGTCTTATCCCGATTTTTGATGCCATTTCTACATTTTTGAAGTGATAAACAGTTTTTTGATTCCAATTCTAGATTTTTGAAGCGATTTCTAGAATTTGAAACCATCCCCTTATTTTTGAAGCCATTTCCGGATGTTTGACATTTTTTCTAGATTTTTGAAGCTCTATCCGGATTTTTGAAGCCTCATCCCGATTTTTGAAGCTTCATTCCTAATTTTTGAAGATATTTCTAGATTTTTGAAACCATAAATGGATTATGGAAGCCATTTCTAGATTTTGAAGCCATTTCTGATTTTTAATACCATCCCCAGATTTTTGAAGCTATTTCTAGATTTTTGAATCCTTATCCGGATTTTTGAAGCTATTTATAGATTTATGAAGCCATTTACGGATTATTGAAACCATTTCCGGATTTTGAAGCCATTAATAGATTTATGAAGTCATTTCCGATTTTTGAAACAATTATCGGATTTTTGAAGTCATTTGAAGATTTTTGGTAGCCGTTTTCGGATTTTTGAGATCATTTCCTAGTTTGTAGAAGCCATTTCCTGGTTTTTGAAGTCATTTCCGAATTTTTAAAGCCAATTCTAAATTTTTGAAAACATTTCTAGATTTTTGAAATCAATTCCAGGTTTTTGAAAGAATTACCGGATTTTTGAAGCCATTTACGGATTTTTTTAAGTCATTTCAAGATTTTTGTAAGCTATTTTCAGATTTGTGAAGCCATTTCTGTATTTTTGAAGCCATTTCTGGATTTGTTAAGCCTTATGCTGATTTTTGAAGACATTTCTAGATTTAAAAACTATTTCCGGTTTATTGAAGCAATTAAAGGATTTTTGAAGCCATTATCGGATTTTTGAAGACATTTCCCGATTTTTGAAGCCATTCCCGAATTTTTGAAGTTATTTCTTGATTTTTGAAGTCATTTTTGGATTTTTGTAACCATCCACAATTTATGAAGCCATTTCTAGATTTTTGAATCTTTATCTCGATTTTTGAAGCCATTTATAGTATTTTGAAACCATATCTAGTTGTTTGAAGCTGTTCCCGGATTTTTGAAATCATTTCGAGATGTTTGAAGTAATTTCCAGATTTTTGAAACAATTATCGGTTTTTTGAAGTTTTTTTTAGATTTTTGACGCTATTCCCGGATTTTTTGCGCCTTTTCCCGATTTTTGAAGCCTTATCCCGTTTTGTGAAGACATTTCTAGATTTTTGAAGACATTTCCGGTTTTTTAAGCTATTTCTAGATTTTTGAAGTCATTTCCGGATTTTTAAAACAATTATCGGTTTTTTGAAGTCATTTTTAGATTTGTAAATCCATTTCCGGATTTTTTTTATGCCATTTCTAGTTTTTTGAACCCATTCCTGGATTTTTGAAGCCATTTCTGGATTTTTGAAACCATTTCTTAATTTTTGAAAGCATTTGCGGATTTTTGAAGCCGTTCCTAGATTTTTTGAAGCTATTTCCGGATTTTTGAAGCCATTTCTAGATTTTTGAAGCCATTTCCGGTTTTTTGAAGCCATTTATAGTTTTTTTTATCGCTATACCGATTTTTCAAGGCTTATCCGTTTTTTGTAGCAATCCCCAGATTTTATAGCCATTTCTAGGTTTTTTAATCATTATCCCGATTTTTGAAGCCATTTCTAGTTGTTTGAAGCCATTTCTAGTTGTTTGAAGTTATTCCCGGATTTTTGAAGCCATTTCTAGGTTTTTGCAGTCATTTCTGGTTTTTGAAACAATTATCGGATTTATGAAACCATTTTCGGATTTTTTAAGCCATTTCCGGGTTTTGTAGATATTTCTGGATTTGTGAAGCCTTATCCTGATTTTTGAAGCATTTAGACTGATTTTTGAAACATAAACGAATATTTGATGCCATTTTTTTAGCCTAATGACGATTTTTTAGCTATTTTTAGATTTTTGAATACAATAATGGATTTTTTAAGCCATTTATAGATTTTTGAAGCCTTTACTGGATTTTTGAAACCATCTCCGAATTTTTGAAGCCATTTCCGGATGATTGAAACCATTTCTAAATTTTTTAAACCTTATCCTGATTTTTGAAGCCTCATCCCTAATTTTTGAAGATATTTCTATATTTTTGAAGCCATTTCTAGTTTTTTAATCGTTACCCCAATTTTTGATGGCTTATCCGATTTTTGAAGCAATCCCCGGTTTTTTAGCAATTTCTAGATTTTTGAATCATTACCCCGATTTTTCAAAGCCATTTATAGTCTTTTGAAGTCATTTCTAGTTGTTTGAAGCAATTCCCGGATTTTTGAAGTCTTATCTCGGATTTTGAAGCCATTTCTAGATTTTTGAATCATTATCCCGATTTTTCAGAGCCATTTATAGTCTTTTGAAGCCATTTCTAGTTGTTTGAAGCCATTCCCGGATTTTTGAATTCTTATCCGGAATTTAGAAGCCTTATCTCGGATTTTGATGCCATTTCTATATTTTTTAAGCTATTCCCAGATTTATTTAACTCTTATCCGGATTTTTGAAACAGTTTCGGTTTTTTGAAGCCATTTTCGGGTTTTTGAAACCATTTCCGGGTTAATGAAGCTATTTCTGGATTTGTGAAGCCTTATGCTCATTTTTGAAGCCATTTCAAATTTCTGAGGCTATTTCCGGTTTTTCGAAGCCATTAAAGGATTTTTGAAGAAAAAACCGAATTTTTTAAGACATTTCCCGATTTTTTTGGACATTACCGAATTTTTGAAGCCATTATCGGATTTTTAAGCCATTATAGAATTTTTGAAGCCATTCCCAAATTTATGAAGTCTTATCCCGATTTTTGATGCCATTTCTACATTTTTGAAGTGATAAACAGTTTTTTGATGCCAATTCTAGATTTTGAAGCGATTTCTAGAATTTGAAACCATCCCCTTATTTTTGAAGCCATTTCCGGATGTTTGACATTTTTTCTAGATTTTTGAAGCTCTATCCGGATTTTTGAAGCCTCATCCCGATTTTTGAAGCTTCATTCCTAATTTTTGAAGATATTTCTAGATTTTTGAAACCATAAATGGATTATGGAAGCCATTTCTAGATTTTGAAGCCATTTCTGATTTTTAATACCATCCCCAGATTTTTGAAGCTATTTCTAGATTTTTGAATCCTTATCCGGATTTTTGAAGCTATTTATAGATTTATGAAGCCATTTACGGATTATTGAAACCATTTCCGGATTTTTGAAGCCATTAATAGATTTATGAAGTCATTTCCGATTTTTGAAACAATTATCGGATTTTTGAAGTCATTTCAAGATTTTTGGTAGCCGTTTTCGGATTTTTGAGATCATTTCCGAGACTTTGAAGCCATTTCCGGATTTTTGAAGCCTTATGCCGATTTTTGATGCCATTTCTAGATTATTGAAGCCATTTCAGGGTTTTTGAAACAATCTCCGGATTTATGAAGCCATTTCCGGATGTTTGGAACCATTTCTAAATTTTTGAAGCCTTATTCTTTTTTAAAGCCCTTTCCCGATTTTTGAAGCCTCATCCCTAATTTTTGATGATATTTGTAGATTTTTTAAGCCGTAAATGGATTTAGAAGCCATTTCTAGATTTTGAAAACATTTCTGATTTTTGAAACCAACCCCGGATTTTTGAAGCCATTTCTAGATTTTTGAATCGTTATCTTCATTTATGAAGCTATTTCTAGATTTGTAAAGCCATTTTTAATTGTTTGAAGCCTTTACCGGATTTTTGAAACCATTTCTTGTTTTGAGAATCCATTTCTAGTTGTTTGAAACCATTCCTGGATTTTTGAAGGCATTTCTAGATTTATGAAGCCATTCACAGATTTTTGAAGCCTTATCTCGATTTTTGAAGCCCATATCTGGATATTTGAGGTCTTATCCGGATTTTTGAAGCAATTTTCTGGATTTTTGAAACAGTTTCAAACTTTTGAAGGCATTTCCGGATTTTTAAAGCCATTTATAGATTTTACAAGCTATTTCTAGATTTTAGAAGCCATTATCGGATTTTAAGCCATTCCCGGTTTTTTTGAAGCCATTTCTAGATTTTAAAGCCTTATACTGATTTTTTGAAGCCTTATCCTAATTTTAAAGCCATCCCCGGATTTTTGAAGCAGTTTTTAGTTTATTGACTCGTTATCCCAATTTGTGAAGCCCTTTCTAGTTGTTTGAAGCCATTCCCGGATTTTTGAAGTCATTTCCGGATTTTTAAAGCCAATTCTAAATTTTTGAAAACATTTCTAGATTTTTGAAATCAATTCCAGGTTTTTGAAAGAATTACCGGATTTTTGAAGCCATTTTCGGATTTTTTTTATTCATTTCAAGAATTTTGTAAGCTATTTTCAGATTTGTGAAGCCATTTCCGTGTTTTTGAAGCCATTTCTGGATTTGTTAAGCCTTATGCTGATTTTTTAGACATTTCTAGATTTAAAAAACTATTTCCGGTTTATTGAAGCAATTAAAGGATTTTTGAAGCCATTACCGGTTTTTTTGAAGACATTTCCCGATTTTTGAAGCCATTCCCGAATTTTTGAAGCTATTTCTTGATTTTTGAAGTATTTTTGGATTTTTGTAACCATCCACAATTCATGAAGCCATTTCTAGATTTTTGAATCGTTATCTCGATTTTTGAAGCCATTTATAGTATTTTAAAACCATATCTAGTTGTTTGAAGCTGTTCCCGGATTTTTGAAATCATTTCGAGATTTTTGAAGTAATTTCCGGATTTTTGAAACAATTATCGGTTTTTTGAAGGTTTTTTTTAGATTTTTGACGCTATTCCCGGATTTTTTGCGCCTTTTCCCGATTTTTGAAGCCTTATCCCGTTTTGTGAAGACATTTCTAGATTTTTGAAGACATTTCCGGATTTTTTAAGCTATTTCTTGATTTTTGAAGTCATTTCCGGATTTTTAAAACAATTATCGGTTTTTTGAAGTCATTTTTAGATTTGTGAATCCATTTCCGGATTTTTTGATGCCATTTCTTGTTTTTTGAACCCATTCCTGGATTTTTGAAGCCATTTCTGGATTTTTGAAACCATTTCTTAATTTTTGAAAGCATTTGCGGATTTTTGAAGCCGTTCCTAGATTTTTTAGCTATTTCCGGATTTTTGAAGCCATTTCTAGATTTTTGAAGCCATTTCCGGTTTTTTGAAGCTATTTATAGTTTTTTAATCGTTATCCCAATTTTTCAAGGCTTATCCGTTTTTTGAAGCAATCCCCAGATTTTATAGCCATTTCTAGGTTTTTTAATCATTATCCCTATTTTTGAAGCCATTTCTAGTTGTTTGAAGCCATTTCTAGTTGTTTGAAGTTATTCCCGGATTTTTGAAGCCATTTCTATGTTTTTACAGTCATTTCTGGTTTTTGAAACAATTATCAGGTTTATGAAACCATTTTCGGATTTTTAAGCCATTTCCGGGTTTTGTAGCCATTTCTGGATTTGTGAAGCCTTATCCCGATTTTTGAAGCCTTTAGACTGATTTTTGAAGCATTAACGAATATTTGATGCCATTTTTTTTAGCCTAATGCCGATTTTTAAGCCTATTTCTAGATTTTTGAATACAATAATGGATTTTTGAAGCCATTTATAGATTTTTGAAGCCTTTTCTGGATTTTTGAAACTATCTCCGAATTTTTGAAGCCATTTCCGGATGATTGAAACCATTTCTAAATTTTTGAAATTTTATCCTGATTTTTGAAGCCTCATTCCTATTTTTTTAAGATATTTCTAGATTTTTGGAGCCATTAATGGATTTTAGAAGCCGTTTCTAGATTTTGAAGCTATTTCTGGATTTAAAAACCATCCCCGGATTTTTGAAGCCATTTCTAGATTTTTGAATCATTATCCCGAATTTTCAAAGCCATTTTTTTTTTTTAAGCCGTTTCTACGAATTTTGAAGCCATTACCGGATTTTTGAAGTCATTTTAAGATTTTTGGAAGCCATTTTCAGATTTTTGAAGTCATTTCCGTGTTTTGAAGCCATTTCTGGATAATTGAAACCATTTCTAGATTTTTGAAGTCTTATCCCGATTTTTGATGCCATTTATAGATTTAATAAACACATTAACGGTTTTTTGATGCCATTTCTATTATTTTGAAGCCATTTCTGGTATTTTGAAACCATCCTCTAATTTATGAAGCCATTTCCGGATAATTGAAACCATTTCTAGATTTTTGAAGCCTTATCCCGATTTTTGAAGCCTCATCGCTAATTTTTGAAGATATGTCTAGATTTTTTAAACAATTTACGGTTTTTTGAAGCAATTTCTAGATTTTTGAAGTCATTTTTAGATATTTGTAACCATCCCTAAATTTATGTAGCCATTTCTAGGTTTTTTAATCGTTATCTCGATTTTTGAAGTTGTTTATAGTTTTTTTGAAGCCTTTTCTAGTTGTTTGATTCCATTCCCGGATTTTTGAAGCCATTTCTATATTTTTGAAGTCATTTCCGGATTTTTGAAACAATTATTGGTTTTTTTGAAGTCATTTTTGATTTTTGAAGCCATTCCAGGATTTTTGAAGCCATTTCTAGATTTTTTTTAATCATTTCCAGGTTTTTGAAACAATTACCGGATTTTTGAAGCCATTATCGGATTTTTGAAGTCATTTTAAGATTTTTGGAAGCCATTTTCAGTTTTTTGAAGCCATTTCCGTGTTTTGAAGCCATTTCTGGATTTGTTAAGCCTTATGCTGATTTTTGAGAACATTTCTAGATTTCTAAAACTATTTCAGGTTTATTGAAGCCATTAAAGGATTTTTGAAGCCATTACGGGATTTTTGAAGACATTTCCCGATTTTTGAAGCCAATAACGAATTTTTGAAGCCATTATGGATTTTTAAAGTCATTAAAGAATTTTTGAAGCCATTATGGATTTTTGAAGTCATTAACGAATTATTGAAGCCATTACCGGATTTTTGAAAACTTATCACGATTTTTGATGCCATTTCTATATATTATATAGTCATTAACGGTTTTTTGATGCTTTTTATATTATTTTGAAGCCATTTCTGGTATTTTGAAACCATCTACTAATTTTTGAAGCCATTTCCGGATAATTGAAACCATTTCTAGATTTCTGAAACCTTATCCCGTTTTTTGAAGCCTCATTGCTAATTTTTGAAGATATTTCTAGATTTTTGAAGTCATTATCGGATTTTTGAAGCCATTTCTAGATTTTTGAAGTCATTTTTAGATTTTTGTAACCATTCCCAAATTTATGAAGCCATTTCTTGATTTTTTAAATCGATATCTCGATTTTTGAAGCTATTTATAGTTTTTTGAAACCATTTCTAGTTGTTTGATTCCATTCCCGGATTTTTGAAGCCATTTTGAGATTTTTGAAGTCATTTCCATATTTTTGAATCAATTATCGGTTTTTTGAAGTCATTTTTAGTTTTTTGATGCTATTCCCGGATTTTTAAAGCTATATCTAGATTTTTGAAGTCATTTTTGTATTTTTGTAACCATCCACAATTTATGAAGCCATTTCTAGATTTTTGAATATTTATCTCGATTTTTGAAGCAATTTATAGTTTTTTGAAACCATATCTAGTTGTTTGAAGCTGTTTCCGGATTTTTTGAAGCCATTTCTAGATTTTTTAAGATAATTCCAGATTTTTGAATTAGTTATCGGTTTTTTGAAGTTTTTTTTAGATTTTTGACGCGTTTGCCGGATTTTTTGAGCCTTATCCCGATTTTTGAATTCTTATCGCGATTTGTGAAGACATTTCTAGATTTTTGAAGACATTTCAGGATTTTTTAAGCTATTTATAGATTTTGAAGTCATTTCGGGATTTTTGAAACAATTATCGGTTTTTTGAAGTCATTTTTAGATTTGTGAAGCCATTTTTGGATATTTTGAAGCCACTTCTAGTTTTTTGAACCCATTCCTGGATTGGTTTTAGCCTTATCCCGATATTTGAAGCCTTATTTGGATTTATGAAGCCTTATCCGGATTTTTGAAGCCGTTTCTAGATTTTTGAAGCTATTTCCGGATTTGTGAAGCCATTTCTAGATTTTTGAAGCCATTTCTAGATTTTTGAAGCCATTTCTGGTTTTTGAAGCCATTTCTAGTTTTTTAATCGTTATCCCGATTTTTGAAGGCTTATCTCGGATTTTGAAGCCATTTCTAGATTTTTTAATCATTATCCCGATTTTTCAAAGCCATTTATAGTCTTTTGAAGCCATTTCTATTTGTTTGTGGCCATTCCCGGATTTTTGAAGTCTTTTCCGGAATTTTGAAGTCTTATCTCGGATTTTGAAGCAATTTCTAGATTTTTGAAGCCATTTACGGATTTTTGATGCCATTTATATATTTTTGAAGGCATTGCCAAATTTTTTAAGCCATTCCCGGATTTTTTTAACTCTTATCCGGATTTTTGATGCCATTTCTAGATTTTTAAGTCCTTTCCGTATTTTAAAACAATGTCGGTTTTTTGAAGCCATTTTCGGATTTTTGAAGTTATTTCAAGATTTTTGGAAGCCATTTTCGGATTTTTGAATCCAATTCCGGGTTAAAGAAGCCATTTCTGGATTTGTGAATCCTTATGCTGATTTTTGAAGCCATTTCAAGATTTCTGAAGCTATTTCCGGTTAGTCGAAGCCATTAAAAGATTTTTGAAGGCATTACCGAATTTTTGAAGACATTTCCCGATTTTTTAAGGACATTACCGAATTTTTGAAGCCATTATCGGATTTTTCAGCCATTAACGAATTTTTGAAGCCATTACCAAATTTATGAAGTCTTATCCCGATTTTTGATGCCATTTCTACATTTTTGAAGTGATAAACGGTTTTTTGATGCCAATTCTAGATTTTTTAAGCCATTTCTGGATTTTTGAAACCATCCCCTTATTTTTTAAGCCATTTCCGGATGTTAGAAACCATTTATAGATTTTTGAAGCTCTATCCGGATTTTTGAAGCCTCATCCCGATTTTTGAAGCCTCATCGCTAATTTTTGAAGATATGTCTAGATTTTTGAAACCATTAACGGCTTATTGAAGCCATTTCTAGATTTTTGAAACCATTTTTGGATTTTTGAATCCATCCCCGGATTTGTAAGCCATTTCTAAATTTTTTAATCGTTATCCCAATTTTGGTAGCCATTTCTAGTTTTTTGAAGCCATTTCTAGTTGTTTGAAGCTATTACCGTATGTTTGACGCCATTTCTAGATTTTTGAAACAATTATGGGATGTTTGAAGCCATTTTCGGTTTTTGAAGCCATTACCGGATTTTTGAAGACTTTTCTGTTTTTTGAAGCCTTATCCGGATTTTTGAAGCCTTTTTCCGGATTTCTGAAGACTTATCCAGATTTTTGAATCCATTTCTAGGTTTTGAAGACATTCCCGGATTTTTGAAATCATTACCGGTTTTTTGAAGCCATATTAAGATTTTTGAAGCCATTCCCGGATGTTTTAAGCCTTATCCCGATTTTTGAAGCCTTAACCCGATTTGTGAAGCTTTTTCTAGATTTTTGAAGCCATTTCTAGATTTTTGAAACTATTTCTAGATTTTTGAAGCCATTGCTGGATTTTTAGAAGCCTTATCCGGATTTTTGAAGCCATTCCCGGATTTTTGTATCCTTATACCGATTTTTGAAGCCTTATCTGGATATTTAATGCCTTATCCGGATTTTAGAAGCCATTTCCAGATATTTTAAACCATTTCTAAATTTTTGAAAGCATTTCCATATTTTTGAAGCCATTTCTACATTTGGAAGCTATTTTCAGATTTTTGAAGCATTTATCGGTTTTTTAAGCCATTTCCGGATATTTGAAGCCATTTCTGGATTTTAAAGCCTTATCCTGATTTTTGAATTCTTATCCGATTTTGGAAGGCTTATCCTGATTTTTGAAGCCATTTCTGGGTTTTTGAAGCCATTATCGGATTTTTGAAGTCATTGCCAGATTTTTGTAGCCTATCCCAATTTTAGAAGCCTTATCCCGGTTTTTACAGCAATTCCCAGATTATTGAATCAATTTTCGGATTTTAGAAGCCTTATCCGGATTATTGATGCCATTCCCGGATTTTTGAAGCTATATCCCGATTTTTGAAGCCTTATCCCGAATTTTGAAGCCTTATCCCGTTTTTTGAAGCCATTACTGGATTTTTGAAGCCTTACCCGTATATCCCTGTATTATGGAAGATCTTTTATTTTATGGGAGTTTACCCTATGTACCCATATTATCGGAGTTTAGCCATGTTGTCGGAGTTTACCCGTATTATCGGAGTTTACCCATATGAAACTGTATTATGGGAGTTTACATGTATAGTCGGTGCTTACCCGTGTGAACCCGTATTATGGGAGTTCACATGTATCATCGGAGTTCACCTGTATTATCGGAGTTTACCCGTATGTACCCGTATCATCGGAGTTCACCCGTATTATCGGAGTTTACCTGTATGTACCCATATTATGGGAGTTTACCCGTATTATCGGAGTTCACTTGTTTGAACTCGTATTACGGGAGTTGACCCGTATTATCGGAGTTTACCCGTATTATCTGAGTTCACCTTTATGTACCCGTTAAATCGTAGCCCGCCTGTATTATAGGAGTTTACCCATATTTTCGGAATTACCGACTGAACCCGTATTATGGCAGTTCACCTGTATTACCGTAGTTCACCTGTATGTACTCGTATTATAGGAGTTTATTAGTATTATCGTAGTTCACCTGTATTATTATTATGGAAGAATACCCGTATTATCGGAGTTCACCATTATGATTGGAGTTTACCGGTATTATCGAAGTTTACCCATATTATCGAAGTTCACCTGTATGAACCCATATTATGGGAGTTCACCCGTATTATTGGAGTTCACCCATATGAACCTGTATTATGGGTGTTTACCCATATTATCGGAGATTACCCGTATTATCGGAGTTTACCTGTGTTATCGGAGTTTTCCCATATTATTTGAGTTTTCCGGTATGTACCCGTACTATAGGAGTTTAACCGTATTATCGTAGTTCATCTTTATATACTCGTATTATGGAAGTTTACCCATATTATCGTAGTTCAGACGTATGTACTCGTGTTATGTAAGTTTACCCACATTATGGTAGTTCACCCGTATTGTCGTAGTTCACCAGTATTATCGGAGTTTACCCGTATTATCGGAGTTTACCTGTATGTACGCGTATTATCGGAGTTCACCCATATTATCGGATTTCAACAGAATTATCGGAGTTCACCTGTTTTATGGGAGTTTACCCGTATTATCGGATTTTACCTGTTTTATCTGAGTTTACACGTATGTAACCGTATTATAGGAGTTTACATATATTATCGGAGTTCACCCAAATGAACACATATTATGGTAGTTTACACGTATGTACCTGTATTATGGAATTTTAACCGTATTACCTCAGTTCACCTTTATTATCCGAGTTTTCCCATATTATCAGAGTTTACCCGTATGTACCCGTGTAATGGGAGTTTACCCGTATTATCGGAGTACACCCGTATGTACTCGTATTATGGTAGTTTACCCGTATAATCTGAGTAAACCCGTATTATCTGAGTTCACCTGTAAGAACCCGTACTATGGAAATTTACCTGTATTATCGTTGTTTACCCGAATTATGGGCGTTTACCCATGTGTACCCGTATTATCGGAGTTTACCCGTATTATCGGAGTTTACCCATATTATCGGAGTTTACCCATTTTATCGGTGTTTACCCTATGTACCCGTACTATGGGAGTTTACCTGTATTATCTGAGTTAACCTGTGTGTACCCGTATCGACTCGTATTATTGAGATTTATCCATATTATTTGTGTTTACCCATATTATCGGAGTTTACCTGTATGTACCCATATTATAGGAGTTTCCCCGTATTATCGGAGTTCACCCGTATCAACTAGTATTATTAAGGTTAACCCGTATTATGGTAGTGCACACGTATAATGGGAGTTTACCTGTATTGTCGGAGTTTACCCGTATTATGGTAGTTTACCTGTATTATAGGAGTTCACCTGTATTATCGGAGTTCACCTGTATAAACTAATATTATGGAAGTTTACCTTATTATCATAGTTCACCCGTATTTTCGGAGTTTATCGGTATGTAACCATATAATGGAAGTTTACCCGTTTATCGGGGTTTACCCGTTATATCGTAGATCACCCATATGAACTCCTATTATGGGTGTTTACCTGTATTGTCGGAGTTTACCCGTATGTACCTGTACTATAGGAGTTAACCCGTATTATCCTAGTTCACCTGTATGTACTTATATTATGGAAGTTTACCCGTATTATTGTAGTTCACCTGTATAATTGGAGTTTACCTGTATTATCGGAGTTTACCGGTATGTACCCATATTATAGGTGTTTAACCGTACTATCGTAGTTCACCATTATGTACTCGTATTATGGAAGATTACCCATATTATAGTAGTTCACATGTATGTTCTCGTAATATTGAAGTTTACCTGTATATTCGAAGTTCACCCATACTATCATAGTTCACCCGTATTATAGGAGTTTACCCATATGTACCTGTATTATGGGAGTTTACCCGTATTATCGGAGTTTACCCGAATGAACCCTTTTTATATGAGTTTACTTATTTTATCAAAGTTCACCCATATGAACCTGTATTATGGGAGTTTACATGTATTATCGGAGATTACCTGTATTATCGGCATTTACCCGTATTATATGAGTTCAACCATATTAATCCGTATTATGGGTGTTTACCCGTATTGTCGGAGTTTACGCGTATGTACCTGTACTATTGGAGTTTACCCGTATTATCCTAGAACACCAAATGTACTCGTATTATGGAAGTTTACCCGTATTATCTGAGTTCACCCGTATGTACCCGTATTATCGGTGTTTACCCGTATGAACTTGTGCTATGAGAGTTTACCCATATTATGGGAGTTTACCCGCATTATCAGAGTTTACCTGTATGTGCCTTTACTATCGTAGTTTACCCGTATAATGGAAATTCACCTGTATTATCGGAGTTTACCCGTATTATCGGCTAGTACCCCTATTATATGAGTTCACCTGTATGAACCCGTATTATGGGTGTTTACCTGTATTGTCGGAGTTTACCCATATGTACATGTACTATGGGAGTTTACTCGTATTATCATAGTTCACCCGTATGTACTTGTATTATGGAAGTTTACCCATATTATCAGAGTTTACCCGTATGTACCCGTACTATCGTAGTTTACTCGTATAATGGATGTTCACCTGTATTATCGGAGTTTACCCGTATTATCGGTGTTTACCTCTATTATATGAGTTCACCCGTATGAACCCATATAATGGGTGTTTACCTGTATTGTCGGAGTTTACCCATATGTACATGTACTATGGGAGTTTACCCATATTATCCTATTTCACCCGTATGTACTTGTATTATGAAAGTTTACCCGTATTATCGGAGTTTTCTGGTATGTACCAGTATATAGAAGTTTACCCGTATTATGGGGGTTTACCCATATGCACCTGTATTATGGGAGTTTACCTGTATTATCAGAGTTTACCCTTATGAACTCGTATTATGGGAGTTTCCCTGTATTATCGTAATTCGCCCGTATGTACTCGTATTGTGGAAGTATACCCATATTATCGTAGTTCACCCCTTTCATCGGAGTTTACTAATATTATCGGAGTTTACTTTATGTGCCCATATTATGGGAGTTTACCTGTATCTACCCATATTATCGGAGTTAACCCGTATTATGGAAGTTTACCCTTATTAGCATAGTTCACCCGTATTAACGGAGTTCACCAGTATTATCGGAGTTTACCGGTATGTACTCATATTATGGAAGTTTACTTGTTTTATCGTAGTTCACCTGTATTACTGAAGTTTATTTGTATTATCGTAGTTCACACATATTATCGTTGTTTACCCGTATTTACCCATATTATCGTAGTTCACTTGTATTATCGGTGTTTACCTGTATTATCGGTGTTTACCTCTATGTACCCGTATTATGGTAGTTTACCCGTATTATCTGAGTTCACAAGTACGAACTCATATTTTGGGAGTTTACCCGTATTATCATAGTTCACATGTAATATCGGAGTTTATCCATATATAGGATTTTACCTGTATGCACCTGTATTATAGGAGTTTACCCGTATTATCGTAGTTTACCCGTATGTATCCATATTATGGTAGTTTACCCGTATTATCTGAGTTCACCCATTCGAAATTGTATAATGGAATTTACCCCTAAAATCGTAGTTCACCCGTACTATTCGAGTTCACCCGTATGCACCTAATAATGGGAGTTTACCCATATTATCGTAGTTCACCCGTGTATACCCATATTATGGTAGTTTACCTGTATGATTGTAGTTCACCCGTATTATCGGAATTTACCCGTATGCACCTTATGATGGGAGTTTACCCATATTATTGTAGTTTACCTGTATGTACCTGTATTATGGGAAATTACTCATATTATTGTAGATCACCCGTATGTATTTGTATTATGGAAGTTTACCCATATTATCGGAGTTTACCCATATTATCGGAGTTCACCTTAATGCACCTTATAATGGGAGTTTACCCGTATTATCGTAGTTTACCCGTATGTACCCGTATTATGGGGATTACCCGTATTATCGGAGTTCACCCGTATTTACCCATATTATGGTTGTTTACCCGTATTATCGTAGCTCCCCTTTATTATCGGTGTTCACTGGTATTATAGGAAATTACCCAAATGAACTCATATGATGGAAGTTTACCTGTATATCGTAGTTCACCCACATTATCATAGTTCACCCGTATGTACTCGTATTCTGGAAGTTTATCCATATTATCTGAGTTCACCCGTATGTACCCATATCATTGAAGTTAACCCGTATTATGAGAGTTTACCAATATGTACTCGTTTTATGGAAGTTTACCCGTATTATCGTAGTTCACCCGTATGTATTCGTATTATGGAAGTTTACCCATATTATCGTAGTTCACTTGTATCATCGGAGTTTACCCATATTATCGGAGTTCACCTGTATGCACCTTATAATAGGAGTTTACCCATATTATTGTAGTTCACCCGTATGTACCCGTATTATGGTAGTTTACCCATATTGTGGGAGTTTACCCGTATTATTGTAGTCACCCGTTTGAACTCATATTATGGGAGTTTACACATATTATCGTAGTTCACCCATATGTACTCGTAGTATGGGAGTTCACCCGTGTTATCATTGTTAACGCGTATTATCGGAGTTTACCCGTATTATAGGAATTTACCTGTACCATCGGAGTTCACCCGTATGTTGTTGTATTATGGGAGATTACCCGTATGATCGTAGTTCACCCGTATTATCGGAGTTTACCTGTATTATAGGCGTTTACCCGTAATTACCCATATTATGGTACCTTACCCGTATTATCGCAGTTCACCCGTATGTACCCCTATAATGGGAGTTTACCCATATATCGTAGTTCCTCCGTATGTACTCGTATTATGGTAATTTACCCATATTATCTAAGTTCACCCGTATTATGGGAGTTTACCCGTATTACCGTAGTCCATTTGTGTTATCGGAGTTTACCCGTATTATCGGAGTATTCCGTATCTACCCGTATTATGGAAGTTTACCCGTACTATCGTAGTTCTTTTGTGTTATCTGAGTTTACCCGTATTATCGCAGTATTCCATATGTACCCGTATTATGGAAGTTTACCCGTATTATCATAGTTCACCCGTATGTACAAGTATTGTGGAAGTTTACCCGTATTATCGTAGCTCACCTCTATCTAGGATTTTACCCATATTATCGGAGTTTACTTTATGTACCCGTATTATGGGAGTTTACCCGTATGTACCTGTATTATGGGAGTTTACCTGTATTATCGGAGTTTACCTGTATGTACCCTTATAATATAAGTTTACTTATATTATTTAAGATCACCCATTATGAAATCATATTATGGGAGTTTACATGTATTATATGAGTTTACCCATATTATCGGAGTATACCCGTATTATTTGAGTTCACCTATATGTACCTGTATTATTGGAGTTTACCCGTATTATCCTAGTTCACCCATATGAACCCGTATTGTGGAAGTTTCCCGTAATACCGTAGTTCACCCGTATGTACTCGTATTATGGAAGTTCACCTGTATTATCGTCGTTAACCCATATTATCGGAGTTTACCTGTTTATTGTAATACACCTGTATGCACTTGTTTTTTGTAAGTTTACCCATATTATCGTGTTCACTTGTGTTATCGGATTTTACCCGTATTATCGGAGTGTACCCGAATGTACCCGTATTATGGAAGTTTACCTGTATTATCGTAGTTCACCCGTATGTACTCGTATTATGGAAGTTCACCCATATTATCGTCGTTCACCTCTATTATCGGAGTTTACCATATTATCGTAGTTCACCCATATGTACTCGTTTTATGTAAGTTTACCCATATTATCGTAAATTACTTGTGTTATCGGAGTTTACCCATTTATTCGGAGTTTACCCGTATGTACCCGTATTATCATAGTTCACCCGTATGTACTCGTATTGTGGAAGTTTACCCGTATTATCGTAGTTTACCCCTATCATCGGTGTTTACCCGTATTAACGGAGTTTACTTAATGTACCCATATTATGGGAGTTTACCCGTATGTACATGTATTATCGGAGTTCACCTTTATTATCGGAGTTTACCCATATTATCGTAGTTCACCTATATGAACTCGTATTATGGTACTTTACCTGTATTATCGGAAATACCCGTATTATAGGGGTTTACCTGTATTTACCTGTATTATGGGAGTTTACCTATATTACCGTAGTTCACCCGTATTATAGGAGTGTACCCGTATTATCGTAGTTCACCTGTATTATCGGAGTTCACTGGTATTATAGGAGTTCACTGGTATTATAGGAGTTTACTGGTATTATAGGAGTTTACCCGTAGGAACTCTTATTATGGAAGTTTACCTGTATTATCGTAGTTCACCCATAACATCATAGTTCACCCATATGTACTCGTATTGTGGAAGTTTACCCGTATTATGGGAGTTTACTCGTATTATCGGAGTTCACCCGTTTCATCGCAGTTTACCCGTATTGTAGAAGTTTACCTGTATGTACCCGTATTATGTCAGTTCACTCGTACTATCGGAGTTTACCCGTATTATCGTAGTTCACCCGTATTATGGAAGTTTACCCGCATTATCGTAGTTCACCTGTATTATCGGAGTTCACCCGTATTATCGGAGTGTACCGGTATGTACTTGTATTATGGAAGTTTACCCGTTTTATCGTAGTTCACCTGTTTATGGAAGTTTACCCGTATTATCGTAGTTCACTTGTATTATCGGAGTTTACCCATATTATCGGAGTTTACCCATAAGTACCCGTATTATGGTAGTTTACCCGAATTATCTGAGTTTACCCGTACGAACTCGTATAATGGGAGTCTACCCGTATTATCATAGTTCACCGGTAATATCGGAGTTTACCCGTATTTAGGATTTTACCCATATGTACCCGTATTATAGGTGTTTACCCATATTATCGGAAATTACCAGTATGTACCCGTATAATGTTAGTTCATCCGTATAATGGGAGTTTACCCGTATTATCGGAGTTCACCCGTATTATCGCAATTTACCCATATTGTAGGAGTTTACCTGTATGTACCCGTATTATCGGAGTTCACTTGTATGTACCCGTATTATGTGAGTTCACCCGTACCATCGGAGTTTACCCATATTATCGTAGTTCACTTGTATCATCGGAGTTTACCCATATTATCGGAGTTCACCTGTGTGCACCTTATAATAGGAGTTTACCCGTATTATTGTAGTTCACCCGTATGTACCCGTATTATGGTAGTTTACCCATATTGTGGGAGTTTACCTGTATTATTGTAGTCACCCGTTTGAACTCATACTATGGGAGTTTACACATATTATCGTAGTTCACCCATATGTACCCGTATTATGGGAATTCACCCGTATTATCGGAGTTCACCCATATTATCGCAGTTTACTCGTATTGTAGGAGTTTACCTGTATGTACCCGTATTATCGGAGTTCACCCGTATGTACCCGTATTATGGGAGTTCACCCATACTATCGGAGTTTACCCGTACTATCGTAGTTCACCCGTATTATGGGAGTTTACCTGTACGATCGTAGTTCACCCGTATTATCGGAGTTCACCCATATGTAAAATAATATATTACTATACAATGTATAATATACATACATATATATACACACATACATATATACACATAGGAATATTAATGTATACACACATATATCATTGTATACATACATTTACACACATACACGTACATACACATACACATACATATGCATGCATGCACACATATAAATTATTGTATGCATTCCGTCTTTTCCGACTTTTCCGAGTTTTCCAGAATTTTCCCAAATTTCCCTTATTTTACCTGAAGGACATTTCCTGACCGACTTCAATGGAATTTATGGGGATTTACGCGGGATATCATAAACATGCAATTTTTCAAAATACTTGGAATACCGTGACAAGGTCTGGGGATTCGGTAGTATTTATAACGTACTTTTAGTGGGCGCCACCGTGTCTAGGGGGCACGGACCTGGCGAGAAGACTCTGTCTCAGGCGTGACGTAGCCCGTGTGGTGGCGTGACTCGTTTCCCCCTTTCGCAATTACCTTAACCACGCAGTGGGATCTCAGGGCGCCCCACACGCCGACAAACAACACTCGAAGCACGCAAACACAATGGCTCTATGAAAACGCCTTCCTCGGAGAGCCGGAACGGAGCGTCTCTCTTCAGCTGGCGACGGGAAGCGACTGCGCGAGCAATAATGGCCGCAGAGTTAGCTGGGAGAAGAGGGGGGGGGGTTGTTTGGCGCCAAGCGCCCTGAACAGTTACCCTGTCTCCCGTCGTGCCGCGGACGTGGTTAGTGATTGAAATGCATAAAAATTACAATAAATTTTAATATAAAACATATGGCACTTGGGGAACAAAACAAAAGATTTGCACAGTATTATTATATCTTGGGGAGCGAAGCACTGATTCTACAGCGCCCTCTTGCGGCGGCGCGCTATTTAAAACACGTCAGCCGGGAGGATTAACAGGAGGGGAGGGAGGTGGTGGCACATCGGGCTCAGATGGGCGTAGCCCTGGACGACGTCAATTGCCCCCTCCTAAAGTAGGCCGATGTGATGACATCTCCCGACCTTGAGTGGGCGTGGCATTGTTTACCTCGCGCTCCCTGTGGCAATGTTTACATTTCGCCAGCTTAGCAGCAGCTCCGTGCTCTTGGATGTCTCCTGGGTCGTAGGTTGTACCTTGGAGCGGGCTCGGGTGCTTCTCTCTCTCCTTCACCTGCCTCGGATTCTGCGGGTTCTTCCACGAAGACCCTAAAGTCTGAGTCCTCTATGGAATAGTGGAATGGCCACATCATCTCATGGCTGTCCGGCGACTCTGGTCGTTCGTCCGCTTCGTCTGGCATCCATATCAGAGGCAAGGGCATACCGTCTCCTCTCGTCGACAGTTCGTCTGTTTCCGCGAACCCGCGGAAGGGAGTGTCCTCTCCGTCTGTCTCTGTGAACAGCTGTCTTGTCAGGCCCGTTCTGCGTGGGGCTGGAACCGGCGACTCCACTTCCACTCCTGGAAACCCCTGGAATCCTGCGCCCTCGTTCTCCATAGGGGTTGATGTCGCAGCATTGGCGTGATGTTGGTCCTCGGTAACTGTGGGGGTCACGGGTTCGCTTCCCTCTCCCTCAGGGCCTCCTTCCCCGCCTCCGTGCGCGATTCGTACATCATCGCGATGGTACTTTGCGGCACGACCACTCGGAAGTGTGACTACGACCGCGGTGGGGCCTGGTATGCGCAACACTGCTATGGGGCCGATCCACTTAGGTGCAAGCCCCGCACAGAAGTTTTTGTTTCCAGCTGAGAGTGGATGTAGACGCGCGTACACCATCTGCCCAGGTGTCAGTGGCGGCGGTGGTCGTGTGGTGACGGGTGTGTGTTGCGCCTGGTAGGCCGCCTGCCTGCGACGAGCCTCTCCATGCGTCATAGCGATGTTCCGCCCGCGCTCTTCTGGGGTTTCCTCCCTGTCCTCCGCGCATCTCTCTTGCACCCGGTACTGGCCGGGCAGGGGTAGGTTACGTCCTTGCACGAGTGTGGCTGGAGATTCGCCGTTAACTGTGTTCACACGGCGCCGCAGGCAATAAGTGATTTCCTGGATGTGCGTGTCCCACAGGGTGTGGTCTTCAGCCAGCCGGAGTCTCAGCTGCGCCTTTATCTCCTGGTTGCGCCTCTTGGTGGGGTTAGCGCGGGGGTGGTACAACGGTGTGGTATGCGTCGTGACTCGCCACGCCTCGCATAGCTCCCTCCACTTCCGTCCCGAGAACTGTGACGCGTTATCCGTCAACACAACGCGTGGGTAGCCCCAGCGCGGGAAAAATTCTGTGTCCATGGTGCGTGCAATGGTGCCAGCGCGGCAGTTTGACAGCGGAAAGGCCTCGACCCAGCGCGTGAAGCAATCCGTCACAACCAACAGAAATCTCTTCCCGCGTGCTGACCTTGGGTACGGCCCCATCAAATCCAGAGCGACCGTGTGAAATGGCTCGGATGGTCGCCGGGGTCTTTGTTGTTCTCGCCCATCGGCTCGCCGCGCCTTTCGCCGTTGGCAGTGTCGGCATCCTCGCACGCCGTCCCTCACATACTTGTTAACCCCGGGCCAAAAGAAGAGGTCTCGTACTGCACGTACAGTCTGATCCGTACCCGGGTGTCCGGCTAGTCTGTTCACATGTAACATTGTGAATATTTCGCGTCGCATCACTGCGGGTGCAAATGTCCGCCATGGTTGTTGAGTGCCTGCGGTGCGTGCCTGTAACAATCCCTCGAGCACACGATACCCCTCGCACGCCGCCTCCCCGCACTGACGTATTAGCCCTTGCGTGTGTTCGTCTCTGCGTTGTGCTGCGCGCACGAATGCGTCTAGATCGTCTAGTTCCGCCCCAGGCGGTAGGGTGGGGGTATTGTTTACGTCTGTGATCGCACACAGCGCCGCCGCCTGACTAAGTGTGTGTGGCCTAGGTGTCGGTGTGCCGCTCGTGGGTGGGAGGAGCTCGTCCCAGTCCGCATCGTCCCGCGCCTCTACCGTGTCGTCTGGGTTACACGACAGCTCATCGGCCAGCTCGTTCTGTTTGCCAGCGACGTGTTCCACAGTAAAGTCGAGTGCTTGCAGGACCATAGCCCACCGCGTCAATTTTGACCGCTGCCCCTGCATAGTGGCAAGCCATTTCAGGCACTGGCTGTCTGTCCGCAGTATGAAATGCTGGCCCTCTAGGTGTGGCCTGTACCTCCTCAGGGCCCACACCACGCCCAAACACTCCCTCTCATTCACACTGTAGCGTTGCTCTACTGCCCCGAACTTGGCGCTCGCGTACTCAATTATGCGAGGCTCGCCAGCATCTCCAAGCTGTAACAATATGGCTCCTATTCCCTGTTGGCTTGCGTCCGTTTGTACAATTATCTGCTTCCCTGGATCTAGTCGGGCCAGCAAGTGACATTGCCGGAAACGCTGTTTCAATTCCTCGAAAGCTGCTTGCATTTCCGTGGTCCACCGGTAGGACTTTTTTGGTGACAGCTGTTCGGTCAGTGGTGCGGCGATGACAGAGAACTCTGGTATGAACGCACGTAGCCAATTGGCCAGTCCGATGAACCGTTGCAGCTGCTTACGAGTGTTTGGGATAGGCTTGTTTACAATGACAGACAGTTGTTGTGACGTTGGCCGATTCCCCTCCGCATACACGACCAGGCCCAAAAAATCTAGTTCCGTTGTACCTACGTGACATTTCTCGGGGTTACATGTAAGCCCGTGGGCGGCTAGTCGCTCTAGGATCAACACTAGGTGGTGCGCGTGTTCGTTCCATGTCTGTGACCAAATGATAATGTCATCAAGATATGCGGCCGCGAACTTGCCCGCGTAGTCCCCTAATACACGCGTCATCATGTTCTGGAACGTGGCGGGTGCATCCTGCAATCCAAAGGGCATGGCGCAAAACTGCAACCGTCTGCCGTCCGGAGTCGTAAAAGCGGTTTTAGGGCGGTCCTCTGGGCGTATGGGTACTTGCCAGTAACCCGTTTTTAGATCTAACGAGGAAAAAATCTTTGCATTACCCAACCCTGCGATTGTATCTGCGATGTTCAACAGTGGAGGTGGTGCGTTTACTGTTACCTTGTTAATTGGTTTAAAATTAACGCAGACACGTAAAGTGCCATCTTTTTTTTCCGCTAGCACGACCTGGAAGTTGTATGGGCTCTCGCTGGGCTCGATAATGCCATCTCGCAACATTTCCCTCACTTGATTCAGGATGGTCTGTTTCCCCGTGTGCCCGTAGCTGCCAGGAGGGATGAACATAGGGGTGTGGGGGTGAGTAGGAATAGAGTGCTCTGCGACCGTCGTACGTCTCAGCGGATCGGCAGTCGCGAACACGTCACTGCGGGGTACAATTACACTCTGGATAGCTGCCTGGTGCTCACGGGGCACCCCATGCTTGAAAGTAGCGAGACTGACCTGGTGTTTGGTTGGTGGCGGTGAGCGTCCGAGGCCATACACTGTACGGCGGCCCTGGTTGCCGACATGTACGCACCCATCGCGTACCTCGATCATGGCACGTTGGTCGTACAGCCACGGATGTCCCAGGATAACGTCGTCTCGGAGGTCGTCGACCACCAACGCCGTGGTGCTCGAATGTTGGTCGCGCACGTCCACGTGCAGCGTTACGACGCCCCTGGTGTGGCAGGCGTTCCCAGTGGTCGCCAGCTGGAGTTGGCCCGGCCAGGCCTCGAAGGGCGTCCCTTCGGCGAACTGCGATGACACACAGTTGTGGCTGGCGGCGGTGTCAATGAGGGCACTGACTGCCCGCCCGTTGACCACGACCGGGATGCGAAGTAGCACGCACTCCTCCACGCTCACATGCCCCAGGCTTGGCCCAGCTGTTGTTGTTGTGATAGCCGGTTGCGTGGGGGTGGCGGGCCGTGTTAGCGCGTCGCCCCTGGCTGCCTGTTTCCCGACGGATCGTTCCGTTGGGCTGCTGGTCGATATCGGTTGCGCACTGGGCAGTCCTCATGCCAGTGGAAGGTGCCACTCGGGCACGAGTGGCATTGCGGTGGCAGCCCCACGCCAATCTCGCGTCTACGCCACGCCGGTGGCGGGCGTTCCTGCCGACTGTTGTTGGCGGATGGGAAGTACGGCACCACAGCCATTGCGTGAGCGGCTGTCACGGTCTCTGCTCGTACTGTCGATTTGGATGACCGTACCGACTTCAGGTCATACTCAATGGCGCGCGCGTGTTGCGTGAACTCCTCGGCCGTCTGGCGGGTTGCATGTCGTAGATGTGGGCGTAGCTCCGGACTCATCAGCTCGACGATGCGCTCCAACAATCCCTCCGGGCCGCTCGCCGGGAACAGCCGTCTATGTAGCCGGAGCTTCTTGACAATGAACGCCTCCGCCGATTCATTCAGACTCTGTTCCAGACAGTACAACTCCGTCCTGACCTTCATCTCCGCTTTCACGTCCACGAACCGCGCCTCGAATCGCCGTGTGAACTCCGACCAGGGCATGTCGAATTCACTGACGATGCTCCACCACGTCTTCGCCTCCCCTCTTAGCGCGCCTCCCACGCGCTCTGCCCACTCCACGTCCGGCACGCCGTACCGATTCAGTCTCTCATGACACACCCGCACGAACTTCCCCGGGTCATCACACGTCCGTCCAGAAAATTCGGGCAGCTCGATGTGACCCACAGGCGTAGGTCGCGCGCACGCATTTGTTGGCTCGACATAGACTCGCGTCCCCGTGGCGAACGCCGCCCCGCGTGTTGCGAAATTCACCTCCCGACATTCGGTGCAGTCGTACCAACTGTCGCGTGAAGAAGCCTGCTCGGTCTGGTCCATACACCGCACGTGTTTGAAGGCCCGGCAGTTTCGGCACCAAGCGTCCTTGCCCGCCTCTCCAGTACAGGTTGCCACAGTACACTTCAAACGTTCTATCCCGACTGAATTCATTCGCCCCACAAAACCGTCCAGGCGTGGTTCGCAGCATTCCAGACACACGCACGTGTCCATCCACGAGGCCCCCATGACGCCCCCTACGTGCCTCGGACGTGCGCACGTGACGCAATACATACTGTTTATATTAAACACGAGCTCTGGTTTAATTAAGCCCACTCCAGCTGCCGGTCGTCTATCGTCTGCCATGCTCGCATTAGTTCAACTCACATAAGCACTGCAACAAAATTACCGCTCCCGGGATGCGGAATGCCTCTGCTGCGCCTGGATTCCTGGAAGCGCGCTAGTGGTCACTGGATAGGTCGCGACGGAGTACCGTTAGGCGCGCTGCACGGACAATGGCTGCTCGGCTCCGTGCACTCCGGTTAACAATCGCACAACTCCCGCGCATCCGGTCTTGGTGGTTAAGGCAGCTTTTTGTCACGCCCCATGCTCTTGGGAGCCAATTGACAAGGTCGGGGGATTCGGTAGTATTTATAACGTACTTTTAGTGGGCGCCACCGTGTCTAGGGGGCACGGACCCGGCGAGAAGACTTTGTCTCAGGCGTGACGTAGCCCGTGTGGCGGCGTGACTCGTTTCCCCCTTTCGCAATTACCTTAACCACGCAGTGGGATCTCAGGGCGCCCCACACGCCGACAAACAACACTCGAAGCACGCAAACACAATGGCTCTATGAAAACGCCTTCCTCGGAGAGCCGGAACGGAGCGTCTCTCTTCAGCTGGCGATGGGAAGCGACTGCGCGAGCAATAATGGCCGCAGAGGTAGCGGGGAGAAGAGGGGGGGGGATGTTTGGCGCCAAGCGCCCTGAACAGTTACCCTGTCTCCCGTCGTGCCGCGGACGTGGTTAGTGATTGAAATGCATAAAAATTACAATAAATTTTAATATAAAACATATGGCACTTGGGGAACAAAACAAAAGATTTGCATAGTATTATTATATCTTGGGGAGCGAAGCACTGATTCTACAGCGCCCTCTTGCGGCGGCGCGCTATTTAAAACACGTCAGCCGGGAGGATTAACAGGAGGGGAGGGAGGTGGTGGCACATCGGGCTCAGATGGGCGTAGCCCTGGACGACGTCAACCGTTTTTTTTTTTTTTTTTTCCTAACCTAAGTTAAAACTAAGTGTGTTTGGGAGGGGTCCGGGTTAGGGAGAGACTCTAAGTGCGTCTCAGGCCGAAGCCTATACGCTCTAATCATGCAGGGGGTACCATGCAGAAAAGGGAACATGCATCGTGTGCTAGGAGGGGGATTGGCCAGCCATGGCAGCGATTGGCGCCATGACTAACTCCCCTCACTGACTATTCTAGACTAAAACTAGATAAGTTGGGCCCAGGTAAAACCTGCATAGACACAGGGAAAACCCTGGGCACTTACATGCGGGATGCAAAATTTCATGCATTAATTACATGCGGGTTGGCTACGGGAATAGAAGGATGGCTCAGGAAGAAGAGTTGGAAGAGTAGAAAAAATCTACTAAGCAAGGGCGGGCACTTGGACATTTTTGTCCGCATTTGGGTGTTTGGTCATGACTGGTTTTTAGGGGGCGACTTCGTCGTTTCCCCCAGGCTGCCAGCCAGCCAGGTGAGCTGAAAGAAAGAAAGGTACATCTTACAACTATGAGTTATATGGCCGCGGCACCCAGGTTGCCCCAGTTACCACGGCCATGTATGCCCGACACATTGCGCTGCCAGCCTGGGCATGTCAATCATTGGCTAGTCCAATGTTGATTATTTGCACCGCAGGACGTGGTCAGACACATGGTCGGACACCTATTCTTCGATAGTGAGTCTACTCACTTATTAATTAAAAATAAACATTCCTATGAGAGTGGGGAATTTGTGTGTTGGTGTATTCATTAGGGCCCCGCTGGGCCAAAAATAATTAGGGCCCCGATGGGCCAAAAATTCATTCATTAGGGCCCCGCTGGGCCAAAAGCATGTGTGTCGCCGGATTCGCATGGGCAGGGGGGGGGGGATTTAATTCAGTCACAATGTGCTGCCAGCCTGAGCATGTCAATCATTGGCTAGTCCAATGTTGCATATTTGCACTCCAGGACGTGGTCAGGCACATGTTTAGAATTTATTACTTAATGCTAATATTAGGACTTAAAGTTATGTCTTAAGAAATTAAAATACTTAATACTAAGTCTGGAGCTGCCAGAAATACGAGTGTAAAACTGCGCGATTCTTAAGCAGAATTTTCTCGCCAGTCCGCAACCACAGAGTTGGGGTCGGGCCTCGGCTGAGCGCAGGTGCGCTGTGATTGGCCGGAGCCTCCAGCCAATCACGGGCCACTACGGTGGTCGATGCGCCAGGATGGATTTCGGGCGTTTGTATTTTTGTGTTTCGTCGGGATCATAATTTCCGAGTGAGGAAATATGCGGATTTAAACTATTTACGCATTTATCGTAAAAAGTTTGTGTTGTACGAGTATAAAAGTCTTGCAAAGTCTCTGACTCGGTTTCACGATGCAATGCTTCTACAGGGCAGTATCGTGGGGCGTCTGTGGCGATTCGAATGCACCTATTCTGAATCCTCTGCAGTTTTATTAGGTGTGAGGGGGCAGCTGTTGCCCAGACTGGGGCTGCATATGTAATTATTGGCCGTATTAGAGCATTGTACAGCAGTAGGCCGGTTTTAACCTTGCTGCCGCATCGTCTACTCATTACTGGGTATAGTGCACTGATCCTAGCCTGCGCTTGCGCTCGCCTAGTGTCAATGTGATTGCGCCAGAGTAGTTTTCTATCCATGTGAACACCTAGATATTTCACTACCTCCTTATGCGGTATTTGTTCGTCAAACAAACGTATTTGCGGCCTGCGTTCTACAGGCGGGAGATTTTTACGAGTAAATACAATGGCCTCTGATTTCGTTGTATTTACTTTTATACGCCAAGTCGTGCACCATTGTTCGAACTCAGTGAGCGCGACTTGCAGTCTGTTGGTAGCTAGCTGGAGGTTGTGGGACCTGCTATACAGCACTGTGTCATCTGCATAGCAGCCCAGCTTTACTAGTCGGTGTGCGGGGCGTGGCATGTCACTGACATATATATTAAAGAGTACAGGGCCTAAGATGCTTCCCTGTGGTACACCTGCTCTTATTTGTTTTATGTCTGACAGAGCTCCTTCAGTAGATACTCTAAAGGTTCTGTCTGCTAAATAGGACGCGACTAGTTTAATATAACAGTCTGGAAATCCTGTTTGGTATAGTTTGTAGATTAGCCCCGCATGAAATACTCTGTCGAAGGCTTTCTCTACATCTATAAACGTAGCGACTACATAATCCTGTACATTAAATGCGCTTGTGATTTCTTCTGTCAGGCGCACGAGCTGATGTACTGTCGAGTGTGTACTGCGAAAGCCGAACTGTTCATCCGGCAGTATGTTATTCTCGTGTATGTGTACATTAAGTCTGTGTAGTATAATACTCTCCACGACTTTAGACACAGTACTTAGCAGACTGATAGGTCTGTAATTCTGTGGCAGTGTTTTATTTTTACCTGGCTTGTGAAAGACTATAACTCTAGCCTCTTTCCACTGTGAGGGGAAAATATTTAACCGAAACATTGCATTTATGCACTCAGCTAGATATTCGAGTGTTTCGTTCGGGAGTTGTTTGAGGACAACAGCCTGTATGCCGTCATTCCCGGGAGCTTTTCGCGGCTTCATTTTCTTGATAGCACGCTTTATTTCTTGCGCCTGTGTAAGTAAAGGCTCAGAGGTTGTGGGCAGTCGCAATTTAACACGTAGTTCGCGGTAAATTTGCGCCGTGAATATCCTATCGCAGGGCTGCATGTTGGGCTGGAAAGCTGCTTCCAGTGTGTCAGCGAAAGCTTGTGCCTTATCACAGGGCTGAAAAACTACACCATTGTTTGTTTCAAGGGGCGGGATTTTTTCCGATTTATTTAAAATCCGCTTCGTCATTGTCCAGGCACTTCCGTCCTGGGTGTCGAGTCGCGCGATTTTAGTTTCCCACTGGCTGCCTCGCCAGAGTGAGATTTCGTCTGAAATGATTGTTTGTAGTTCATTTATTCGGCGTTTCGTCTCTTGTGTACGACGCCGTGTGTATTCACGCCGCAGTCGATTTTTTTGTGAAATCAAGCTGCGGATGTATTCTGGCAGCTCGTCGTGTGCTAACCTAACCTCCTTTTCTGGGATGCACTGGCTAATACCATCCTGGATTTTTTCTGTTAGGTCTAATATCGCGGAATTTAAATTGTCGCTGTTTTCAATAGTTATTTCGGCCGCGTCGGGGAGATTTACTGTTAAATAGTTTTTAAATTGTTGCCAGTCCGCGTTTTTATAGTCCCTGATTTTTCGTGGCTGGTTGGAGTCTATATTTGCGTCATCAAATTTTAAATGAACAGGGAAATGATCCGATGACATGTCGTGTATAACCTCGAGTTCGAATCCCGTGTTGACACGTTTGTTCAGGGCGATATCTAAAATATCAGGCATGTCGTTCAGTCGACCAGAGTCATGTGTGGGCTCTGAGGGAGCATGTACTGTATAGTTTTTGTTGAGTTGGTGAGTGTAGAGTAGTCTGCCGTTCGCTGTAGCGCGCCTGCAGTTCCACTCTATGTGTTTGGCATTGATATCGCCTACAGCAAGGAAGCTCGGGGCCGCTCCATATAAAGTATCCAGGTCTGCCTCGCTGAGGGACCTGCCTGGTGGGGCGTACATTGCAATTAATTTAATTTGTTGCCGATTTATATTTAAATTAATTCCTATAGCCTCCAGTTGTTGGAAATCAGGGAGCTGGCAGGCAGTGTGTTGTACACTAGTGTGTACAGCAAGGGCTACTCCACCGCCTCGTGCGTCTCGATCGCGCCTATAAATGACATAATTTAATATTGTCAGCCTGTCTGTCGGAGTCAGATGCGTTTCGTTTATCGCAGCTATTTTTATTTTATGTTTATCCAGGTGGTTGATAAATTCCGGTAGTTTATTTTTAATGCCGCGTGCATTCCAGAAGAGGAGGGAATGTAACTTAAGACTAGTGGCTGCGTGTGTGCTGCAATTCGGTGCCGAATTATTGTAGGTCATCGACAACGACCCCAGCAAGCGCACACACGCAATCCATGGTGGCACGTATTTTGTCTGCCATGGATTTGGACGTGTCTAGCCAGATGACTAGAAGCTGGCACAGAGGGCCGATGGCACTCTGCAGTTGGGCGTTGCCTATGATGGCCTCGTGGGAGCGGATGACCGCCTGGATGTCCGCAAGCTGCGGTGCCTGGGCGCTGGTGGACGGAGTCTGCTGGGCAGTTGGCAGCTCTGGTGCTGCATCGACTGCCATTGCTGCCACGGGTGCGGCCTGCGGCTGGGCGGGGGCTGGCGTTCTCTTCGCCGGTGTGGGAGCTGGCTTGGTGGCTGTCAGCTTGTCCTGGGCGGGCTGTCGGGGCCTGTCCTGGGCGGGGCGCGGGGGCTTTCCTTGGCCATTTTTGTGGCCGGTGGGGTTCTTCTTGAACCCCTTCTTCTTCTGCCACGGGTTGTTTGCAAGGACTGGGTAGTCCAGCTCATTGTGGCTGGGCTCCCAGTGCTGCTGCAGGGGCGCATACCGGCTCCCGCTGGCCTGCGCCAGGTAGTCGCCGAAGCACGGCGGCGGTGGGCCCCAGGGGTTGTGTCTTGGGGGGGCGTGATGTCCCTGTGGTGTCTGCTGTTGAGGCTGGGGCTGGTTGGTGGCGCGCGTGTTGTCGCGCATGTCGCGGCGGGATTGTAGCTCCCGCTTCTTTCGTTCTTGGGGGGGAAGGTGCCTCCGTGTCTCCTTCTTGTACGCACTGCACCCCTTGAAATTGGCGCAGTGCGGTTCCTCGCAGTGAGCACACTTTTTGTGCTCCTGCTGGCCCCCGTGCGGGCATTCGGTGGCGCAGTGCGAGCCACTGCACCACCTGCAGACTGGTGCTGCACTGCAGCCTTTGCCCACGTGGTTGAAACGTTGGCAGTTGCTGCACTGCGCAGGGCCCTTCGGTCGCCTGTAGTCGTCCACGCGAATCCGCATTCCAGCGAATTCGCGCAGAGCCTGAATGGTCGCTGAGTCGCACGACTGCGGCACCTCAATGACGAGGGCGTCGCACTTCTCCCGTCTCCGCCTGTTCTCCAGGAACCAGTGGTTCTGGACGGGCAGGTTCAGTGCGGCGAACTCCTCTTGTAGGAAGTCCGTTGGTGTGTGACGGTGTACGCCGCGCAGTACGAATTTTTTCGGTACTTCGTGCTGTTGCAGAAGTACCGAGTGCTGCGCACCAATGGCCTGAAGGGCCTTAACTGCGCGCGTGTAGTCCGCGATGGTGGCGGTGTGGACCATTATTTCGTCCTTCCCGCGGTTTGTGCATGTGAAGCGCTCGGTGAGGGCATTCTTGAGTGTATGGTACACTCGCGGGTACTGGTGCCCCTGGTCAAGGAACACGAAGAGTGGCTTGACGCGATGGGCCTTGGGCGCTGCCGCAGGTGGCTGTTGGTTGGGGGGGGCGGGGCCCGCCTGCTCGGTTGAGGAAGAGGCCGCCATCTCGTGGTGCGACCTCTTCGCCTTTTTCGTGGCGACTGTCTGCCAGTCGCCATCGGTTGCGTCCTCCTGAGGGGAGGGCATTGAGTCGTCCATCTCTGTCATTATGTCTTTAAGTCGCGTCAGCCTCACACTCGTGAGCACCCACTGACCGTCCCCCGGGGCTAAGTTAGCCGGGTTCAGGCTAGGCTGAAGGGGATCTAACTCCCCGGGTGTCTCAGAGCTCGTTGGTCGTTAATACTACCTTTACCTGGTACCGTTACACTCTACCTGCCTGCGCACTCTGGGTGCACAGGCTACCTTTCAGGAAAACACTGGGTAGCACTGTGAAGTGCTACACACAGCTTTAGGCGCGGAGCTCCTCTCCGTACGTCCGTCCTCGGCCAAGGCTCAAGGCAAACTCTTCCCAACCGTTTTGAACACTTTTTACCGTCAACAGTATCTTCGTCCGAACATCAATGTGAATTTTAAGAATTTTCGCGTATTTTTCGTAAAATCTGTTTCTTTTTTATATTCAATTTGGAACAATTTTTTACATTCGGGATATTTTTATAAATTATTGAGACGCTTTATAATAAGTTTTGGTGTATGCGTATTTATTATGAAATCGTATTATAAGAAATTAATTTATATTTCTGCAATGCTGTGTAGAAACGAATCCCGTCACCCGTGAAATGTTCCTCGACGCATTTTTTTTTCTTCGTTTACCGGAGGGGCGTTATTTTTAATAAATTGTACTTAATATTTTGTGTGCGGGGCCACAATGTTATATAATTTTGAGCACCAGAAGTAATAAAAACGTAATTAATATTCTGGACGAATTATTTTTATTCTCGGCTCCATACCAGTACGAGCATATTATATTTTACCGGCACATTTATATCGTTATATTCATGATTCTTATAATTTGTTACGATATTACACCGATTATCAGGCGAATCGGTGCGGTAATTAAAATGTTTCATTTAATTTCAGAAATTCGTTTTTGTGCAGACGACGGCGCCACGAGCACTATCTAGCCTCGTTGCTGGCGCTATCTAACTGCCACTGCCGCAACTACGTACTCGTAAATCGTTCCGCGACGCGTATTTTTCTTAGTTTTTCGCTAAGTGCGTTATTTTTAACGAATTCTACGTAAAATTTAACTTATTTTTTGTTTTATATTTATTTCTTTTAAACATAAATGCGTGTTTTCATATTTTAATTTTTAAAACACCTATTTATCTTTTAAATATTTTTTGTTTCGGATATAAATCAGTCTTATAATTCATTTCATATTTTTTTTAAGTATTATGACACGTTTATTTCATCATTTTTCATTTTAAGAACATTTTAAAAGTTACGTTTTTGACTTACAATAGCTCCGTCTCTCTTTATTCTCGACCCTCTCTTTTCAATTTTCGTCGTAACTGGGGGATACCCCTCGAATATTTTTTTCAAGCAACTTATTGACTTTTAAATATTTGTTTCTTTACACAAGAGTGCATTTATAATTAATTTCATTTTTTTTAAAGTACTTTTACACGTTTATTTCATCATTTTTCATGTAACTAACATTCAGAAAGTAAATTTTTTTCACTTACATTAGCTCTGTCTCTCTTTATTCTCGACCCTCTCTTTTCAATTTTCGTCGTAACTGGGGGATTCCCCTCGAATATTTTTTTCAAGCAACTTATTGACTTTTAAATATTTGTTTCTTTACACAAGAGTGCATTTATAATTAATTTAATTTTTTTTTAAGTACTATTACACGTTTATTTCATCATTTTTCATGTAACTAACATTCAGAAAGTAAATTTTTTTTACTTACATTAGCTCTGTCTCTCTTTATTCTCGACCCTCTCTTTTCAATTTTCGTCGTAACTGGGGGATTCCCCTCTAATATTTTTTTCATTCCCTGTTTTTACTTAGTTTTACATTTCCTTCGTTATATTCATAATTCCTATAATTTTTTAACTTAGCACACCCATTTCCAGCCCTATCGGTGCGGTAATTGAAAAGTTTTATTTAATTTGCCGTCACCCGCGGTCTTGGCTTCGAGACCTGGGCGGGGCCTAGTGGGAAGTGGTGGTGTGTGGGTATGTTCCGGTGGGCGCCAGGCTAGCACAGTCGCTAACCAATGGTTTTGGGCGTGGATACTTTCTGCCCCGGCGTGGCCCACTAGGCCTTCGGCTGTGATTGAATTTAAGAGGGGGGTTTTCGTAGAGCTAGTTATCCAGTACTGACGTGTCACAGGGTTGAAAACCTACGAGGTGTAGCAGGTTCAGGCGCTACCGAAGAGTTCCTTCTTGTCCAGCTTGTGATTGCCCTGCCTGGAATGTCGTCTGCCTGCCTTCTTGCTGGGCATGAGCGAGGATGTTGGAGAGGGGGGGAACAGGAGCCTAGAGCGAAATCCCCGAAAGGCTGCTCCAAGGGGGGGAGGGAGTCTAGAGCGTAATCCCGAAGGCCACTCCAGCAAAGGATTCCAGAGTGTAATGCCGAAGGCCGCTCTGGAGGAAGGGGAGAGAGATAGGGAGAGAGGAGTAGTAAAAAAAACACCAATCCAATATTATTGCTGTATTTCCCCAGATTTCTCTGGGGTAAGGATCCCTGCCAAGTCAACATTGCTGGAGTAATATATCCCCCAGCCTGGTACAATGATCAGTGGCATACAGTGGCAAAATACAGTTACCCATAAGATCTCGGCACACTTCCCTAATTTAACAAATACTTTACAACATTGCTATATTACACATGAATGATAATTGGTGCCACAGTTTAATAGAGGACAAGACACACCATTGTTTAGTCTGTATGTGTATAAATTATAGTTGCCATCTATGGGCACTGGCTGAACTAACATTCCATAGAAGCACCAGGTCGGAGACATGTACAATGTCTTTCAGACAAGGGTCTGTTCCGGAAAGAGGTGGGTTTACTGGCAGGCGGTTGCAAGTCGGGCTTGAATCGGCCTCCGGCCGGACGACGTCAAATTTAAGAAATTCGTTTTCGTGCAGACGACGGCGCCGCTGGCGCCATCTAACAACAGATACCGCAACTACTAAAAATTAATTTATTCAACTTACGAATACCAGGTTTATTTAACTTTCGTGTCATTTATATTTTAATATTACATGATATTAGAAGACGAATGGCCATCGTATTTAAAATGTACATTTGCGTAAAATACATCTACATACCTATATAAATACGTTTTTTACTGTCGTCATTATAATCCTTATTATTTTTTTAAGCATTTTCACGTATTCGTAGGGTCCCCATAGCCCCCACAAATCATTACTTCATGATATCGTGCCACTTTCGTCACCCTGGAGAATCTGTTTTTTGTAGATTTAAGGCGCAAATTTACTCGTAGACTTCTGAAAACTAGTTTATTTTACTGCGAGGGCACTTCTTTACGTAATACAACATAAACTTTGGCGACGAACAACTACCGTCGTGAGATGTTGATCGACCAAGTTTTGAATCGTGCCACTTTTGTTGCCCCGAGGGTCTGTTTTTCGGATATTGAAGCCGAAATTTCATTCGTAGACTTACCGAAACTAGTTTATTTAACAGCCGGTGCCTTTCTTTATTTAATTCAACTTTAACTTTCATGACCAACAACCATCGTCGTGAACTGTACATTGACGAAGTTTCGGTATCGTGCCACTTTTGTTGCCCCGGCGTCTGTATTTAATTCGTACAATCAGCAAGGCTAGTTTATTTAACTGCGTATTATATTTAAAAGGCAAAACACCCGACAAACATAATTAATTTTTTTTTTGTTACCATCTCTGGCCACCTGGTCACGCACGATGCGGCCCACGAGTGTTCCGAAATACGCACTTTGAGCATTTCACCGTTTCTTAATTAATTATTTATTTATACGTCACGCATTTCGAGGACTTCCACCGGTACGAATTAAGTATTAAACAACGTTTTCAACCGGATGCACTACTTATAACAGCCGAAATGGGTGTTTTTTGGCGGAAAATTTTTTTATCGTTTAAAAAGAAAGAAGGGGTCACTAAACGTAATAATTTGCAAGTTTCACTCCGTTCCATTCATTATTTCAAAAGTTATTGACGTTTTTAATCGGTCCCATGCACTCACTCGGTACCCCCTATTATTCGCCCGTGTGCTCCGATCGTCAATGTTAGTGTTTGGTAATTAAGGAAACATCATTCGGCACAACACTCTCAAGTTTCGTCGCATTCCGTTTGGTATTTAAAAAGTAATTAACGTTTTTAGTCGGACCCACGTTTCGGACGAGTCTCAGTCGGCCGATCAAGTCGAGTTGGTATGTGGCCAGGACATTTTTTCGCGTCTCTCAAATGCGGAAAGAAAAATTCGTACGGAACCGTTTTCGATGATTCAAAGTGCCTACGTAGCTGCCGAATTTAATTAAAAAGCGTTTTTTCGAAGACCGCAACTCTCTGGAGGCAGTGAAACATTTATTATTAACGAAAATGTGCTTCGCGAGTCATGGTCCAGACTCGTTTTCACGTGTCACGTTGACGGTTTATTTAAGCGAACGGGGCATTATCTTGGCGAAAGGTGTTGAGAAAGTAATTTTAGAGTGTATTTGCGTGCTGTATAAAGTTGCCCCGAGTGTTAACTCGTTTTATTTCACGAGAAATAAGCTTTCCAAAATGTGCCTGCACATGTTTTTTTTTTCTGCGAATCCTTCTCCCAGCACATTTCCTTCGTTATATTCATAATTCTCATATATTTTTTAAACATACCACACCGATTTTCAGGTGAATCGGTAGTAGGTATATAAAGTATGTATGAGGGCACCGGAGGACGGAGGGGGATTAATCTCTTCCTTCGAACATGCACACACGAAAAAGTGTCCCGTTACGTTCATCAGCCATGTACGCGCGAAAAAATGTCCCGTTACAGTAGTAGTAAATAGCCGGTTCTGGGAAAGGCGCAGGATCCAGGATCCGACCTTGACCTTTGACTTTGACCTTGAACCCTGAACTTTGACATAGACCTTGAACCGAGTCCTTGACCTTTGACCTTGACCTTTGACCTTGACCATGACCTTTGACTTTGACCTTGACCTTGAAATTTGACCCTGACATTGAAATTCGACCCTGACCTTTAGCCTTGCGACCCTCGATGTTGCCAACCTGATGACGTCATCTAATCTGTATGCTAATCCATATGCTAACCTAACCTAACCTAACCTAATCCATATGCTAATCTATGCTAAACTAACCTAACCTAACCTAACCCATATGCTAATCTATGCTAACCTAACCTAACCTAACCTAGCCTAACCTAACCTAACCTAACATAATCCATATGCTAATCTATGCTAACCTAACCTAACATAACCTAACCTAACCTAAACTAACCTAACCTAACCTAACCTAACCCATATGCTAATCTATGCTAACCTAACCTAACCTAACCTAGCCTAACCTAACCTAACCTAACCTAATCCATATGCTAATCTATGCTAACCTAACCTAACATAACCTTACCTAACCTAAACTAACCTAACCTAACCTAACCTAACCTAACCTAATCCATATGCAAATCTATGCTAACCTAACCTAACATAACCTAACCTAATCCTATTACTGTTGCATGTTTCGTTATGGCAGCCATCTTGGAATCGTGTAATTATTTAGCTAGAAATTCGGGAAAAAATCCATAATTCATTAAATAAATCACTCATTAATTTACATATTAATTCGATCAGTTCCTGTCCTTGGTCCGATACTCGATCGATGCAATAATGTTTACTTTTATGTAAAAAATAATAATTTCAATAAACCATGTTCAAAAATTCTTATAAGGCTTAAAACCCTCTACTACCATCATCCTATAAGCCATCATGTCCGCCATCTTGGAAATTCATAATTTCAATGCTAGAAATTCAGGAAAAAGTTCAAAATTCATTAAATAAATTTTGCAACCAATAAAATGATTAATTAGATCAACTTAGGTCCTTGGTACGATTCTGGATGCTGAAGAAAAAATAAATATAACAACAATTTAACATAATAGTGACGGGTTCGTAAATAAAACATCGCAAATTCTTTTACAAAATAAATTTTATTACAAAATCTATATTTTACTACAGGATCACTTGCGAAAGCCCTGCATAGGCGTGAAATGACTAATTCTTAGCTCCAATCGGTTTATACTAGACAGAGACCAACCAGAACCTTTACAGACATTGTCCTCCTCTTCTTGACAGAGTTTCTGGATACCGTTTTTAACAGTTTGCTTCACATCGTCAGAACTGTAAATTACTGCAGCCGATGTCTTGAATGCACACTTCCTCACTTCGTCTTCGAATGGATACGGCTTTCCATATATACAGTCCAACCACAAGTTCTATTTTGATGGACCGTTTGTTGCTACATCATCAGTAAGCTGATTGATTATGTCCTCTCTGATATCATCAAGAAAATTACAAATGTCTTTTGACTCACCTAACGTATTTAGATAATAGTAATCTTTCAATTTTCCACGAAATGCAGACTGCGCCAAGTAGAACCCATTATCATTCACTTGTAATGCACTGAGCACAATATTAGGTTTATTTTCATGTCCAGACGTTGTAGCAATCGGTTGCTGCACATTGGTTTTCTTGCTTGTACGCTTACGAGTCTCCAATCTAAAGCGAGGAGTCGAAATTTCTACAGGTAGTTCTTCAGTAGATACACCGACTTTACCGTTGCATTTTTTCACATGCCGTCGCAAACTATCAATACGTTTAAACCATTCATGACACTCATCACAGCGGAACTTTATGCGAGATGGATTCTTCTTGTATTTACTCCTCTCATGTCTTCGTGCTACATGAGAAAAAGTGAACGACATATCGCAGTAGCTGCAAGGATACCTTGCTGATGAAGACAAGCCTTTCAGACCCGATCCAGATACTGACGTTGCCGCAGTTGCGCCATCTCCAGGCATACTCTTATGAACATCAATGCATCGTTGTTGAATAGAAACCTTTACTTTCTACCGAACAGCAGGACCTTTGCATGTCTTCATGTGCGTTTTCATATTATCTTTTCTGGCAAACTGCTTATGGCATTTCTCACAAACAATCATTTTACGATAAAGGTTCTTGACACATTCTCTCTTTTCGTGTCGTCGAGCATTGCTGTTGTTTGTGAAAATCTTGTCACAGTAACAACACCGATGTCCGTTAGTTGTTGAATCACCAGCCATTGAAGTCTCCATCGAGGCTGAAACGAAGTTCGTCATGTTTTCCTGTGAAGCCAGCACCACCGGCATTAAATTCTCTTCTGCTGGTGGTACCACGACTGTTGAAGTCTCCTCCAGTGTTGTCAGAGGCGTTGCCGTCGGGATCTGCTCCAACATCGTCGGCGCTGACGTTAGAGTTCCTGTAGACGATGGTACAACATCCATCAAGTTCATCGTTTTAGACGGTAAAGATGCCATCGAGTTCACAAGAACAGGTAATTACGCGACTTATGCACCAGAAGAAACAAACTAGGTGATCCTTACACCGATAACGTCAGTAACAAAATAGAAGCCCACTCAACGAAAAAGGCAGCACATTTGGAAGCAAATTTGACATATGAAATGGACACGCAATGCACGCACTTGCAGATTTCATCACAAAGTTAACATTTAAAATTCATTCAAGCGAAGTAGCAAGCCAATGTCACATCATCATATTAACATCCTATTGGTCATACTATCCTCAAAATTTCACAGTATTATAAATCGCACCAGTTATAGACGGACTTATGGTTTCTAACACACAACAAATCAGTCATTTTTCTTTAATAAATTCATATTTTAAAATGCAAAATATACATGGTAAACAAAGAACCAGGTACGTAAATAATTTATATACTTTATGTACACTGTAGACGCCAAGAGCTTGAAAGTACATATGTAAGAAAGATATTTAATAAAACTGATATTAAATTGTATATTTATTCCCATTAATACACATCAGATCAATAAAAGTAGGTTTTATTATATAAACCTCGCATTTCTTAGTTCATGTTTCTTTGAGGACGTATAAATTTTCAGCATTTCGCGAACCAAGTAGAAGTTTTAGCCTGTTCTTCAATCATTTGAATGGTCTCTCGATGAACAATTGGTCTCATGTGCTACGGCTTCCATCTTCTTTACATATTTGTTATTATTAGTCTTAAAATCCACGCATCCGTGTCACTATCACAGACGCAAAGTTATCATCATCATCGTAGCTGTCATCAATATTATCATGAGCTGCATCAATATCACTCATTTTATGATATCGTTTCCGCATTTCAGTTGTCAGAGATTTACCACAATCTATGATATTGTGAGCTTCACATTATTCTCTAGTGTTTTGTAAACATGGTTAGTTCCATTCTCGTTTTCTTTAAAAGCCTGTGTGTCCAGTTTTATTATTTAATCCTTCAACCCATCATCCCAAACACAATTAAATCATCGTAGTATACAGAAAAAAAAATCAACAAAGTTCCTTTCATTTAATCTTAGGAACCGCATCATCCTTTCCACCTATAGTATAGTTTCTTGAGCCCAAGAGTCTTTCATTATATACCATGCAGTGTTCTTCAAGAGATGTGGTATACTTCTAGTTCTACATACAAATTCATCCTATCATTGATTTGTTGACACATTAGAAAAAAAAACCTTAAAGTTAATTTTTACGTGTTTTATTAAATTATCACTTCGGCTAAAAAAAATTACCACACATAGTGTGTTATTACATTTCCTTCTTCATCTGCAATGCTAAGTTCCTTGATAATAAATCCATACTGACTAGAGAAGCCTTGGAGGATTACACATTACGTCATGGTGGTCGAGACGAGACTAAGCCGGTAATGTACTGTCAGGTCTTAGATAATAGACGACGCAATCTACCTTTTTGCAGGATGTCTCGATTATGTCTGGAGCCTCCTCGTCACAATCACTGGTCCAGTGATGACCGAAGTTGCAGACCTCTAGTTGGAAGTAACCATCCTCGGTGACGTAGTGCACACGGCGGAATCCGGGCGTTACTTCCGCGTACTTTGCAGACGGATCGAACGGCATTTGCTTGAATTTGTAGCAGCAGCACTATACCCACACGACTATGTGTTGACTGATGTGTCTAGGGTGTTGACCTCAATTTATTCTGCTAGGACCACCCTCCAGTCCAGTCACATGTACCGTTGCTTTCGTTGTTGTCCCCCGCCTTGCTGACGGCCTCCAACATTCCAACACGGTGATCAACCATCCAAGCCCTAAGCATGCTAGCATTGTGTCTTGAGATCGGACCTGGACATCCAAGTTACATAGAGTATAATATACTCTGAAATACATAATAAAGAGAAAATTGATATAAATAACATTATACTTTGCTTAATAGTTCCAGAAGTAAAAACGCACTGCTTGACCAGTGACCGGTGTAACTAAATATTAAATATATTTAATATTTTATTTTCCATTACCTTTCGTGGAATTTATTAATCATTCACTCTACGAAAAACAACTCAAGACAATAAACCTGACCAACGAATTAAATACAGTACCGCTATGCCTTACATGAAAGTATAATTATTCGATAATCTGAATAACCTATAAATCGTTCATGTACAAAGCCACACATACAGGACAATTGTCTATGGACCATGAGACCGAGTCATGACAATATCAGACGTATAGGCTAGTCATTTGAGGACCGCAGGACCTTCTTCGTTTTTAGATAATAACAGTCATTTAGACCATCATGAAATTTTTATACATACTAAAGGACCAAGTGACCTTGAAAAATATTTTAGTAACACCAAGAGGTTTTTAACTAGTAAATATTCAGTCACTACATATTTTACTACGAGCAATCAACAAAAAGGAAGCACCATCAACGAAAAGGCAGCACAATCAAAAAAGGAAGCACTTTTGGAAACACCATCAACAAAAAGGAAGCGCATTTTGGAAGCACCATCAAAATAAAAGCAGCACATTTTGGAAGCACAATAAATAAAGGCAACACATTTGGAAGCACCATCAACAAAAAGGAAGCACATTTTGGAAGCACCATCAAAAAGGCAGCACATTTTGGAAGCACAATCAAAAAAGGCAGCACATTTTGGAAGCACAATCAAAAAAGGCAGCACATTTGGGAAGCACAATCAAAAAAGGCAGCACATTTGGAAGCACCATCAACAAAAGAAGGAAGCACATTTGGAAGCACCAACAACAAAAGAAGGAAGCACATTTTGGAAGCACCATCATAAAGGCAGCACATTTGGTAACACAAGTTACGAGAACTAAGTCTTAGTTAGAAATCAGAATGCAAGAAATAAAAACATTAAATTTTTACTTTTAATATTTAATTTATTTCTTAAGAATATACAAATAGAAGTAAAATAAGCCATTATTGTATGTAGTCAGCTTTCCTCAGTTCTTCGAGTATGAAGGATATTTCTTTTATGCACGAATAGTTTCCTGCACAAAGCGAGCCATGTAGAAGTCTTAGCCGGTCAACCAATAAGTTTAGATCTTTCCACGATGTGTAATCAATCTCTTCTACCACCATCTCACTTGCTTGTTTATTATAAATACTTTTAATATCACAATCGTCCCAGTGATCATAATAAGCGTTATCAGATTTATTTATTATAACACGTCGTTTCCATCATTTCGGTCTCAGGACACCGTTACATATTTCGATCTTGTCAGCTTTAGGTGCTTCATCACAGTCTATGCTTTTGTCAACAGCCTCAAAGTCACTGTTACATTCACTGTTGAAGACATCCTCTTCACCCAGATAACCATATGAATTCGATATCGATGATGTCGAAGTGCCATTATCGTCTTTATGCTTCCTTTTTAGGAGTCCATCATTTTTACAAAGTAAGAAAGATCTACTTGAATTCGGCTGGAATGTATTCTCACTTTTCACGTTAAGGATTCTTCCATTGTCTTCATTCTTCCATAAATCATCATCGTCCTTCAATTTAAGTTCTTCGTAGAGATCGGAAGAGCCACGAACATAATCTCTCTCAAGACATGGAAAATTATTGTCGTAATGCAGATCACTATTCCTTAGTCTAGTAGATCCATCGTTGTACTCTGGCTTGTACGCAGGCTTAACGTTACAAGTTCTGTCATGTCTTTTTAAGCTCTCTCTCCGCGTAAACGACTTGCTACATCGAACTCAACTTATCATATTGCGTAATGGATTTTTAACACAGTCATTCTTCTGGTGTTGTCTTCCATTCTTCCTCAAGATAAATTCTTTGCTGCAAAACTTACACCTGTGTCCTTTCGATACAGCGACAGACACCGAATCAGGATTCATATTAGTTACTGTGACTAATGTTAGATACAAGCAGACAGTTTTCCAATTGGAACCATTACTTAAATATAATTTTTTAAATATTTCTTAAGCTAGAGTTATCTCATCCAAAGGTACTTGTTGTAAGTAGTTCTGCTTTTCAACAACAGATGACACCACGTATTGCTTGCAGGTAAATATTATTTCTTTGTTTCATGCGGGATGCAGGATTCTCACTAACGATCGCAATAGAGGTATGGCATCGCTAGACTCCAAGGAGAAGGTAGTTTGTTCTTCCAGTTAGTGTTTCTCAGATTTCTCAGGGTATATATTATTATTATTTGACTGAATAATGATTTTTTTTAAAATTCCGCCTAGTAAAAATAAAATAGAAGCACTCAGAGAAAACCATCAGGGGTGAAGTCGTTTATAAACATCATAAATTACCAATTTTTTTAAAAAAGTCCAAATTTAATCCTGATTAAGCAAAGAGTTCACAAGCCCGCTTGTGCTAGAACTCTCATGTTGCTTAAGCAAAGAGTTCACAAGCCCGCTTGTGCTTGAACTCTCATGTTGCTTAAGCAAAGAGTTCACAAGCCCGCTTGTGCTAGAACTCTCATGTTGCTTAAGCAAAGAGTTCACAAGCCCGCTTGTGCTAGAACACTCATGTTGCTTAAGCAAAGAGTTCACAAGCCCGCTTGTGCTAGAACTCTCATGTTGCTTAAGCAAAGAGTTCACAAGCGGGCTTGTGCTAGAACTCTTTGCTTAATCAGGATTAAATTTGAACTTTTTTAAAAAAATTGGTAATTTATGATGTTTATAAACGACATCATCCCTGATGGTTTTCTCTGAGTGCTTCTATTTTATTTTTACTAGGCGGAATTTTAAAAAAAATCATTATTCAGTCAAATAATAATAATATATACCCTGAGAAATCTGAGAAACACTAACTGGAAGAACAAACTACCTTCTCCTTGGAGTCTAGCGATGCCATACCTCTATTGCGATCGTTAGTGAGAATCCTGCATCCTGCATGAAACATAGAAATAATATTTACCTGCAAGCAATACGTGGTGTCATCTGTTGTTGAAAAGCAGAACTACTTACAACAAGTACCTTTGGATGAGATAACTCTAGCTTAAGAAATATTTAAAAAATTATATTTAAGTAATGGTTCCAATTGGAAAACTGTCTGCTTGTATCTAACATTAGTCACAGTAACTAATATGAATCCTGATTCGGTGTCTGTCGCTGTATCGAAAGGACACAGGTGTAAGTTTTGCAGCAAAGAATTTATCTTGAGGAAGAATGGAAGACAACACCAGAAGAATGACTGTGTTAAAAATCAATTACGCAATATGATAAGTTGCGTTCGATGTAGCAAGTCGTTTACGCGGAGAGAGAGCTTAAAAAGACATGACAGAACTTGTAACGTTAAGCCTGCGTACAAGCCAGAGTACAACGATGGATCTACTAGACTAAGGAATAGTGATCTGCATTACGACAATAATTTTCCATGTCTTGAGAGAGATTATGTTCGTGGCTCTTCCGATCTCTACGAAGAACTTAAATTGAAGGACGATGATGATTTATGGAAGAATGAAGACAATGGAAGAATCCTTAACGTGAAAAGTGAGAATACATTCCAGCCGAATTCAAGTAGATCTTTCTTACTTTGTAAAAATGATGGACTCCTAAAAAGGAAGCATAAAGACGATAATGGCACTTCGACATCATCGATATCGAATTCATATGGTTATCTGGGTGAAGAGGATGTCTTCAACAGTGAATGTAACAGTGACTCTGAGGCTGTTGACAAAAGCATAGACTGTGATGAAGCACCTAAAGCTGACAAGATCGAAGAATGTAACGGTGTCCTGAGACCGAAACGATGGAAACGACGTGTTATAATAAATAAATCTGATAACGCTTATTATAATCACTGGGACGATTGTGATATTAAAAGTATTTATAATAAACAAGCAAGTGAGATGGTGGTAGAGGAGATTGATTACACATCGTGGAAAGATCTAAACTTATTGGTTGACCGGCTAAGACTTCTACATGGCTCGCTTTGTGCAGGAAACTATTCGTGCATAAAAAAAATATCCTTCATACTCGAAGAACTGAGGAAAGCTGGCTACATACAATAATTGCTTATTTTACTTCTATTTGTATATTCTTAAGAAATAAATTAAATATTAAAAGTAAAAATTTAATGTTTTTATTTCTTGCATTCTGATTTCTAACTAAGACTTAGTTCTCGTAACTTGTGTTACCTAATGTGCTGCCTTTTTGATGGTGCTTACAAAATGTGCTTCCTTCTTTTGTTGATGGTGCTTTCAAATGTGCTTCCTTCTTTCGTCGATGGTGCTTCCAAATGTGCTGCCTTTTTTGATTGTGCTTCCTAAATGTGCTGCCTTTTTTGATTGTGCTTCCAAAGTGTGCTGCCTTTTTTGATTGTGCTTCCAAAATGTGCTGCCTTTTTGATGGTGCTTCCAAAATGTGCTTCTATTTTGTTGATGGTGCTTCCAAATGTGTTGCCTTTATTGATTGTGCTTCCAAAATGTGCTGCTTTTATGTTGATGGTGCTTCCAAAATGCGCTTCCTTTTTGTTGATGGTGTTTCCAAAAGTGCTTCCTTTTTTTATTGTGCTGCCTTTTTGTTGATGGTGCTTCCTTTTTGTTGATTGCTCGTAGTAAAATATGTAGTGACTGAATATTTACTAGTTCAAAACCTCTTGGTGTTACTAAAATATTTTTCAAGGTCACTTGGTCCTTTAGTATGTATAAAAATTTCATGATGGTCTAAATGACTGTTATTATCTAAAAACGAAGAAGGTCCTGCGGTCCTCAAATGACTAGCCTATACGTCTGATATTGTCATGACTCGGTCTCATGGTCCATAGACAATTGTCCTGTATGTGTGGCTTTGTACATGAACGATTTATAGGTTATTCAGATTATCGAATAATTATACTTTCATGTAAGGCATAGCGGTACTGTATTTAATTCGTTGGTCAGGTTTATTGTCTTGAGTTGTTTTTCGTAGAGTGAATGATTAATAAATTCCACGAAAGGTAATGGAAAATAAAATATTAAATATATTTAATATTTAGTTACACCGGTCACTGGTCAAGCAGTGCGTTCATTACTTCTGGAACTATTAAGCAAAGTATAATGTTATTTATATCAATTTTCTCTTTATTATGTATTTCAGAGTATATTATACTCTATGTAACTTGGATGTCCAGGTCCGATCTCAAGACACAATGCTAGCATGCTTAGGGCTTGGATGGTTGATCACCGTGTTGGAATGTTGGAGGCCGCCAGCAAGGCGGGGGACAACAACGGAAGAAACGGTACATGTGACTGGACTGGAGGGTGGTCCTAGCGGAATAAATTGAGGTCAACACCCTAGACACATCAGTCAACACATAGTCGTGTGGGTATAGAGCTGCTGCTACAAATTCAAGCAAATGCTGTTCATTCCAACTGCAAAGTACGAGGTAGTAACGCCCGGATTCCGCCGTGTGCACTACGTCACCGAGGATGGTTACTTCCAACTAGAGGTCTGCAACTTCGGTCATCACTGGATCAGTGATTGTGACGAGGAGGCTCCGGACATAATCGAGACATCCTGCAAAAAGGTAGATTGCGTCGTCTATTATCTAAGACCTGACAGTACATTACCGGCTTAGTCTCGTCTCGACCACCATGACGTAATGTGTAATCCTCCAAGGCTTCTCTAGTCAGTATGGATTTATTATCAAGGAACTTAGCATTGCAGATGAAGAAGGAAATGTAATAACACACTATGTGTGGTAATTATTTTTAGCCGAAGTGATAATTTAATAAAACACGTAAAAATTAACTTTAAGGTTTTTTTTTCTAATGTGTCAACAAATCAATGATAGGATGAATTTGTATGTAGAACTAGAAGTATACCACATCTCTTGAAGAACACTGCATGGTATATATTGAAAGACTCTTGGGCTCAAGAAACTATACTATAGGTGGAAAGGATGATGCGTTTCCTAAGATTAAATGAAAGGAACTTTGTTGATTTTTTTTTCTGTATACTACGAACATTTAATTGTGTTTGGGATGATGGGTTGAAGGATTAAATAATAAAACTAGACACACAGGCTTTTAAAGAAAACGAGAATGGAACTAACCATGTCTACAAAACAATAGAGAATAATGTGAAGCTCACAAGATCATAGATTGTGGTAAATCTCTGACAACTGAAACGTGGAAACGATATCATAAAATGAGTGATATTGATGCAGCTCATGATAATATTGATGACAGCTACGATGATGACGATGATAACTTTGTGTCTGTGATAGTCACACGGATGCGTGGATTTTAAGACTAATAATAACAAATATGTAAAGAAGATGGAAGCCGTAGCACATGAGACCAATTGTTCATCGAGAGACAATCCAAATGATTGAAGAACAGGTTAAAACTTCTACTTGGTTCGCTAAATGCTGAAAATTTATACGTCCTCAAAGAAACATGAACTAAGAAATGCGAGGTTTATATAATAAAACCTACTTTTATTGATCTGATGTGTATTAATGGGAATAAATATACAATTTAATATCAGTTTTATTAAATATCTTTCTTACATATGTACTTTCAAGCTCTTGGCGTCTACAGTGTACATAAAGTATATAAAATATTTACGTACCTGGTTCTTCGTTTACCATGTATATTTTGCATTTTAAAATATGAATTTATTAAAGAAAAATGACTGATTTGTTGTGTGTTAGAAACCATAAGTACGTCTATAACTGGTGCGATTTATAATACTGTGAAATTTTGAGGATAGTATGACCAATAGGATGTTAATATGATGATGTGACATTGGCTTGCTACTTCGCTTGAATGAAATTTAAATGTTAACTTTGTGATGAAATCTGCAAGTGCGTGCATTGCGTGTCCATTTCATATGTCGAATTTGCTTCCAAATGTGCTGCCTTTTTCGTTGAGTGGGCTTCTATTTTTAAAGTAGTTTTGACTCGAGTATTATAGTAATTGGTTCTTGATTTGACTAGCGTATTATTCCATCCTGTGCATGTATATAAGCGAGTCCTATACAGCAGGTCGCTCAGTTTGTTACTGACGTTATCGGTGTAAGGATCACCTAGTTTGTTTCTTCTGGTGCATAAGTCGCGTAATTACCTGTTCTTGTGAACTCGATGGCATCTTTACCGTCTAAAACGATGAACTTGATGGATGTTGTACCATCGTCTACAGGAACTCTAACGTCAGCGCCGACGATGTTGGAGCAGATCCCGACGGCAACGCCTCTGACAACACTGGAGGAGACTTCAACAGTCGTGGTACCACCAGCAGAAGAGAATTTAATGCCGGTGGTGCTGGCTTCACAGGAAAACATGACGAACTTCGTTTCAGCCTCGATGGAGACTTCAATGGCTGGTGATTCAACAACTAACGGACATTGGTGTTGTTACTGTGACAAGATTTTCACAAACAAAAGCAATGCTCGACGACACGAAAAGAGAGAATGGGTCAAGAACCTTTATCGTAAAATGATTGTTTGTGAGAAATGCCATAAGCAGTTTGCCAGAAAAGATTATATGAAAACGCACATAAAGACATGCAAAGGTCCTGCTGTTCGGTAGAAAGTAAAGGTTTCTATTCAACAACGATGCATTGATGTTCATAAGAGTATGCCTGGAGATGGCGCAACTGCGGCAACGTCAGTATCTGGATCGGGTCTGAAAGGCTTGTCTTCATCAGCAAGGTATCCTTGCAGCTACTGCGATATGTCGTTCACTTTTTCTCATGTAGCACGAAGACATGAGAGGAGTAAATGCAAGAAGAATCCATCTCGCATAAAGTTCCGCTGTGATGAGTGTCATGAATGGTTTAAACGTATTGATAGTTTGCGACGGCATGTGAAAAAATGCAACGGTAAAGTCGGTGTGTCTACTGAAGAACTACCTGTAGAAATTTCGACTCCTCGCTTTAGATTGGGGACTCGTAAGCATACAAGCAAGAAAACCAATGTGCAGCAACTGATTGCTACAATGTCTGGACATGAAAATAAACCTAATACTGTGAGTATATGAATGGGGCTCCGACGGCAGGCGTCAGGGTGTGGATTGTGTGGATTGTGATTGTCGGCCCGCCATCTTGGAATGTGACGTCACGGCGGCCATCTTGGATGACCTTGACCTTGACATTTGACCTTGACCTTGACCCCGGCGGCCATTTTGGATCCGCCATCTTGGATCCGCCATTTTGGATGACGTAATTTTGTTTTCTCGAACATTCCAGCTTTTTGTTTTCCGCCATCTTGGATTATGACTTCACCGTTGCAATTTCCGTTACGTCCGCCATCTTTCACTTTTTTATTTATTATCCGATTTTAATGAAAATTTTTTTAAAATTTATAAAAAAATTTAAATAATAAATTTTTAATAATTTTTTTTTAAAAACGTACTTTTTAGACACGGAGTTCAGAGTCCTCGGTTCGAACCCGACAGGTGCAAAAAAATTTAAAAATGGCGACAGGCTCCTTCCTCAATGGTGGCTGTAGGCAGACTGACTTACCCCCACCACTTTTTTCAAAGCATATATATCGATAGTGAGCATGACGTCATGTCCGCCATCTTGTCTTTGATGTTGGAAACCATCATCATTGTATCGGCGGCGAGAGTGCGCTGGCGCCTAGTTAGTTTGATTCTTACCCGCTAGATCGCAGTAATCATTTATTACTGTGACACCCGCCATCTTGAAATTTGGCCGCCATCTTGAAAATCCGTAATTTTAATGCCAGAGATTCGGGAAAAAGTTCAAAATCCATCAAATAAATTTGTAATCTATATACTGATTGATTAGATCGACTAAGGTCCTTGGTTTGATCCCTGGCCGATACAAAACAACTTTAATTTAAAAAATACCACAAAAGTGACAGGTTTGAGAAAATAAAAAACACCTCAAGTACTTTTAAAAACTTTTATTACATAAATTCAATACACTACTACAAGTACAAAAAATAATACACAGACATAGAACTAAAGTCTTGTGGATTTCTTGATTCAAACAGTCTTCTTATTGTATGGATTAAGCCCTTTACATGACTTGAAATGTCTATTCAGTCTATCAGGTCGACATATTGGTACACTACAATTTTCACACAAAACCGAATTATCGACTTCATTAAAAGGACAGTGATATATTTCATGTTGTTTAGCACTTCGAAAAGTTGTAAATGTTTTGTTACAAAATATACAGCTTGATTCTGATGAATGTACAGCCAGTCTATTACAATTCCTGAGGTGTCGTTTTAATCTTCCATAGTGTGTAAACTTGGTTAAACACCTGTTGCACTGATATTTAATACGTTCAGAGTTATTATTACAATTGTGTACTACATAATCACGTAATTTCAAGTTTTTGATCTTGTCACAGTACGTACAGTTGGGCGATGGAACACCGTTGGATGCTCCTTCCTTTATCAATGACACTGGAACTGTTGACAACCATTGTAACACTGCTGACATGTTAACTTCGGAAGCCTTTGAGGTTTGCTCTGCGGAAGATGTTGCATGCGTCGAAATCCCCTGTTGTGCTGAGAGAGCAGGTGTAGCTGTAGACGACGTAGTCATCGTGGTCTGCACTGATGATGGTAGACCTTCGATCCAGGTCGGTGTTGATACTGGTAAAGACGCCATCGAGGTCTCAAGAACAGCTAGATACTGGTCTATTATTCAAGGCTGACTACCCGATGCGTTCATCACCGCAGCCAGAGACAGACTAAATGTTCATATCACCAGGGTCTCACTTATATATTCTCATCAGCTGGTACAACACATGAGTCAAAACAATAACCATGTTCATTATACTTGCACTTAACTGTCTTGGAGCATTTTATATAATGACGATGTAAGCTGTCGAGGCGTGAAATTAGTTTATTACACTTATTGCACTGAAATTGTATTTGTTTCAGTAAATTATTCGGACAACTGCTTCTTTCATGTCTGCGAGCGCTTGAAGTTCTAGTAAATGATGCGACACAGTATTTGCACTGATTCGAAGTACGCTCTTCATTAATTGAAGTCTCCTCTGCAGTCGGTATCGAGATCTCCGCAGCTGTCGACAACGCAGCCATTGAGTTCTCCGCTGTCGTGGTCTCCTCTGCATCCGGTATCGGAATCTCCGACTCCATCATCATTGCTGTCATCGAGGTCCCTGCTGCTGACGGTAAACAGTCTATTCCGGTCGACATAACTAAACCTCACAAAATTTACTGAACAGAGCAAGTCTGTACTGCACCGCGGCCAGAGGTATACTGAGGGTCCACTCGTCTGAACCTCGCTTATATACCCGCGGTCTACTGGAATACTACATTAGTCAAAATATTGTCTGTATTTAAAATTAATTTTTATTGGGTACCTAAAAATTTTAGAAATAAAAAACAAACACAAGTTCAGGTTTTACACATTTATTTATAAAAATTACACAAATGCATGTTAGGTTAAGGAATTAAGCATTTTCGCAAGCAAAGTCTTTAATGCCGCACGAACTGCCTCTTCGACTCCGGTTCCAACTGGTTCGCAGGTCACGGGATCAGGAACACAGGTTTCCAGCTGGTCATCTTCTGCGATGTCGTCATCTCGAGCGAGACATGGTCGATGGCGTCTGTGACCACGTCTGCGCCTTGGCTCTACTGCAGTGCTAGTTGGGACAGATTCACTGCCTGAACTTCGACGACGAGACGAACGTCGTTTGGACGTCTGCGTAGAAGCATCACAGGTAGCAACAGGTTGCAACACGCTCATGTTTGGTGTTGCACGTGCAGACGAGGCGACTACCTCATCGATGCTAGCAGGAAGGATTGTGTGCGGTCTCATGTGATAGACGGCACAGTTTCCAGGTTCGGAACAGTCTAATAGCTGCTGGGTCGGTTCGTAGGACACAGGAAAGTGCGCAAACCGACAATGCTGAGCACCTCCATCACAGGTTTCTGTATATGTACGTAGATACCCGGAATCCCAGTAGCTGTACTCGACACTGCTGAAGCTAGGTCTTGCGCTCACGTACACGTTAGCAGGATGAAACGTAAACATCTTCTTGCAGGTCGAACGTCAACTGAAGACACGTACGTAGGTACGACATTTATATATGCAGACTCCTACTAACACTGTGTGTGCCATTTCTGCATTAACTGCGAGTTTGTACAGGCACAGACACGTTCAAACTTGTCACGTGGCTGCACGTCGTATATTGCACTAAGCTTGCGCATGGAAGGATAGCCGTAGTCGGTCTGTAAGTCTACAATTTCGGCTGCTCCATCGTCACACAACTTGCTCAGCCATTTTTTCTGTTCAGGTCCGGCAACGTATATTGTTTCGTTTTGAACTAGTAAATCTTGCAGTGTGTTTTTCACTTGGTGGTATAAGATTTTTCCTTCGTCCCACTCTAGTCCGTGATAATATTTGCATAGCCATTCGTTCGAACGTTTACTTTTTTCGTCTAGTAGTTTCCAAGGATACGGAGGTCGGAAGCTGCGGGTTCGAGTCTTGTCTCCGGAGGTGACGGCAATTTCTTTGAGAACAAAGCCGTTTTGACTCTGGAAACCTTGCAGGTTGCAGTACATCTTGTCGCTAGCAATGCTCGATCGTAACTGAATTATTATCGCAAACGAAACAGTATTTAAGTCAGAATTTTCACAAGTTTGTCTCGACAATTGTATGATGCAAGCCGATCGTGAAGTATCAGACAAAAAGCATAGGTGTTTGGTGGAATATTTCCGCTAGTCGTTATCTCGATCCTACAGTCGATGATGTTTGAATTTAATCGATCATCCTGTTTGGAAACGTCAAACACCATTAACGGAGCCTTGTTCTTGAAACTGACGGGACTCAGTATCGGTGACTGTCTCCGCCCATAGTAAGCTTGCTGAAACTTGGCATACATTTGATATGCGAGAAGAAATCTTCCACTTTCAAAGTCCATGTTCATATCAACGTACGGATAACTTTCGCTGTTTAAAAATATTTTTACATTACGTAATTGACAGTTATCGAATAAGGAACGACTTACTCCTGCATTGAGCTGTCTTCCGGTCTGAAGCCCGACGATGATGTATCATGGTTTTTCCGTAGCGAAGCTGGACTTTACTATCCAATTGATACGCTGACTATGAGGCAAGCCAGGATAAGTTTCCAGGCTCCAGGATCGGAATGGCACATCGAAGTTCTTGCCATTTTCTATGTTCTTCAACATCTTGACTCGTTCAACGGTGCTCACTTGGATGTGGGGCAGCATCCACTCGATAGACTGTAGTGTTAGCAAGACATCTTGAGGGTTTTCTGCAGCGACGACAATTGCATTAATGTGCGTGTTGGCTAGAAGCAGTACGAGCTCTTGTTTCGAATTAATGATTATATGCCTGTAGTCCTCAGCGAATCCGAGAAGCATGGACAGAGGAACACAAACTTCGAACTTTCCTTCGGCATAAACCGGAAGCTTATATTCATCCTCGAGAGCCCAACCGGCCATCTTTGCAGCAGTCAGTTCTTTTGGCGTGAGCGAAAGGTAATTTTTCATAGCAGATGTTATGCCTACATCTCTTGTCTGGTCTACCTCGACGCCATTGAGTACATAAGTAATGCGCTCGATGAGGTGAAGAATACCATTGCAGGATATTGACGTCGTTGTCGGATGCGTACCATCCGCCTTTGTAAGCATGCCTCTTATACGTAGAAATGACTGTGAAGGTAAAGTACAAATATCTTGGTGCTGTACAGCAATGCGTACTTCCGATGGAAGTGCGTACGGTCCGAGCAGGAAAGGCTGGTACTCGTGCAATTCCATTTTCGTAATGCTGTCATCAAAAACGACCGGATCTTCCACGTTGAGGATTTCGTCTTCCATATTTATTCGGCACTTGACCAATACTAAGAAGATACTTTATGTTGTCAGGTGTTAATGCACCGATGTCTGGTAGAGAACTGTTCTTATTCACGTCAATACGTCTTCTTTTATAACTGTTCGGTGTTACGAACTTTATGCCCATCGCTTCAAGTGCAACCGTAATGTAATTTCTTCGTCTTGAAAATTCACCAATCGTCCTCGCTGGTCAACGATTCTGACGACGACTTCGTGTGCACACTTCACGACGACTAGAACGTAAATGATACTTTGCGGTACTTCGACCAGTTTATATCCTGGCGGGACCATCGGCGAAAATTCGTGCAGCATGTTGCTTAGTCTTCCGTTGAGATACGTTCCACTTGCCAAATTACAGTTTATTCTTATGACATTCACAGGCAAAATGTTTACTGCGCGCGTAGATTCGTACGTTCTTCCTGCATCATACACCTTTGATTCGAATCCTAACATCGAACCTATGTTCCCAGGTTTCGTAAAGTCGACAATTTCACTGCATGTTAGAATGCTTTTTTGAGTGTTTGGATTTCCACGCAGTTGAAAGTCTACATCCTGTGGTAACATATCCCTGATGTAATTTGCAATGTCGTCAATTTCGTAAGATCCAACAGGTAACTGTATTTCATGAGCGGTCCCATCGCTTTTCAGGAAGCAGATCTTGCAGTTTTCTTCGTCGATATTCGGTATGGCATTATACGTTTGAAAATATACGAGTCCGATACACCATTCTCCGTCTAAATCCAGAGGCGGGAAATGAACCGCCCGCAGCTCTGATGTGTGACCTGTCAATGTAAGTGTTATCGACATGACTAATAAATTATCATCACTGCACATCCTTTAAGTAGCAATTTTTATTTGTCAGCTAAATTTTTTTTTTAGTTAAAAAGCGAAGACACAAGTGTCCGCAGTTTGTTTGATTAGGCATCTGTTCCGTTTCGTAATTGTAGAACAGTGTAGTGGTCCGGCCCAGGTACCGCCTAAGTTCAGGCGGAGGTCTCAAATTACCGAAACTGTCGTAGTAAGTAGCTTTTTTACCAGACTTTATATACGCTACCCAGTGCGTGCCGCGACCTGCCGACGTGTCTAAATTAATTATGGCGCGTTCGTTGGTTTTTGGTTTGCTGGGTAAAGTGTCTCGCATAAACACGCCGCAGAAATTTGGTATTTTCAATTTGCGTGCGTACTTTATTAAATCTACGTTGGTGAGCGGTCGTTTCGGCAGAGAACTTAGGATTTTCGTTTCTTTTTCATGCCTCGGCCTGATTTGTGAGGACGTAAGTACAGGCCTGCGCCGTTTTTTTTACCTATGGCAATGGCTTCCATGCTTGCATTATGTCGCTGTGCTTCTTTTAACTGCTTTCGCTCATTCTTCGAAGTGTTGACTGCCCGCACTATACCGCTCGTTGCACCGATGAGACCGCCGAGAGCACCCAATGCAGGCAAAAGCAAAGGAAGAAATCCTCCTATAATCTTCTTGTCGAGAGTCTGTAATTTTTGCTTGGCTTTTTGTATGTCTGCTCCAGTCTTGCGTTTGGTCTTGCGTGAGTTAGTCTTTGACTTGATGGAGCTGGGACGACGAGCACCCAGTCCTAATTTGGTCTTTGCCTTCATGATTTTAGATACGCCCCAGGCCGCGATTTTTTCTCCTAGACCCGCGTGCGTCGATTTACTAATATCTTCAGCTTCCTGTGCCAATATCTCGTCGGCCCGGTGCCTGGATTCCAGATCCTTGCTGAGGGAATACGCAATATCGTGCTGCTTGCACTTTTCGTCGAGAGAATTAATGCCCACGTCACCGCGAGCTAGTTTTTGCTAGTTTGGTGCCGGGGCCGCAAAATCTGTATCCGGGAATGTGTAGCTCGAATGGCAGATTGTTTATCAGCGAGTTCACGAGTCCTGCACCGCTGTGTTTTTTGTTCTTACCTGTTCGAGTCATTACGCGCAACTGACCAGAAAGTATAAATGTGTTTGATTATATACAATTTATTTAGTACAATGCAGGTCGTCAAGCAAGATGTTTGTTTGCCCGTGCGCATTACGCAAAACGATGAAACTAGCGGTCGCGAATCACGACATGGCTTACTGTTGCCTTCTGCTGTACGATGCATAATGGCGGGACCGTCAAACTGTGGCAAGACGTGCGTTCTACTGAGTTTACTGGAGGAGCCAAACGGTCTTCGGTTCGAGAACGTTTACTTGTATTCCAAGTCGTTGCAACAGCCAAAGTACCAGCGCCTAGCAACTGTTCTACGCTCGGTGGAAGGACTGGAGTATTTTCCGTTTAGCGATAATACCGATGTGGTGTCTACCGACGAAGCAAAGCCTAATTCCGTGTTTGTGTTCGACGATGTAATGTGCGAGAAGCAGGGCATTATACAAGAGTACTTTTCCATGGGCAGGTACGCCAAGGTAGACTGCGTATACCTGTGTCAGACGTACAGTAGAATACCCAAACATCTCCTACGAGATAATGCGAATGTTATAGTGCTTTTTCGCATGGACGAACTTAATTTACGTCACGCCTACGACGACCACGTAAACACCGACATGTCGTTTCAGGAATTCAAAGACATGTGTTCCTTGTGTTGGAAAGACGAGCACGGATTCATAGTCATCGTAAAGGACTGGCCTCTATATAAGGGCAGGTACAGACGAGGATTCGATCAGTTTATCGTCAAACATGAGTCATAGCATTTCGAAATTCGGTCGTAGCAGCAGACATACTGTATGCCCCGACTCTGATATCCGCAAATACATTTCGCTACTGTCTCAAAAAGTAGACAGTGTGAAAAAGGATTTACTTGAGTATCTCGTTGCCATCGACCAGCGTGTGGAAGCCTCGGATTCTCGCATTCGCGACATGATCGAAGTATCGAATGCACAAAGACGTGACGATTTGAGGACTTTTCAAAGTAGTCTGAAAGCATCACTATCTCACTTGTCAACAAATTCAGATTTTGCCACACACAAGAAAGAAGTTTCTGCGAAGGAATAAAAAAGTATATAAGGAGGTCTTGCAATAAGTTTTCAGCCAGTACAATGTCGGACCTGGCCAGTGACCTTCATCGAGCTATACAGTCTGTTCGTGAAAAATATTTACTTGCTAGACGAACCAGACTTGCACGTGAGATGGAAAATGAGGAGATATTTAAACCAGTCACTAGTCGCCTCGACGAACTTAAAAACATGGAAGAACCAGCTATCATTGTGAAGACAGAAGTTGAAGATGAAATGCCAACTGTAAAGAAGAGAAAGTATGAACCCGATCGAGAAGAAGAAGACTTAACAAGTACAGAGACCATGCACAAGAAAAAAATACCGAAAAAGGGACATCAAGTGAATGCAATGGTCCGACCATACCTGATATCGTTTACGAGTCGGAATAATGACACGACCTACGGAGTGCACAGAAAACATAATAAGTGGTTCCTTGGTGCTAAAGAAATAGACTTTCTACCAGGAAATATCGTTCGCGTAGAAGAGTTCAAAACGTGCGGGACTCCGGGTCTGTACGAATTGCTGTTTCGCAGGGAGCCTAAAGGATATTCTCACAAAGACTTACAAGAGTACAAAAAACTGCTAGAGCTAACCAATGCACATTTTCGCGATAACGATTCAGATAGTGGTGTATATAAAGACGTAGATCATGAAAAAATCGACATTCTCGCTAATCTCTTCAGTGAACTAACAATACATGGCGAAGGTTTCAAAAAGCTAGAAAGTGGTCAGATATTTGACTATGTATATTGGGACGATCCTAATGAATTAGTTGATCGCCTTAGAATTCTACATGCTTCGCTTAGCGTAGGAAACTATTCGCACATCAACGAAATAGTCTCCATACTTGAAGAACTGAGGGAAGCCGGCTACATACAATGAGTTGAACCGGAATCGCTCACGAACTTCATGCTCCTGCTAGACGAAAATACCTTCGTCGCAAAGTCATAGTTCGTGGAATTGATGATTTATTCCAGGCGGACCTTGTTGAGATGATACCGTATTCCCGATTGAATAAAGGTTTCAAGTACATGTTGACAGTCATCGATGTTTATAGCAAGTTCGCTTGGGCTAGACCTGTCAAATCAAAGACTGCAACTGAAGTATCCAAGGCCATGAACAATATTTTGCGTGATGGACGTGTACCGTCGCACCTGCAAACGGACCTCGGGAAAGAATTCTACAATGCAACCTTCAAGGCTTTGATGAAGAAGTGACGTCGTCTGGCCGACGACCACCCCAGAGCCCGACCTGCACCCGCCAGTATACGCTCCCGCTAACGGAACACACCCCTGGCCATGGCCCACCCGAGTCAGGCGAGCCGAACAGCAATTAAAGGCAAAACCGCGGAAACCTGAGTAGACAAGAGAAGAACCGTACCCATTCCTCCTGAAACATTAAATTAGGATTTTAGCGACAATAAAATCTCTTCCAGACACATCCGTTTGGAGTCTAGCGTAATGAGGTCACGCCTGGCACGAGAGAAGCCGAGCCTCCCTCGGACGCCATGCCAGTTCGGCAGTTCAGCGCAGCTCATGGACCGGGGCGGACCTACGTCCCACGGAGAGGCAACATCCTTTGTCTACATTGAAAGTAACTTCCGGTAAATATAGTCACTAATTAACAAAACCCCTTTTATTACTTAACCTCTCCGTGAGTACCCGGTCCCTTTTTTCGGTCCAGGACCTAATCCGGCCGCATCAACTTAAGGACACCCCGCATCACACTTGGTCAGCGGGGCTGCTCTTCAGCATACGGCACGGGCCGTCTCCCGCAACGTACAGAACTTTATTTAGGGTCACGCGCACGGCGCTGACCACAAACCCGCAAGGGAACTTGGACAAACTTAATTGCGGTGCGTGTTTCACCACAGTGGGCACAACACCCGCGCCGAGACATTTGCATACGGGATTGGCCGTCTCCAATCGCCCGCCCCCTTAATTCAGTGTATTTTGTATCCCGTATTTTGTACTGCTAACTTACGTTACCCGAGTAACGAGTGCCACGTAACGTGTGCGCGCCCCCTTAATCCAGTGTATTTTTGTATCCTGTGTTTTGTATTGCTAACTTACGTTACCCGAGTAACGAGTGCCACGTAACTTGTGCGCACCCCCTTAATTCAGTGTATTTTTGTATCCCGTATTTTGTATTGCTAACTTACGTTACCCGAGTAACGAGTGCCACGTAACCTGTACGCGCCCCCTTAATTCAGTGTATTTTGTGTCCCGCCTTTGTGTTACGAAATTACGTTACCTGCGTACCCAGTGAGACGTCTGAGACATAACAGCATCCGAGGCCACGTAACGCGGAACACAAACAATACGGCGCCACAGAATAGCAAGTAACCCCCCCCCCCCCCCGGGGACCTCTGTAGAGTGTTGTATTGTGTACGACTCGCTCCTCTGAATAAAAGGTACGACACCGCCACCTCAACTCCACGTCTCTTATTTAAAATCATCTGACGCAACACCGCCGCAGGCCCTAGTGGGCCACGCAGGGGCACATACATACACGACCCCAAATTCACGACTAGAAACGTGCTAGTCTGGCGCCCACACGGACAACACAGATCAAGAACCGCCTTTTCCCACTAGGAGCCACACCGGGACTCGAGCCCGAGACCCCGGACGACGGCATTTGGCGCCCGCTGCGTGGGGCAGAAAATAACGTGAAAAAAATTTTTTTCCCCCCTTCTGGACATTTTCGAAATAAATTCACCAACAGGCGACAGCGGAGACACGAAACGGCCATTTTGGACACAGGAAGGGTCGAAGGCCAGACAGACCGGCGCGACGAGGCGAGCGGACAAAGGACACTCCAACCACCCCCACCCCCGCACGTCATCACGGCGAGGCGAGCAACGGAGCGACGTCACCACCCCCACTCCGCGCGGACCGTTTTCGCCTCCTCTTTGTGCGGCTGTCCGGGCACCTACCCCCACCTCGTCACCCCGCTTCACGCTCTCCGCTTCGGGCAACCATCCTGATACCCCCACTCCGCGTGGACTGTTTTCGCCTCCTCTTTGTGCGGCTGTCCGGGCACCTGCCCGCCGCCGATCTCAAACCCGCGCGCTACAACACGCGCCCAGACTACAAACAGCCCGTCACAGACGGCGAACTTGAACGTACAACATACAGCTCAACATGCAGGCACCACCTACAGACCTCGTGTGCACGCATTGCCTATTACCAAGGGAAATAGACCTATTGACGGGATCACTGCCGTGGTACAGGACATGCCAATGCGCGAACACCCGGGACAACGTCACCGAGCAGACCTGGGGCAAGCCCTGGAGCGAGACGTTACTCGGCGAGCCGCACACCCAATTACCGTGGTCATGGGCACCGCTTAAGACGCAGGCACAAGCTAACGTCACACTGGGAGGCATACTACCGACTATGGGCCTCACGAGTGCGCGGACCAATCCGGCACCCAAATACATCCCACCACCAAGCGCAATCACCGGACCAAACACGGGGATGCATACACGCAACCCGTGCTACACAGGGAAGTTAGCACTACCCGAATTCAGCGGAATAGGGCACGAAGTACCCAGAGACTTCCTAACACACTGAGAGGTCAGACTGGCACGGTCCGGAATACCGACCGATGAGTGGTCGGGGCGAGCGAGCGAACAGCTGAAGGGGACCGCCCGCCAATGGTGGAACATCTGGGGACGCTTCGGCATGCCCTGGGAGGAGTTTGCCATGTCGTTCAACTGCCGATTTGACACGGAACACGCACTGGTCCAATGCACGACACAGTTCTATGGCGAACGCCAACGCGACGGCGAACCCGTCGAGCAGTTTCTGGCCAAGAAAATGCAACTGTTCAATCGAGTAGCACCCGGCGCCGCGCCAGCCACCGCGCTCGCAACCATTACCACCCTCCTACACAATGAACTGCAACCGTTCATGCGGTGTTACCGCGCAGAGGAAGTCGAGGATTACGTCCGACAAGCCATAGACACGGAACGGAACATCCGGGGACTGCGACACTACGACCCCCCGAACACCGACCAGGACCTGGCCAGACGCCCAATGTGTCAGAGAATAGCCAGCGTCCAGAACCGGGAAGCAGGGGGCTACCCACCCGACCGCCCGCGACGAGCCATCGAGGACGCACCACCACCTGGTAGGCCCGATGGGTCATCGACACAGCAGGAACCCCCACTACCACGATGCCAGTTGGGCTGCCCCGCAGGTACCCGCCACTGGCATGTCGACTGCCCACGCCGGCAAACACCACCCGTCACCAACACGTCGGGAAACGCCCACCCGGGGGCACGGCGGTAAAACCCTAGCCTCCGAGCAAACCGAGCCAACCCACACCCGCCGCGGAAATAGCCACACCGCAGCTAAACCAGCTAGTCCGTCCCCGCGACGGCCTACTCCGCATCCCCGTGGAAGTCAACGGGCGACCCACGGCGGCCCTGGTAGACACGGGCGCGAGCCACGTGTTCGTGGCCCCCCACCTGGTACCCCCCGGCGCGCTGCAGCCCCACCAAGCCGAGTTACGGTTAGCAACCAGCACGCAACCGGGAAGGACAGTGGGGCAAGCCGAACTCGAGGTACGCATTCGGGACGACGTCACCACGGTAACCGCCCTAGTGGTAGAGGACTTACATGAAGGGATAGTACTAGGCCAACCATGGTTAGCGAGACAAGATGCGGTGATCGAAATGAAACCCAGACGAGTTTACATTGGCACCCGCGAGCGGCTCACGGTGTACGCCATAGGCACTACCCCCGAGAGTCAGGGGGAGAAAGTAACCTTAGACCAGTTCCGCCACAACGTCCCCCACGAGTACCGAGCAGCAGTGGAACGCGTGTTGGCAGAAAGGCAGGACGTCTTCGCGGTAGCCGACCCACTGAAGCGCACCACCATCACCGAACACCACATCCCGCCCACCCACGACAACCCAGTACACGAGGCCCTGAGAGGCTACGGGTTCCGGGAGCAGAGGGCCATCCGGGAGCAAGTGGCGGACATGCTTCGCGATGGGGTAGTCGAACCATCCAACAGTCATTACAATGCTTGCGTCGTATTAGCCCCAAAGAAAGACGGTTCGCTACGCTTCTGCGTCGATTTTCGGCCGCTAAACGCGATCACGATTAGCTCACCCCCACCTCAAATCAGCGTCGACGCCGCCGTAGCCGGACTCGGCCGCGCGAAAGTCTTCAGTACGCTCGACCTGAAGGCTGGGTATTGGCAAGTGCCCATACGGGCGGAAGACAGGGGAAAAACCGCGTTCACGATACCAGACGGGCGGAAGTTTCAATTTCGCGCCATGCCTTTTGGGCTAAAGTGCGCACCGGCCACGTTCCAGGGAATGATGACCCGAGTGTTGGAGGGGTACCTGGGCCGGTTTGCGATCGCGTACCTCGACGACGTGATCGTCTTCTCCGAGACGTGGGAGGACCACGCCAGACACCTGGCGCTGGTCCTAGAACGCTTGGCCACACACCATCTCACGGCCGCACACCACAAGTGTCATATCGGGACCCAGGAGGTCGAATTCCTGGGCCACCTAGTAAGCGCGGCTGGCAACTGACCCCAACCCGTTCACTTGCGCAAGATCGCTGAAGCGGCACCACCGCGGACGAGGAAGCAACTCCAACGGTTTATCGGCCTGGTGAACTGGCTCAGGGGGTACATCCCCGACTTCTCCCGTACCATCGCACCACTGACCGACCTCCTGTCACCACGGGCACGGTACCATTGGGGCGAACCCGCGCAACGCGCCTTCGAAGAAATAAAAGCCGCCTTCACTCGCTGTCACACCCTCACACGAGTAGACCCCGGACGCCGCCTCTACCTTCAGACCGACGCCAGCGCACTCGGTGTGGGCGCGGTGCTTTTCCACACGGACCCGAACGGGGTCCGCGAGGTCATCGACTACGCTAGCGCAAAGCTCGGACCGGCCGAATGCCGGTATCACAGCAACGAGCAAGAGTGCCTAGCCGTAGTCTGGGCCATGAAAAAGTACCGGCCCCACCTGGAGGGAAAGTGCTTCACACTGAGGACGGACAACAGCTGCCTCACCTGGCTGCGTACGATGCAGGGACGGAAAGGCAAACTCATACGATGGGCGCTATTCCTCCAGTCGTTCGACTTCGACGTCGAGCACGTTCCCTGCATGGAGAACCAGCTCCCCGACTTACTGTCGCGGGAACGCGACGACCGAACAGAGCTGACGGACGAGGACGACTGGGAGGAGATCCTACCCCCGGACACACCACACGGACACGCATCGCACGACTCGGCATGCGCGCGCATCACGGCCGACGCGGACGGGGACGAAGACCCACCCAACACCAGGGCCGACGTCCAGGACCGGGTACGTCGAGCACAGGAAACGTCAATAGACGCGGCAAGACGCCGCCAGCAAGCGACCGCCGGACACGAGGCGTGGCGCGTGCAAGACGGCCTGATTCAGACTCACACACCCGGACACCAGGAAGACTGGAGGACCTACGTCCCGACGGAAGCCCGAGAAGCGGTCCTTCGGTTCTTCCACGACCACGACCTCGCTGGACACCCGGGGACCGATCAGACACGACGAGAAGTCACCCGGCACTACCACTGGCCCCGCGTCACATACGACGTACGTACGTACGTGCGCGAATGCGAGGTCTGTCAGGCGAGGAAAGCGAGGCGGCGTGACGGCGAGGAGCAACAACGACCCAGGGAACCCACCACCGCCTTCCAAACGATAGCCTTAGACGTAATGGGCCCCTACCCCCGCACGCCGCGCGGCAAACGCTTCCTCCTCGTCGTGACGGACCTCTTCACGCGGTGGACAGAGGCGTATCCATGCGGGAACGTGCGCACACCTACCATCATCAGCCTGCTGACCAGGGAGTTCCTGTCACGTTGGGGATACCCACAGTCGGTGTTAACGGACAACGCCAGTCAGTTCCTGGGGCGACATTGGAAGGGCTGGTGCGACGAACACCAGATCGAGCACTACACGACGCCCGCCTACCACCCGAGAGCGAACCCGACAGAGCGCCGGAACCAGGAACTGAAGGCACAGCTCCGGATCCGGCTGGGGGCGGACCACACGCAGTGGGACCTGCACGTGGCTGACGCCCTCTTCTGTGTACGACGCCGCACCAACGCCGCAACCGGCCGCACACCGGCCGAAATGATACAGGGCCACAACCTGCCCTTGCCGGGAGAATGGGCCACACACGGCACTCCACACCCCGACGAGACAACGGAGGAACGTGACCAACGACGGGTGACTCTGCACGATGAGGCAAGACGTAGGCAGGAGAGGTACGCCAACCGGATCACCCCAACCACAGATCATCCTCCACCCGCCGTGCAGGTCGGCGATCAGGTGTTCGCGCGATTACACCCACTTTCAGCCGCACCCCGCAACTATTGCGCGGGACTGGCCCCGCGCTGGGGCGGGCCATACACGGTACGGCGACGACTAGGCAGGACGACGTACTTAGTCCGCACGGAGGGACGGCGCCTGAAGAAGGTGCACAGGGACGAAATCCGGCTCACCGCCCTACCTGGGGAGAGGAACCCAGACGGAGACGCAGGACCCCCCACTCCGGACGAAAACGGATGCCGTACGCCGGAGAGCGACGTAGTCCAGGAAGAGGACGACTCGCCAGAAGCGACCCCCGCTAGGAGCCGACCCGAACCGCGCCCATACCGCACCCTGGTGTTCACGAACACCACGTCCAACAGGCCCCGCGACGAACCCGCGGACACGCCCGGGACATCACCCGCAGAGGCCGCGTCAGACGACGAGGCTAGGCCACAACCACGGCGGTGGCGGCGCCCGCCCACGTACCTTGACGATTACGCACTTAGCACGGCCACGGGGGACACCGGGGGCGACCCCGCCCACGACGTGCCAGACGAGCCGGAAGAGGTCCACGAGGACGCACCGGAGACGGCAGTGGTACCCTGGGAGGGGAGCGTGGTGTACGAGAGCCCCCCACCGCAATACTACCCACGGGGCGAGGACGAAGAGGCCGTGGAGATCGCCGAGCTGTCGCACAGCATAGGTCAATCCGATGCATGCAACGACGACGGGCCAACGCCGATCGTCACGCAACCCGGGGAGACCGACCCGGAGATCACCGCCTCAGCATCAGCCGCCATACCCGAACGGGAACGGACCCCGTACCAGTCCACGAACTGTCAACCGCCGCCGAAGGAGGACCTCCGCGGACCGGGACATCGACTAAGGACAAGCGAACCCGCCAGCGAGCCCGCGGAACGACCCCGACGGGCCCACAGACCTCCAGTTCGCCTGGCCGACTACGACCTGGGAACAGGGCGCAGAGCCTGTCAGCCGCAAGGCCACCTCGACGAGTCGACCCCCGGATGTTCGGCGTGGGACGACCCGGGACAGGTGCTCGGGCCCTACCAACTGCGGCCACCGCGAGCACCACCAGGGTGGAGCTGTTGCCGGAGCTAGGAGGCGCCACGACGCCGCCCCCGGCACGCCTGCCACGACGGCAACCGGGGCGGCGCGCACGTTGGCCCAATCGGCCACGATCACCAGGTCCAGTGCGCTGACCCCGCACAGGCGCCGCGACGCCGCCCCCGGCACACCTGCCACGACGGCAACCGGGGCGGCGCGCACGCTGACCCAGTCGGCCACGTTCACCAGGTCCAGTGCGCTGACCCTATCAGCCGCTGACCCCACACCGGCGCCACGACGCCGCCCCCGGCACGCCTGCCACGACGGCAACCGGGGCGGCGCGCACGCTGGCCCAGTCGGCCACGATCACCAGGTCCAGTGCGCTGACCCTATCAGCCGCTGGCCCTGCCCAGGCGCCACGACGCCGCCCCCGGCACGCCTGCCACGACGGCAACCGGGGCGGTGCGCACGTTGGCCCAGTCGGCCACGTTCACCAGGTCCAGTGCGCTGACCCTATCAGCCGCGGACCCCGCACAGGCGCCACGTCGCCGCCCCCGGCACGCCTGCCACGACGGCAACCGGGCCGGCGCGCACGTTGGCCCAGTCGGCCACGTTCACCAGGTCCAGTGCGCTGACCCTATCAGCCGCGGACCCCGCACAGGCGCCGCGACGCCGCCCCCGGCACGCCTGCCACGACGGCAACCGGGGCGGCGCGCACGCTAGCCCAGTCGGCTACGATCACCAGGTCCAGTACGCGGAGCCAACCAGCTGCTGAGCCGCGAACCACGCCGGGATGGAGCGGCCGGAGCTAGGGGTGGCCCCATGTTAGCGGGACCATAAGCGGCGCAAGGTCGGGCTTCACAGGGGGGGGGCGTTTGACGTCGTCTGGCCGACGACCACCCCAGAGCCCGACCTGCACCCGCCAGTATACGCTCCCGCTAACGGAACACACCCCTGGCCATGGCCCACCCGAGTCAGGCGAGCCGAACAGCAATTAAAGGCAAAACCGCGGAAACCTGAGTAGACAAGAGAAGAACCGTACCCATTCCTCCTGAAACATTAAATTAGGATTTTAGCGACAATAAAATCTCTTCCAGACACATCCGTTTGGAGTCTAGCGTAATGAGGTCACGCCTGGCACGAGAGAAGCCGAGCTTCCCTCGGACGCCATGCCAGTTCGGCAGTTCAGCGCAGCTCATGGACCGGGGCGGACCTACGTCCCACGGAGAGGCAACATCCTTTGTCTACATTGAAAGTAACGTCCGGTAAATATAGTCACTAATTAACAAAACCCCTTTTATTACTTAACCTCTCCGTGAGTACCCGGTCCCTTTTTTCGGTCCAGGACCTAATCCGGCCGCATCAACTTAAGGACACCCCGCACCACACTTGTTCAGCGAGGCTGCTCTTCAGCATACGGCACGGGCCGTCTCCCGCAACGTACAGAACTTTATTTAGGGTCACGCGCACGGCGCTGACCACAAACCCGCAAGGGAACTTGGACACACTTAATTGCGGTGCGTGTTTCACCACAGTGGGCACAACACCCGCGCCGAGACATTTGCATACGGGATTGGCCGTCTCCAATCGCCCGCCCCCTTAATTCAGTGTATTTTGTATCCCGTATTTTGTACTGCTAACTTACGTTACCCGAGTAACGAGTGCCACGTAACGTGTGCGCGCCCCCTTAATCCAGTGTATTTTTGTATCCCGTGTTTTGTATTGCTAACTTACGTTACCCGAGTAACGAGTGCCACGTAACCTGTACGCGCCCCCTTAATTCAGTGTATTTTGTGTCCCGCCTTTGTGTTACGAAATTACGTTACCTGCGTACCCAGTGAGACGTCTGAGACATAACAGCATCCGAGGCCACGTAACGCGGAACACAAACAATACGGCGCCACGGAATAACAAGTAAACCCCCCCCCCCCCCCGGGGACCTCTGTAGAGTGTTGTATTGTGTACGACTCGCTCCTCTGAATAAAAGGTACGACACCACCACCTCAACTCCACATCTCTTATTTAAAATCATCTCACGCAACACCGCCGCCGGCCCTAGTGGGCCACGCAGGGGCACATACATCCACGACCCCAAATTCACGACTAGAAACGAGCTAGTCTGGCGCCCACCCGGACATCACAGATCAAGAACCGCCTTTTCCCACTAGGAGCCACACCGGGACTCGAGCCCGAGACCCCGGACGACGGCATTAGTATGGCATCAAACACTACTCTACATTTAGTAACGTCAAAGCCTCCGTTGTCGAAAGGTTTAACAGAACTTTGCGTTCCAAGATGTGGCGGCAGTTCACGGCTAACGGAAATTACAAGTGGCTTGACATCTTGCCGAAACTAATAAACGAGTATAATTCCGCGGTACATTCTACCACGAAAATGAAGCCAAAGTACGTAAGGGACAATCGCCAGCTTCGAACAGTGTTTTCCAACATGAAGAAGAAAGATCCACGAAAGCGTAAAGCTAACGTCGGTGACATTGTGCGAATCTCCAAGCAGAAAGGTATCTTCGAGAAAGGTTTCACTGCGAACTGGAGTCCCGAACTTTTCCGTGTGACACATGTTCGTGAATCAGAGCCTAGGACCTACTACCTCGAAGATTTAGACCACAAACCTATCCGTGGCGGCTTCTATGCCGAAGAGATTCAGCCTACGTTGTATCCTGATATGTACTTGGTGGAGAAGATTATAAAACGAAGGAACGGACTGTCCTACGTCAAGTAATGGGGCTTTCCACCTCGCTTTAATTCGTGGGTGGCAGATGCAGTCATCGAGAAATCCACAAGACTTTAGTTCTATGTCTGTGTATTATTTTTTGTACTTGTAGTAGTGTATTGAATTTATGTAATAAAAGTTTTTAAAAGTACTTGCGGTGTTTTTTATTTTCTCAAACCTGTCACTTTTGTGGTATTTTTTAAATTAAATTTGTTTTGTATCGGCCAGGGATCAAACCAAGGACCTTAGTCGATCTAATCAATCAGTATATAGATTACAAATTTATTTAATGGATTTTGAACTTTTTCCCGAATCTCTAGCATTAAAATTACGGATTTTCAAGATGGCGGCCAAATTTCAAGATGGCGGGTGTCACAGTAATAAATGATGACTGCACTCTAGCGGGTAAGAATCAAACTAACTAGGCGCCAGCGCAATCTCGCCACCGATACAATGATGATGGTTTCCAACATCGAAGACAAGATGGCGGACATGACGTCATGCTCACTATCGATATATATGCTTTGAAAAAAGTGGTGGGGGTAAGTCAGTCTGCCAACAGCCACCATTGAGGAAGGAGCCTGTCGCCATTTTTAAATTTTTTTGCACCCATCGGGTTCGAACCGAGGACTCTGAACTCCGTGTCTAAAAAGTACGTTTTTAAAAAAAAATTATTAAAAATTTATTATTTAAATTTTTTTATAAATTTTAAAAAAATTTTCATTAAAATCGGATAATAAATAAAAAAGTGAAAGATGGCGGACGTAACGGAAATTGCAACGGTGAAGTCATAATCCAAGATGGCGGGAAAAAAAATGCTGGAATGTTCGAGAAAACAAAATGACGTCATCCAAGATGGCGGATCCAAGATGGCGAATCCAAAATGGCCGCCGGGGTCAAGGTCAAGGTCAAAGGTCAAGGTCAAGGTCATCCAAGATGGCCGCCGTGACGTCACAATCCAAGATGGCGGGCCGACAATCACAATCCACACAATCCACACCCTGACGCCTGCCGTCGGAGCCCCATTCATTTACGGGTACACGTCGTTTGTCCTAAAATCGTTTGTCCTAAAGCGTTTATCCTAATTTCGTTGGTCCTAAAAATTAGGACAAACGACTTTAGGACAAACGACGTTTGTCCTAAAGTCGTTTTCCTAAAGTCGTTTTAGGACAAACGAAATTAGGATAAACGCTTTAGGACAAACGATTTTAGGACAAACGACGTTAGGACAAACGACTTTAGGACAAACGACTTTAGGACAAACGAATTTTAGGACAAACGACGGAACAGCTTCAAAATATTTTTACTCTGAGTTTTAGGACAAACGACTTTAGGACAAACGACATTAGGACAAACGACTTTAGGACAAACAAATTTAGGACAAACGCCTTTTAGGACAAACGACGGTTCCAGTATCGAAAAATCCTTACTCTGAGTTTTAGGACAAACGACTTTAGGACAAACGACATTAGGACAAACGACTTTAGGACAAACGACATTAGGATAAACGACTTTAGGACAAACGACTATAGGACAAACGACATTAGGACAAACGACTTTAGGACAAACGACTTTAGGACAAGCGACTTTTAGGACAAATGATTTTAGGACAAACGACATTATAAAACCAAGTTGAGACAAATGAATTTAGGACAAAAAACTTTGAGTCAAACTATTTTATTTAAAAACCACAGAGCATGTGAGAACTTACAGTAAAAGAAAACGTTTGAAAAATAATGTTATATACTGGGGAAATACTTTACATTCTATGTAAAAAAAAAATTCAGCGTTTACGATCGTTACAATTTTTAGACATCTAGGAATGGATGACTACGGTTTCAACGACCTAAATCTGGTTTTTTTTTTTTTGCCATCTTGGATCTGCCATATTTAAATAGAGCACCCCAGTCATTATGATGAAATTTTCGTCATGACCGCCATATTGAATTTTTCTGTTCCACTGGAGGCCGTCATCTTTGATGCCGTCGACTTTGTTTCTGTTCTTTGTTTTTAGATAGCGCCAGCAACACTCATAATTTTTTTTGTTCTTCTGGAGGCCGCCATCTTGGATACCGTTGACTTTGTTTCTGCTGTTTGTTCCTAGAGAGCGCCAGCATAGCTCTTTATTTTATTTTATTTTTTGTTCTTCTGGAGGCCACAATATTGGATACCATTGATTTTATTTCTACTGTTTGTTCATAGAGAGCGCCAGCGTCGCTCTGCTTCATCACATAAGGTAGATGTTCCATTACCTACCATAACTATTATGGTCCTTATCGACATGTTAAATTTAAAATTTTTAAAAAAATACATTGGAAGCGCTGTGATTTGAACCATTGCAGCTCTGATCTCTAGGTTGGAAAACATATGCCTTTAACCGCACGGCCATCGAGACATTTACCGAACTGAGAATAAAATAAGGTATATATAAAAATAACATGCATATTCGGACTTGTAATTTTTTTTGATTTGAAGTAGTAATAGCACCACCTGTTCGAGACAGAACCACCATCATGTATTAAGACGTAACTGTAACAATTATCGTTACGGTCACAATCTTGAATATCCGTAATTGTTTTGTAAGAAAATCGGGAAGAAATTTAAAAATCATTAAAAAATTAATCAATCGAATTAAATAAAAAAATTAAAAAACACCGTTGCACTTTTCGTTACGGTCTCCTTGGAAATACATAATTTTAATGCTAGAGATTCGAGAAAAATTCCAAAATTCATCAAAGAAATTACTTATTAGAATACTGATTAATTAGTTCGATTCCTTTCCTTGCTTCGAAACTATTAGAGCAAATAAAACAGTTCCTTCCTCCACAGAAGCCACCTACAGACTGTTCTCCGCTACCAATAGCAAGGTGTATATATGTATGTATGTATATATATATCGTCAGCTGGTATGACGACATGTCTGCCATCTTGTCTTCATCCGCTGGAGACCACCATCTTGTTTTCGTCTGCTAGAGTGTGCTGATACCTTGTTAGTATAATATTCTGTTCACCATAACTTTGTCATCAACTGTTGGCATAGAACTTTGACCTAGACCTTGAACTTTGACCTTGAACCTTGACCTTGCACCTTGACCTTGAAATTTGACCTTGACTATGAAATTTGACCTTAAAATTTGACCTTAACATTGAAATTTGACCTTGACCTTGAAATTTGACCTTTACCTTGAAATTTGATTTTACCTTGACTACCATCATGGATCCGCCATTTTGCGTTCAGTACATGCTACCGGGAGCTACCACCTGCTAGAGGTCATTGCCACCATCTTGTTTTCGTCTTCTGGAGGACACCATCTTGTGCATGTACTCGTGTTATAGAGTACATTACCATAATACTTGTCTAAGTTTTACCCGCTAGAGTGCAGTAATCATTTATTATTACTGAAGAGCCTGCCATCTTGAAATTTGGGCGCCATCTTGGAATCCTGTAATTATTTAGCTAGAAATTCTGGAAAAAATTCCAAAATTCATAAAAAAATTCAATCATTAAAGTATTGAATGATTATATCAATTCCTGTTCTTGGTTCGATCCTTGGATGATGCAAAAATAATTTTATGTAAAAAATAATTATTATAATAAATTACTATCAAAGTCCTAAAGAAGACTTAAAATCTTCTATTACCATGTCGCGGCCTCGTCTCTGGTGAAGCTGTGAAGACGGGGTGGACGTCGCTCGGTCGTTCAGTTGTGTTGTTTGCCCGGCGCCAGCTCTTGGGTAGAGCAGCCTCACACTCTGAGGCGGGAGTGGACCGTTCGGCCCAGTGCAGCTGACCGAGGACGTGCTGACAAGGAGTAGCTAGCAGGAAGATTGGGTGTAGAAGAGAGGAATGCCCGCGGTCTCACGAAGAGTCGCTAGCGGAAAGGATGGAAGTTGGAGAGAGGGATGCCCGCGGTCTCACTAAGAGTCGCTAGCAGAGGATTGCCCGCGGTCTCACGAGGAGTCGCTAGCGGATAGGTGCGAGAGAATGAGAGAGAGAAGGAGAGAGAGAAGGAAAGCCCGCGGTCTCACGAAGAGTCGCTAGCTGAGGAAAGGAAGATGAGGATTTCAAGCCAATGATACCACTTTTGCCTGAGGTAATATTTATTCTCCCAGATTGGCTTGGAGAGAGGAAAGCTCATAAAGGTATTTCTACTCCCAGATTGGCTGGGAGAGAAGAGCTATCTAGGCTTGTTAGCCTGCACAATTTATACAAGTTTCTTCTAGAACCATTTGTGTTAAAGTTTTACATATTTCTATCTCTTTTGCATGATGATGATCTTTTGCATTTTACAATATTATTTCCACATCTACAAAACATACTTCCAGTATACACTTAAATAATCTACCTAAATATTTACAATAATAACATATATAAAATAACTATGATACATTGTCTCTTTATATTTACACTGCCATCTGGTGACGAGTGGTAGCACTACCAGGGCCATGGCTGGAGTGTTGCGCCACGGACAGGACTGTGACCCGGGATTTTGTTTAATAAAGAGGAGGTACGACGTCAGCCATCATCCTTTAAACCATTACAACAGCCATTTTAGATATTTGTATTTATTGACTTATTTGTTTGGGAAAAATTCCAAAATTCACCGAAAAAATCACACATTATTTTACATATTGAATCAAAACTTTCTTCTATCTATGAACGAAGCTGAAAATAAATTTAATTTAAATACCAGAAAAATGTCAGGTTCGAGAAATAAAATACCGCAAGTTCTTTTACATACATAATATTTATTACATAATTTCTATCCTACTAAAGGATCACTTGCGAAAGCCAGCAATCTTATAAACATTTAGCCCTGCATAGACGTGAAACGACTAATTCTTAGCTTCAACAGCTCCAACTGCTCCAAATGCTCCAACAGAACCAAATGCTACAAAGGCTCCAAATGCTCCAAATGCTCCAACAGCTCCAAATGCTCCAAATGCTCCAACAGCTCCAAATACTCCAAATGCTCCAACAGCTCCAAATGCTTAAATTCTCAAATTCTCCAAATGCTACAAATGATCCAACAGCTCCAAATGCTCCAAATGCTCCAACAGCTACAAATGCTCCAAATACTCCAAATGCACCAAATGCTACAAAGGCTCCAAATGCACCAAATGCTCCAAATGCTCCAACAGCTCCAAATGCTCCAACAGCTCCAAATGCTCCAAATGCTCCAACAGCTCCAAATGCTCCAACTGAGTTGAATTAATTTTTTTTTTATCGAACTTGACATGATTACATGCATGACTTTATTAGTATACATTTTAGATGTCAGTGGTGACTTTTTTACACATTTAAGTTAAAAATTTATTTACAAATGAGCTTTCGAGAAATGATAAAATACATTTTTAAAAAATCTTAATTTTTCTTCAAGTTTATACACATGCAATTAATGGAAACCATTAATTTATGTAGCCAGCTTCCCTCAGTTCTTTAAGTATGAAGGATATTTCTTTGATGCTCGAATAGTTTCCTGCACAAAGCGAACCATGTAGAAGTCTTAGCCTGTCAACCAATATGTTAGGATCTTCCCATGAGGTATAATCAATCTCTCTGCTACGTTCATCTTCCTTGTATGTTTATAATAAATATGATTATCCCTGGTGTCTTCTGTTTCAACACCAACCACAAGGTCACTTTCGTCATCGAACCAGTGATTATCACAAGCTTGATTAGGATAATTTATTTTGTGCCGGAAATTAGGCATTTCGTCTCATTTTTTTTAAATTATTCTCTAATTTTAAATTATTTTTTTTTGGAAATCTTTTTTTTTTAATTTATCTGGTTGTTAAGGGGGTGATTTACTCTTTGTTAGGCCGGTGTACGCCACGTGTTTAAACTTTGTGCCAGTGGACCGAAGACCCCTTTCCCAGGGGGCCTATCTGATATTTTGCTGTCAAATGTGGACTTGGGCAGCCCAGTTGAAATTTCTCTCGCCTGCAGTCACGTCCCGAGTTTGTAATTTTATTTCTCTTCATGACAAAAATTGCATAGAGCAGCTTCTGGGCTGCAAGCTGCTATTTCTTAGAGGCCTGCTGAGAATAGCAAGTCTCGTCACCAATGGGTCTCCAGTGGACCTGCGTTCCCACCTTAGTGGCAATTTCTGCCCCCCCCCCCCTTCCACTCACTCCATCTCACCTTAGTTCTGAGAAATCAAGTCGGGAGCAGTGACCTGACGTGAACTTAGCCAAGACGATAGGCTAACTCAAGGACTTTCTCCCTGGTCTTACAGAGACGTCCACGACATCTAGCGGCAGAAATAGTAACCGCGGGCCTGATCGCCAGCGTGTAGAGCACACCCTCGTGACACCTGGTGGCAAGTCAGCTCACCGCCTCAGTTAGTTCCCCTTTACGCCGCTAGAAAGCAGCGCCGCGGCGCCATAAGGCACTATGTTTCTTCTCGCGGCCTGTAGAAGTCGATTGTTTGTTGCCTTCTGTATTTGCCGGTAGAGAGTGTGCATGTCTGTGTTCTTGTCACGACCGCCTCGGACTCCTTCGCATGTTTTCGGCCATGAGCCGAACCTTCCCCCTCTTTTTTCCTAGGGCCGACCACCCGATTTAATTAGTAGCTTTGACCGTCATCGCCAGGACTCAGTACTCTGACCTCGGCTGCAGACCACGTCTTCTGGGCGTCCTCTGCGCTAAGAGGCTTTTCACGGGAACAGCGATTTTCGGTTGCATAAATGATGTAGTCAGTTACTTAAGGGATGTGATCCCATTTGTACAGTAGCCAGGCAGATGTAGTTTTTAGAAAAAGTCATGTGTAATTAAAATTTTTATTTTTTTTATTCTTTAAAAGTTTGTTTTCCTAATGCATATCCGCGATTTCTCGGTGCGCGTCATCCTGATGTCGGCGCGAGACACCTCGGAGGCCCTGTTTCCACACCCTGTTTGGTGAGTAATCCGTTTTTTTCCTCCCCATATTCCCGTTTGTTGACCTTTCGCACCGACTGTGTATGACTGTCTGGAAGCAGGTCTAATTCGTTTTGAATTTGACTTGTGTTTCAGACAGGGTCCAAGTTTCTGGGGAGAGAAATTTCTCCCCGCATGATCTTCGGGATCTCCAGCTGATTTCTCCCTTTAGAAGAGTTTTCCTCTTGGTCCGACGTCATCCTGGGAAGACCCGGGTGTAATGAGCTATAAATATTTTCCGCTTGCATAGAAGGAACTAAATTCATTAAAAAGATACCAGCGAGCAGTGCTTTAAGAACGTAATCCTCAAGAACATGTAAAATCAAGGAAACTAATATATATGTAATCGTTGGGAGAATCCAATTTTGGTGCCATACTTGAAATTTTGTTAATGTAATCATTTGTTTGTTAAGGTGTAATATGTATTGTTTTAAATAATGTAGGGGCTCCCCCTTAACTTTGTTAAATACTAAGATCTTTATTATCATGTCGAAATAATGCTAAAACAAAACCTCTTAATAATAAACCAGGAAAACCTATAGACCAAATTATTTATCTAGTGTATTTATTTATCATATACCTTCTTCTACATAACGATCCACGAACTCCCAAGTTACTAGAGTGCAGGGAGTGTAAATTTTGTCTTGTTCACCGCCTCGTGTCCCCTCTGGTAATTAACTTTAATTTTCTTAATATTTTGCCCAGCAGTTTCCAAGGTGTTTTAATTAATTTAAAATAATATAGTTTTTGGGCACAAGGGGTGTTACAATTTTATTACGTCGTTTCCATCGTTTTGGTCTCAAGCCACCATCACAGTCTTCGCTCTTACATGATTTAGGTGCTTCAGCACAGTACTCATTCATGTCAGCATCACAAGCTTGATCAGGATAATTTATTTTATTACGACGTTTTCATCGTTTTGGTCTCAGGTCGCCATCACAGTCTTCGATCTTGACCGCTTTAGGTGCTTCAGCACAGTACTCAATCATGTCAGCCTTATATTTGTCAGCACAGTCATCGATCATGTCAGCCTCAGATGTGTCACCACAATCTTCAATCATGTCAGCTTCAGATGTTTCATCACAGTCTTCTGTCTTGTCAGCTTCAGGTGGTTCTCCATCTTTCACATTTTCATGGAGACGACTAGATATTGATGTAAATATATTTTCATTTATAATGAGGTTGCTACTTTCTTCATTTTTTTAAATTATTGTCTTGACCTATATCAGTATTTTTAGCATTAGCTTTTTTTACATTCTTCATAATCATTATTGTCGTCTAATATTCTGCCTTCGTTCCTCTTCCCCGATGTTGGAGCACAGTCTTCGTTATCTTTATTCATCTTAGTTGTACAGTTCTTGCAATGTCTATCCAAGTAATATCTTCAACAAAAGGATTTATGACACTGGCTGCAATTATATGGTTTTTGACAAGGACCCAAATTATACTCCTTCTCTCATGTCGTTTAGCATTCTTTCTCAAGGTAAACACCTTGCTGCAGTAGCTACAGTGATGTCGTTTTTATACAGCTACAGGCAACGAACCAGGGTACACTGGAGACCCATTGGTGACGAGACTTGCTATTCTCAGCAGGCCTCTAAGAAGTAGCAGCTTGCAGCCCAGGAGCTGCTCTATGCAATTTTGGTCATGAAGAGAAATAAAATTACAAACTCGGGACGTAACTGCAGGCGAGAGAAATTTTAACTGGGCTGCCCAAGTCCACATTTGACAGCAAAATATCAGATAGGCCCCCTGGGAAAGGGGTCTTCGGTCCACTGGCACAAAGTTTAAACACGTGGCGTACACCGGCCTAACAAAGAGTAAATCACCCCCTTAACAACCAGATAAATTAAAAAAAAAAAAAGATTTCCAAAAAAAAATAATTTAAAATTAGAGAATAATTTTAAAAAAATGTGACGAAATGCCTCATTTCCGGCACAAAATAAATTATCCTAATCAAGCTTGTGATAATCACTGATTCAATGACGAAAGTGACCTTGTGGTTGGTGTTGAAACAGAAGACACCAGGGATAAGCATATTTATTATAAACATACAAGGAAGATGAACGTAGCAGAGAGATTGATTATACCTCATGGGAAGATCCTAACATATTGGTTGACAGGCTAAGACTTCTACATGGTTCGCTTTGTGCAGGAAACTATTCGAGCATCAAAGAAATATCCTTCATACTTAAAGAACTGAGGGAAGCTGGCTACATAAATTAATGGTTTCCATTAATTGCATGTGTATAAACTTGAAGAAAAATTAAGATTTTTTAAAAATGTATTTTATCATTTCTCGAAAGCTCATTTGTAAATAAATTTTTAACTTAAAGGTGTAAAAAAGTCACCACTGACATCTAAAATGTATACTAATAAAGTCATGCATGTAATCATGTCAAGTTCGATAAAAAAAATTAATTCAACTCAGTTGGAGCATTTGGAGCTGTTGGAGCATTTGAAGCCTTTGGAGCATTTGGAGATTATGGAGCGGTTGGAGCATTCGGAGCATTTGGAGCTGTTGGAGCATTTGGAGCATTTGGAGCATTTTGAGCTGTTGGAGCATTTGGAGCATTTGGAGCTGTTGGAGCATTTGGAGCATTTGGTGCATTTGGAGCCTTTGTAGCATTTGAAGCTGTTGGAGCATTTGGAGCATTTGGAGCTGTTGGAACATTTGTAGCATTTGGAGAATTTGAGAATTTGGAGCTGTTGGAGCATTCGGAGCATTTGGAGTATTTGGAGCTGTTGGAGCATTTGGTGCAATTGGAGCCTTTGTAGCATTTGGAGCATTTGGAGCAGTTGGAGCTGTTGGAGCTAAGAATTAGTCGTTTCCCGTCTATGCAGGGCTAAATGTTTATAAGATTGCTGGCTTTCGCAAGTGATCATTTAGTAGGATAGAAATTTTGTAATAAATATTATGTTTGTAAAAGAACTTGCGGCGTTTTATTTTTTGAACCTGACATTTTTCTGGTATTTAAATTAAATTTATTTTGAACTTCGTTCCTAGATCGAAGAAAGTTTCGATTCAATATGTAAAATAATGTGTGATTTTTTCTGTGAATTTTGGAATTTTTCCCGAACTAATAAATCAATAAAGACAAACATATAATATGGCTGTCGTAATGGTTTAAAGGATGATGGTAATATATGATTTTAAGTCTCTTTTAGGACTTTGATAATAATTTAATATAATAATTATTTTTTACATAAAATTATTTTTTTGCATCATCCAAGGATCGAACCAAGAACAGGAATTGATATAATCAATCATAACTTTAATGAGTGAATTTTTTGATGAATTTTGGAATTTTTTCCAGAATTTCTAGCTAAATAATTACACAATTACAAGATGGCGCCCAAATTTCAAGATGGCAGGCACTTTAGTAATAATAAATGATTACTGCACTCTAGCGTGTAAAACTTAGAAAAGTATGATGGTAATGTACTCTATAAGACGAGTACACTCACAAGATGGTGTCCTCCAGAAGACGAAAACAAGATGGTGGCAATGACCTCTAGCAGGTGGTAGCTCCGGGTAGCATGTACTGAACACAAAATGGTGTATCCATGATGGTAGTCAAGGTAAAATCAAATTTCAAGGTCAAGGTCAAATTTCAATTTCAAGATCAAATTTCAAGGTCAAGGTCAAAGTTCAAAGTTAAATTTCAAGATCAAATTTCAAGGTCAAGGTCAAAGTTCAAGGTCTAGGTCAAAGTTCTATGCCAACAGTTGAGGGCAAATTTATGGTGAACAGAATATTATACTAACATGGTATCAGCACACTCTAGCAGACGAAAACAAGATGGTGGTCTCCAGCGGATGAAGACAAGATGGCGGACATGTCGTCATACCAGCTGACGATATATATATATATACCTTGCTATTGGTGGCGGAGATCAGTCTGTAAGTGGCTTCTGTGGAGGAAGGAACTGTTTTTTTTTTTTTGTTTTAATAGTTTCGAAGCAAGGACAGGAATCGAACTTATTAATCAGTATTCTAATAAGTAATTTTTTTGATGAATTTTGGAATTTTTCTCGAATCTCTAGCATTAAAATTATGTATTTTCAAGATGGCTACCGTAACGAAAAGTGCCACAGTGTTTTTTAATTGTTTTATTATTTAATTCGATTGATTAATTTTTTAATGATTTTTTTATTTCTTCTCGATTTTCTTACAAAATAATTACGGATATTCAAGATTGTGACCGTAACGATAATTGTTACAGTTACGTCTTAATACATGATGGTGGTTCTGTCCCGAACAGGTGGTGCTATTATTACTTCAAATCAAAAAAATTACAAGTCCGAATATGCATGTTATTTTTATATATACCTTATTTTATTCTCAGTTTCGTAAATGTCTCGATGGCCGTGCGGTTTAAGGCATATGTTTTCCAACCTAGAGATCAGAGCTGCAATGGTTCGAATGACAGCGCTTCCAATGTATTTTGTTAAAAATTTTAAATTTATAATGTCGATAAGGACCATAATAGTTATGGTAGGTAATGGAACAGAGACCTTATGTGATGAAGCAGAGCGACACTGGCGCTCTCTATGAACAAACAGCAGAAATAAAATCAATGGTATCCAATATGGTGGCCTCCAGAAGAACAAAAAATAAAATAAAATAAAGAGCTATGCTGGCGCTCTCTAGGAACAAACAGCAGAAACAAAGTCAACGGTATCCAAGATGGCGGCCTCCAGAAGAACAAAAAAAATTAAGAGCGTTGCTGGCGCTATCTAGGAACAAAGAACAGAAACAAAGTCGACGGCATCAAAGATGGCGGTCTCCAGTGGAACAGAAAAATTCAATATGGCGGTCATGACGAAAATTTCATCATAATGACTGGGGCGCTCTATTTAAATATGGCGGATCCAAGATGGCAAAAAAAAAAAACAGATTTAGGTCGTTGAAACCGTAGTCATCCATTCCTAGATGTCTAAAAATTGTAACGATTGTAAACGCTGAATTTTTTTTTACATAGAATGTAAAGTATTTCCCCAGTATATGACATTATTTTTCAAACGTTTTCTTTTACTGTACGTTCTCAAATGCTCTGTGGTTTTTAATAAAAAAAGTATGACTCTAAGTTTTTTTGTCCTAAATTCATTTGTCCTAACTTGGTTTTTCATAATGTCGTTTGTCTTAAAATCATTTGTCCTAAAAGTCGTTTGTCCTAAAGTCGTTTGTCCTAAAGTCGTTTGTCCTAAAGTCGTTTGTCCTAAAGTCGTTTGTCCTAAAGTCGTTTGTCCTAATGTCGTTTGTCCTAAAGTCGTTTATCCTAATGTCGTTTGTCCTAAAGTCGTTTGTCCTAATGTCGTTTGTCCTAAAGTCGTTTGTCCTAAAACTCAGAGGAAGGATTTATGGATACTGGAACCGTCGTTTGTCCTAAAAGTCGTTTGTCCTAAAGTCGTTTGTCCTAAAGTCGTTTTTCCTAATGTCGTTTGTCCTAAAGTCGGTTGTCCTAAAACTCAGAGTAAAAATATTTAGAAGCGTTTCCGTCGTTTGTCCTAAAATTCGTTTGTCCTAAAGTCGTTTGTCCTAAAGTCGTTTGTCCTAACGTCGTTTGTCCTAAAGTCGTTTGTCCTAATTTTTAGGACAAACAAAATTAGGATAAACGCTTTAGGACAAACGATTTTAGGACAAACGCCGCACCCCGCACAAACCTCAATACCAAAACTAAATAATTTTACCAATAATCTCATCAATCAAATTTAAATTATTCTGACGGTCTGACCTCTGGCACCTGGTTCAATAATGACTCCAACCCGAAATCGATGCCTATACACGCTTGAGCAACATGCTTCCAACATTTTCGAAATAACAAAAGCCAATATATGCCTAACATCCACCTCCTGTGGACACACCTTGTGGGACTCTAACCCAACAACAACAAAAAATTCTCAGCGGCAGGATTGGCTCGACCAATCATCCCTGTGGTGCCAATTCCCTGGCCCACCACTTCTACCTATCCATTACTCTTACATTGGTAGCCACTACTACTTCAAAAGGACACAACATTCCCCAGGCTCATTCCTCATTTACTAAGGGTCGCCTACCCTGCGGACCCAGTCACAACCAGGGCCTCCATGCCCTCACGCTACAGCCCATTCCTCCAGGGTCTGTATTACATTACTCCATTACTTCCTACAATGGCATCATCATCAAATAAATTTTGTAAACACCATAACCACTTAATCGAACCAGGGCCATAGCCAAAATCAACAAAAATTATGTTTGTTACTTTTTACCATTATTTACTGACATCGTACCTCCGTGGGCAGTAAAGCCCGGTCGCCACCCCGCCAACACCAGCCCCCGCTGGCGAAATGCACCCTCACACCCCTCCTCCGCGCAGTCACCATCACTAGTCAGTCTTCACCCGCGCACGACCAAGGACGGAAGTGTAACTTTGTGAGACTCCGCGAGACGTGAGACCGCGAGACGTGAGACCGCGAGACGTGAGACGCGAATAGTGAGATATGTGAGTGTTTTCCGGACGCGAACTCCACACCGCCGACGAGCCTAGTGAGCTGCACAGGGGCTGACGACCCACACCCATCGTGGCCTAGCTGCAAGCTAGCCTGGCGCCCATCCGGACCGAACAGTATACCAGCCGACTTCCCTACTAGGCTCACCCGCTAACGCAGCCTCCGTTACCGGGACGACGGCATTTGGCGCCCCTGCGTGTGGCAAAAATAAAGAAAATTTCAGTGTTCTACAGCAACTTTTTAACATCCAAGCTGAGTGGTATGCGGGAAACGGCCATTTCGTGCGCGCGACGTGATTAGGGTCAGACAGGCAGGCGCGACCAGCGCAGCGAACAAAGAGCATCCCTCCCCACCCTCGCAACTTTCCAGCGGAGCGAGCGACGCAGCTGGCCTGCGTCACGACCCAACACCTGTCGGAGCTATTGCCCTTCTCTTTGTGCGATCGTCCGGGCAGCTATCGCCCTCCCTTTTGTGCGATCGTCCGGGCATCTATCGCCCTCCCTTTTGTGCGATCGTCCGGGCAGCGTCCCACACTCCTTCCTCGACACTGCGCGCGCAGACAACAGCACGACCTAACCTCCCACTTCCCCCCCCCCCCACCCCCCCAGAGTTATCACTCTCCTCTTTGTGCGGTCGTCCGGGCAAGGGGCCACCACGCCTCCCCTCGTTTCAGAGGGCGCGCGCACGACCATGTAACAAACAACTACGATCAAAACAAACACCAGACACCACTCCATTAGTTTTGATTCTTAAAGATTCCAATGTTAAAAGTAATTTAAACATTTTATTAAACATTTTCGACTGACCATCACCTCAGATCTGATAATAACACCAACACAATGTTACCCCACACAATGACCATTTTCTGTGCGAAATGCTCCTTGCCAAAAAACATGGATCTACTGACGGGAACATTACCATGGCACAACACGTGCCTGTGTGCACCGGACATGGGAAAAGTCCCAACCAAATGTGAGACCGTGGCCAACGCATGGGACATACCAGGGAACCCCATCTGGAGAGGGGAGACAGAGGTGAAGCCACCACTTCCTTGGCAACCAACCCAAGGTAACCCAAACACTGGTAACGCCTCCACCGGGACACCACCCGTCGACACGAAACCAACTCTATGTAAAAACTGCGCTCAGTGCGGCTCCAAACAGACGCCCGTGCAACAGTACTCACCACTGGTCGACCTGAGCACACCATGGGTAGCAGCACCACATGTGGAGATGAGTGCCGGAAGGACCACGCTACCGGAGTTCAGCGGACTATCACACGAAGACACAAGGGCCTTCCTGCGACAGTGCAACGTACGCTTGGCGCGAGCGAGGGTACCGGTTGACGAGTGGGCGCAACGGACGAGCGAACAGCTACGAGGCGCTGCACAGCAGTGGTGGAGCCTTTGGGGCCAGTTCGACATTCCATGGCCCGAGTTCGTGGACCGGCTCACACGGCGGTTTAACACCGGCCAAGCGATAGTACTCTGCACGTCCCAATTCTACGGGGAACAGCAGCGGGACGGGGAGCAAGTGGAGCTGTTCATCGCCCACAAAGTACAGTTGTTTCGGCGGATCGCCCCAAACACGGATCTGACATCTGCGCTCCCGACCATCACCACACTGCTACGTGACGAGCTCCAGCCTTTTCTCCACAACAGCCAACACCTCTCAGTAGAAGACTACGTGCAGCAGGCAGTGGCCACGGAGAAGAACTTGCAGAAAATCTGGCGGCGAGGTGCACCAGCCCCAGAGCGGGCAAACAGCAGCCACTTCACAACACAGTGCAGCCGGCCGACAAACCAACCAGTCAGGAAAACCGAGTGGCAAACCCCGCCCAGACGACAGCGGGCCATCGAGGGTGCGACAGCACCACCAATGGCACTCAACCCACAGGGCTACCATGAACACTCACAGCCACGTGAATATGACCGGCCACCACAGTGCCAACGAGGCTGTCCCAGCGGAACATACCACTGGCATCGTGAGTGCCCCCTTCCTCCATCACAACGCCAGCACCCGACGACAACCTCATCGGGAAACGGGCCACCGAGGGCGCGGAACTAAGGAGCCCGCCCCCCACAAGACCACCATCCGCACCACCTGCCATGCCGGCACCACCTACCACAGACCCAGCACCATTAACATCATCGGCACCACCTGCCACAACACTCTCCCGGGCACCAACTGCCCCACCACTGGGGGCACCACTGGCTACTGGGAGCACAACTGGCCCCAGGCCAACCCTGGGCCAGCTGTTCCAACTGCAAGACCACCTGCTGCGCATACCGGTGGAGGTGAATGACAGTCCGGCCACAGCGCTGGTGGACACAGGCGCCAGCCATGTGTTCATCACCCCGAGCCTCGTACCACCAGGGGCACTCCGGCCTCACCATGCGGAGCTGCGTCTAGCGACCACCACACGACCAGGAGTGACGGTGGGCCAGGCGGAGATTGAGGTAAGCCTTCGGGACCTTACTACCACAGTGACTGCCCTTGTTGTGGAGGATTTACACGAGGCCCTTGTCCTGGGACAACCATGGCTAGCAGCACATGATGCTGTAGTGGAGCTAAAGTCAGCCCGCGTCCACGTGGGAATACAGAAACGGTTCACAGTGTATGGCATAGGCTTCACACCTGAACCACCTAGTGAGCCGCTGACACTGAGACAGTTACACCACGATGTCCCCCTACAGTATCAGGCCGCCATCGAACAGGTACTCTGTGAGAGGCAGGGTGTGTTCGCCACAGCCAGCCCACTCCGACGCACCACAGTAGCAGAACACCAGATCCCCACCACCCATGATCGACCTATTCACCAGCCACCTAGGGGGTATGGCTTCAGGGAGCAGCGTGCCATCCGGGAGCAGGTGTCAGAGATGCTGCAAGATGGCGTCATCGAGCCATCCAGTAGTCACTACAATTCCTGTGTGGTGTTGGCCCCCAAGAAGGATGGCTCATTACGGTTTTGCGTCGACTTCCGGCCCCTGAACGCCATCACCGTCAGTGCTCCACCCCCTCAGATCAGTGTCGAGGCCGCCTTAGCTGGGCTAGGACGGGCCAAGGTGTTCAGCACCCTTGACCTGAAGGCCGGCTACTGGCAGGTGCCCATACGGCATGGGGACAGAGAAAAGACAGCCTTCACCATCCCAGATGGGCGGCGCTTCCAGTTTAGAGCCATGCCTTTCGGCCTTAAGTGCGCGCCTGCAACATTCCAGGAAATGATGACACGAGTGCTGGAGGGCTATTAGAGGCAGTTTGCCATGGCCTACCTGGACGATGTCATTGTGTTTTCTGAGACATGGGAAGACCATGTCCAACACCTAGCACTCGTCCTGGAGCGGCTGGCCACTCACCACTTAACGGTAGCTCCGCTCAAATGCCACATCGGCGCTTCAGAAGTCGAGTTCCTGGGACACGTCGTGGACGCAGCGGGTAACCGCCCACAGCCCAGCCACCTGCAGAAAATCGCAGAGGCCGAGGTTCCCCGGACCCGCAAGCAATTGCAGCGGTTCATCGGCCTCGTCAACTGGCTGAGGAGTTATGTACCGAACTTCTCTCATGTCATTGCCCCCCTGACTGACCTCCTGTCCCCACAACACCGCTACCGGTGGGATGCAATTGCTCAGAAAGCATTTAGCCAGGTCAAAATGGTGTTCACACAATGCCATACTCTGGCACGGGTCGACCCAGAGCGTCATTTGTACTTGCAGACCGACGCCAGTACCCTGGGGGTAGGGGCCGTGCTGTTCCACCTGGACCAGCATGGGGGTCGGCAAGTTATAGATTATGCCAGCGCGAAGTTCGGCTCAGCAGAACGTCGTTATCATAGTAACGAGCAGGAGTGCCTGGCTGTTGTGTGGGCGATGAAGAAGTACCGCCCACACTTGGAAGGGAAGTCCTTCACACTTCGCACAGACATCCAGTGCCTAACCTGGTTGCATACAATGCAGGGAAGGAAGGGCAAACTGATCCGGTGAGCGTTGTTCTTACAATCCTTCGACTTCAACGTCGAACACGTCCCCGGAGCAGACAACCAGCTGCCCGACCTTTTGTCCCGTGAGCCGGACGAGCGCAATGAGCTGATCGACCCAGAAGAGTGGGAAGACATGTTGCCCCCCAACAGCCGAGACAGGCTACCTCACCCAGATGCGACTTGCACTCGAATCACAGCCGACACACTGGAAGAGGGCGATCCTCCGTGTACCTCGAACGACGTCCACCGACGGGTACTAGAGGCACAAGAAGTCTCACCAGAAGCTGCCCGTCGACGCCAGCAGGTGACCGAAGGAGATCAGGAGACCTGGAGTACCCAGGACGGGACATTGATGAACCGAGCACCCGGGGAACATGTCGAGTGGAAAACATATGTACCACCCGAGGCACGGGAGGCTGTGCTACGTTTCCACCATGACCATGACTTGGCCGGCCACCCAGGTACTGACCAAACACGACGGGCAGTGGGTCAGTTCTACCACTGGCCCGGAGTCACCCGCGATGTACGAGATTACGTGTGTGAGTGTGAGATATGCCAGTCGCGGAAGGCTCGAAGACGAGATGGGGAGGAACAACAGCAGCCCCGTGAGCCCACCACGGCATTCCAAACACTAGCGCTCGACGTGATGGGCCCCTACCCACGAACTCCTAGAGGACACCGCTTCATCCTCGTAGTAACTGACCTCTTTACATGCTGGACGGAGGCCTACCCATGTCGGAACGTGCGGGCGGCCACGATCACCAAGATCTTGAGCACAGAGTTCCTGCCACGCTGGGGCTACCCACAGTCGGTTCTCACGGACAATGCCAGTCAGTTCCTGGGCCGGTGTTGGAAAGCCTGGTGTGGAGAGCAACAAATCCGGCACCACACTACACCTGCCTACCACCCGCGGGCCAACCCCACAGAACGCAGGAACCAGGAGCTGAAAGTGCAACTCCGCATCCGTTTGGGCCAGGACCATGCCCAGTGGGACCAACACCTCACAGACGCACTCTTTTGTGTCCGGCGCCGGACGAACGCCGCCACCGGTATGACACCCGCCGAGATGGTCCAGGGGCGCAACCTGCCACTACCCGGGGAGTGGACCACTAATGGGGTTCCGCACACAGCGGAAGATTTGGAGGAACGGGCCCAGCGTCGCAACCTCGCACACGAGGGCGCACGCCAGAGGCAATGGGCATACGCGCAGGAGATCACACCTATAACAAATCAACCCCCTCCTGGGGTGCGGGCCGGGGATCAAGTCTTTGTCCGGGTCCACCCGTTGTCAGCTGCCCCTCGCAATTACTGCGCGGGGTTAGCCCCGCGATGGGGCGGGCCCTACACCGTTCAGAAACGGCTCGGACAGACGACATACCAGGTATGCCTAGGCGGGTGCCGAGTGAAGAAAATACACCGGGATGACCTACGACTCGCCCCACTCCCAGGAGACAGGCTCCCGGGGACACCGACTCCCAACTGCCCATCCATCGACACGAGGTCACAGGGGGAACCGGATGAACCGCAAACACCCTCCGCTGGGAGGAATAGCGAACTACCCGACGTACAAACCCCGTGCCGACCGCAGCCTCAACAAGAAAACCTGGGGCAATTCAGCATCACAGATGTCTCAGCAGAGGAATCTGAGCCCGAAGCTGATGGCATGCCGCCCACCCTACCAGTCGTGACTGAGCCGGAGGAGCTAGATCCAGAAACACTGGAGTCGCCTACTCGCGGTGCCTGGGGCCACCTTGCACCCCTAGAAGGAGCCACCTTCACAATGTATGTGAGCGATCTGGATGAAGAACCACCCATCGGACCACACCGACAGTCACCGCACCCCCCCTTCGTGGAGGACTATGCAGGAAACCAGCCCACAACACCCGGACCAAGAGGCCAAAACCCGAGCTGCCCATGGGCCGGTGGCAAAACAGGGAGTCCCCAGTGCTATCAGGCAGCTGAAACCAACAATACAGACATGTCACCAGGTATCCCTGAGCGGGAGAGGGTGCCCTACCGTTCATTGTCAGTCCAAATCGGCCTGGAGAGAGAGACAATGGCATCACTGGACCCACAGATGGGCCCTTCGGTAGGAAGCCCAGCGCAGGAAAGGAGTCCATGCCATCTGCAACAAACGCGGGGGCAACCCGAATATGGGGTAACCACCGTAAAGACCAATGACAGCCCAAAACCTCTGGGGAGTCGGGCAGGAGACGGTCGACCTGACCACCCCCGCCGAGTACGACGGCCACCCAGGTACCTGGAGGCATACCACATGGGAAACATCCCAAGGGCCCTCGTCTGGAGACGCCGCCCCCAGGTACACCACGAGGGACACGGGGAAGCAGAGCGCAGACCCTACCAGCGGCAGCTCTCACAGGTGCCTCCCACCTGGACTTGCTGCCAGCAGTGAGGGTGCAAACACGCCGCGGGGGCCAGAGCGCGGGGTAAGACCGGTCTTCTCCAGGGGGGGGCATTTGACATCGTACCTCCGTGGGCAGTAAAGCCCGGTCCCCACCCTGCCAACACCAGCCCCCGCTGGCGAAATGCACCCTCACACCCCTCCTCCGCGCAGTCACCATCACTAGTCAGTCTTCACCCGCGCGCGACCAAGGACGGAAGTGTAACTCTGTGAGACTTCGCGAGACGTGAGACCGCGAGACGTGAGACCGCGAGATGTGAGACGCGAATAGTGAGATATGTGAGTGTTTTCCGGACGCGAACTCCACACCGCCGACGAGCCTAGTGAGCTGCACAGGGGCTGACGACCCACACCCATCGTGGCCTAGCTGCAAGCTAGCCTGGCGCCCATCCGGACCGAACAGTATACCAGCCGACTTCCCTACTAGGCTCACCCGCTAACGCAGCCTCCGTTACCGGGACGACAGCATTACTATTTAACTTGCTCTCTTAGAAAAAATAAACTCCTGAATCAACAATCATAAAATTAGACTGCCCAAAAAAAAAAATACTTTTCTTTATTCACTTAAAATCTGCCTGTTATTAATAACCCACGAAAGCTGAAATAAAAATTGTATTAAACATCCTAAACCAAAATTTAAAAAAATAACGAACATGATAACAAAAATAAAAATAAAAATACTTTCACCTTAACATCTGCTATGATGTAGGCAGCAATCAGCTGGTTGTTCTCGTCTGGTGGAAACAGCAACACCTCGAAACAACAGCTACTGGTGGTGCCATCAGGTTCACTCTGATGTGCCGCCAGCAACACCATGCTCAGTCTTCTTAGTCATGAAGTCAGTCACAAGTCACCACTGAACTGAGTACTGTAACACTACTTTCACAAAACCGATAAGAATCAAGCACAAACAAAACAACTCATTAAAAAAAAGTTTTCTCTGTATCACAAAGCTAAATACAAATTTTTGTGTAACTAAAATAAAATTGTAAATAAATAAAAATACTTTATTACTTGTGTCAACAAATGTATAAGGGGTCTTCCATTAATCACGTGATGTTTTTTTTAGCAAATTTTTAACCCCCATCCTCCCCCTTAGTGATTTGTGGTGAGGTTTCAGAATCCCCCCCCCCCCCCCCCCCCCCCCCGTAAATCATGTGTATTTTTTTGGTACAAAATATTTTTTAAAAATTTCAGAATATTATCTTTAAATATAGGTAAAATCTAATTTAATTCTGGAAAATTAAGCACAGTGATAAAAATGTCCAGACACACATTAAGGTTGCAGGTTTATTCTCACTGGCATAAAAATAATAAAGGAAAGGCTTATATGTGATATACGCATGTATTCGGCGCCAAAATCACAGTCTTACTGGCGACTGGCAAGCCGAGCCGGGTGGTTCATGTTGCGGCGGGCGGGGATATTGTTGCCTAGCTACGGCGAGTCAAGGTCACGCGTCCCTTTTCGGTTTAGTAGAAATCGGGCGAAAAAATAAATACACGTGATATCTCTCTACACCCCCCTCCCCCCTTGTGATATTTCGTGATTTTTCCCGACACTCCCCCCCCCCCCCCCCCCCTTTTCGAGCCTCACGTGATTAATGGACGATCCCTAAGGGACATTGTACAAAACAAATTACTGTATTTAAATTTTAATTATGTTGAGAGAACAAATTAAAACATTGCATTCCAAGTAGGATAAACAAAATAAAATTCAAAAATGCTCTATCATAACTGTCACAACTCACTCTATTATTTAACTTTATTACTTAAAATACTTTACTCAAAAACAATTTAAAAAATTAACTCACTTCTATTATCATTAACACAATAAACTTTCTCATAAATTAATTCAATAAAATTCAATTAAATACTTAGGCAGGTACACTAACTAACTTATGTTTCTCATTTCCCCTCCTTCCTAAATTTAACACAATTCCTTAACTTAACCCAGGGAATTTACCTCCAGGACAACCAAAAATTTCGATGACACTACATGACTTGACATCACCTGAATTCGACTCTAATACATACTACATGACCTGACTTCACCTGACTTCGACTCAAATTGATTCTACATGACCTGACTTCACCTGACTTCGACTCTAATTGATACTACATGAACTGACTTCACCTGACTTCGACTCTAATACATACTACATGACCTGACTTCACCTGACTTCGACTCTAACACATACTACATGACCTGAATTCACCTGACTTCGACTATACATCACCTGACTTCACCTTATTTGACCAGACTTACCTGACCAGACTTACCTGAGGGAAGAAATATTAAAAAATAATTAAAAAACAATGACCTAACCTAACCTAACCTAACCTAACCTAACCTATCTTAACCTAACCTAACTTACCTAACCCCCACCACTTTGTTTATAGCATATATATCGTCAGGTAACATGATGTCACGTCCGCCATCTTGTCTTCGTTTGCAGGAAGCCATCATCATGTAACATCGGCTAGTGTGCTGATGCCATGTTAGTTTAATTCTTATACGCTCGAGTGCAGTAATAATTTATTATTACTGTGACACCCGCCATCTTGTCATTTGGGGCTCCATCTTGAAAATCTGTAATTTTAATGCTAGAGATGCGGGAAAAAGTTCAAAATTCATTAAATAAATTGGCAATGAATATAATGATTGATTAGATCGACTAAGGTCCTTGGTTCGAAACCAGTAAGAGCAAAAAATAAAAAACAACAGATCTTCCACAGAAGCCACCTACAGACTGATCTACCAAGGTACATATATCGTCAGCTGATATGATGTCATGTCCGCCATCTTGTCTTCATTCGCTGGAGAGCACCATCTTGTTTTCGTCCACTAGAGTGTGCCAATACCATGTTAGTATAATTTTCTGGTCACCATACCCTTGTCCTCAACTGTTGGCATTGAACTTTTACCTTGACCTTTGACATTGAAATTTGACATTGACCTTCAACTTTGAACTTTTAACTTGAACTTTGACCTTGAACTTGACCTTGACCTTGAAATTTGACCTTAACCTTAATCTTTGACTTTGATCTTGACGACCATCATGGATACGACATTTTATGTTTTTTACATGCTACCAGGAGCTACCACCTGCTAGTGGTCATTGCCACCATCTTGTATTTGTCTGCTAGCTGACACCATCTTGTGTGTACTCGTCTTACCATCATGCTAGTTTTATTCTAACCTGCTACAGTGCAGTAATAATTTATTATTACTGAAGTGCCCGCCATTTTGAAATTTGGACGCCATATTGAAATCATGTAATTATTTAGCAAGAAATGCGGGAAAAATTCCAAAATTCACCGAAAAAATCAATTATTATTTTTCAAATGGATTAGATCAGTTCCTGTCCTTGATTCGATTCTTGATTAGCGACAGTTGTATTTAAAAATAGATAAATTTTAGATTCTGTTTTCGCGGAGTTTATTAAACACTCACTGTACGAAAAACAACTCAAGTAAATATACCTGACCAATGAATTAAATACAGTACCACTAGGTCTTACATGAAAGTATAATTTTTCAATAATCTGAATAACCTAGAAATCGTTCATGTACAAAGCCACACATACAGGCCAAGTGTCTCCAGACCATGAGACCGAGTCATGACAATATCAGACGTATAGGCTAGTCATTTCAGGACCAAGTGACCATAAAAAATATTTTAGTAACACCAAGAGGTTTTTAACTAGTAAATATTCAGTCACTGCTTATATCACTACCCACAATCAACAAAAAAGGAAGCACCCTCAATGTAAAGGCAGCTCATTTTGGACGCACCCTCAACGTAAAGGCAGCTCATTTTGGATGCACCATCAATAAAAAGGAAGCACATTCTACAAAACGAAAGCCTATTTAACGAAAAGGAGGTACATTTGCACGTACATGCAACTCGGTAGGATGCGATCGTCAATGTTAAGTTAGGATATAATGTTTCCATCAGTCTATGAATCTATCAGTTTGTAGTTCCATAATTCATTGACTCCATCAGTCATTGGCTCCAATATTCAAAGGCTACAATAGTCATTGGCTCCATCAGTCATTGTCTTCAACAATCTTTTGACTCCAACAGTCTTTTGACTCCAACAGTCTTTTGACTCCAAAAGTCATTGGCTCCTACAGTCGTTGGCTCCAACTGCCATTTGTCTCAACAGCTCCAATCACATTTGGCTAGAATGCTACAAGTCTAAGAGACTATGAGGCCACAAGGCTACGAGTCTAAAATGATCTAGTTGGTTACGAGTTCTACATGGCTGCGAGACTGCATGGCTAAAAGACCGCATGGCTACAAAACTACATGTCTTTGAAGATACAAGGATACAAGTATACTCGGCTCCAAAAGCTCCATCAGCTCCAACACGCAATGTACGCATTGTACGCGCAATACATGCAATTTACGTGCAATAAATGTAATGATCACACAGTACACACAGGAAACGGAATGAATAAATAGTACACACAGGAAAAAACGGAATGTACACACAGTACACACAGGAAAGGGAACGTACACACAGGAAATGGAACGTACAAACAGTACACACAGGAAAAGAAATGAAGAAATACTTAGTACACACAGGAAAAAAACGGAATGTACACACAGGAAATGGAACGTACACACAGGAAACGGTACGAACACACAGGAAACGGAATGATCACACATACAGTAGCGGAGACACAGGCTTAGTTGGAAATCAGAATAAAAGTAATAAAACATACTTTTTTTAAATATAAATAATTCATTTATTTTTCAATAGTACACACATGACAGTTAAACAAATGATTATTGTATGTAGCCAGCTTTCCGCAGTTCTTTACGTATGGACGATACTTTCTCGATATGCGAGTAGTTTCCTCTACAAACAGATGCCACCAACAGTCTTAGCCGGTCAACCAATAAGTTTGGATCTTTCCTTGATGTGTAATCAATCTCTTCTGCCACCATCTTCCTTGCACGTTTATAATAAATATTATGATCTCTGATGTCTTCCGTTTTAACACAAACCTCAGGGTAACTTTCATCATCGAGCCAATGATCATTACAATATGATCAGATTTATTTATTATAACACGTCGTTTCCATCGTTTCGGTCTCAGTACACCATCATAGTCTTCGATCTTGCCTGCTTTAGGTGCTTCAGCACAGTCTTCGATCACATCGCCAGCTTCAGAGTCACTGTAGCAATCACCGTAGAAGGCATCGTCTTCACCCAGATGACCATAAGAACTCGATATCGTTGATGTCGAAGTGTCTTCATCGTCTTCATGCTTCCTTTTTAGGAGTACATAATTTTTACAAAGTATGGAGGATCTGCTGAATATTGGCTTGAATGTATTCTCGTCGTAGCCCCGGATATCACCCCCGTGATGCGCGTTCCGTAGTATGCTCAGGTAGGGTTCAGGCCTCGTGGCGGGGGAAATTATCACTATCCGAGCTACAATGATGTTACGACAGTTTGACTTTATGCATTTATTCAGCCCTTCATGTATGCTAAGTACATGGGCAATCCGCAGCACAACACCCGTCCCTCCGCGGAGTGAGGCTCGGCTGCACGTGTTTGGGGTTGAGCAGACACCAAGTGCAAACTGAACCCCCTGGTACTTTATGCGAATGATGAACGGTCTCTCTGCCCCTTCCCTAAGGTAGTGATAGCCGATTAAGTTAAGACGCCGGCGACGCGAAGTCCGGCTCGTGGCGACACACACGTGTCCGCCGATGCGCGAAAGTCCCGACTCACCAAAACCAACAAAATATTTAATTATAGTTTTAACTAGATTCGATTACGACTGAAAGCGTAATGCCTGCGAACACGGCAGTCCCGATCGCCCGGTTACAGTCTCACCCGTTCTGGCCCACGTCTTGCTGCCGCACTCCTTGCCGTGCGACCGCCTTCCTCGGCCGCCAGATGACTACTGCTCGTTACCCGGCGACCCTCGTCCCGAGACACGTCTGTCCTCTGCAGCCGCCAGACTCCGACTGCCCCCAACTGCCGTGCGTCTGCCTATCTGCCCGACCACCCCCACCTCCGCGACACGTGCAGCGCTCGGAGAGATTCCGGGTGTTTGCCTCGGCTTCGTTGCACGGTGACAACAATTAAAAAATAATATTTGGAAAGACATATAACACAAATAAAATTACAAAAATTACTGAAAAATAATACATAAAAACAATACATGACTTTTATTAAATAAAAAGTGCATTCTTAATATGTACAAATTAAAATGTCACACTTCACGGGCAGGGGTGGTTCAGGAGTTGGCGCAGAAAAACGGACTCTATGAGCAGGGGAGACACCTGGGTCGACGTCAAATGCCCCCCCCCCCTAAACGAGGCCGTTATGTGCGCCAAAGCCCCTCATCTACTCGCATGGACGTGATGCACTGGGGCCGCCGCACTGGAGCACTAACCTGGTGAGTCCGGCGACGTCGTGGTGTCCGTGCGATCTGTACCTGTCACTCTGGGGTGGACGAGGTGGGCGACAGCGGCGTCGCGGCGCCTTCAGCCACAGGCAGTGGCGTGCTCCAGGTGGCTCGCGTGGCGGGTGGCGGTGGTGTGGCAGCACCTTCAGTGGCATGCGGCGGTGTGCCCAAGGTGGCACGCGTGGCAGGCAGCAGTGTGCCCCATGTGGCACGCGTGGCGGGCGGCAGTATTGTGGCAGCGCCTTCAGCGGCATGCGGCGGTGTGCCCCAGGTTTCACGCGTGGCAGGCGGCGGTGGTGTGGCAACGCCTTCAGCGGCACATGTGGTGGGTGGCAGTGACGCGCCCTCCGTGGCAGGCGGTGACGAGTCGCCTTCGACGGCGCACATGACGTGCGTAGGTGGCGCGCCCGCAGTGGCGTGCGTAGGTGGCGCGCCCGCAGTGGCGTGCATGGCAGCGGCGCATCCTTGGTGATGTGCGTGGCTGGCGCGAGTGTCACGCCCTTGCTGACATGCGTGACTGGTGCGAGTGTCACGCCCTTGGTGACATGCGTGACTGGCGCGAGTGTCACGCCCTTGTTGACGTGCGTGGCTGGTGCGAGTGCCACGACCTCGGTGACATTCGTGACTGGCGCGAGTGCCACGCCCTCGTTGACATGCGTGGCTGGTGCGAGTGTCACGTCCTTGGTGACTTGCGTGACTGGTGCGAGTGTCATGGTCTTGGTGACATGCATGACTGGCGCGAGTGTCATGTCCTTGGTGACGTGCGGGGCTGGTGCGAGGTTTACGCCCTTGGTGACGTGCGTGGCTGGTACGAGTGTCACGTCCTTGGTGACATGCGTGACTGGCGCGCGTGTCACGCCCTTGGTGATGTGCGTGGCTGGTGCGAGTGTCACGTCCTTGGTTACGCGCGTGACTGGTGCAAATGTCACGTCCTTGGTAATGTGTGTGACTGGTGCGAGTGTCATGCCCTTGGTGACATGCGTGACTGGCGTAAGTGTCACGCCCTGGGAGACATTCATTGTGGGTGGCTGTGGCACGTCCTCGATGACGTACGTAGTGGGTGGCTGTGGCACGTCCTAAGTGATGTACGTTGCGGGTGGCTGTGGCACGTCCTCGGTGATGTAAGTTGTGGGTGGCTGTGGCATATCCTCAATGACGTACGTTGCGGGTGGCTGTAGCATGTCCTCGATGACTATGTTGCGGGTGGCTGTGGCACGTCCTCGATGACGTACATTGCGGGTGGCTGTGGCACGTCCGCGGTGACGTATGTTGCGGGTGGTTGTGGCATGCTCTCGATGACGTACATTGCGGGTGGCTGTGGCATGTCCTCGATGTGCGCGGTGGGTGGTTGTGGCAGCATCGGGGGCGGCGTCTGAGGCGTCTGTGGCGTCGGTTGCAGCGGCATCGGGAGTATTATCGTCTCAAGCAGTGACATTGCGAGCAATGTGTCGGCGTCCGCACAGTGTGACCGCTCGGCCTTCATGGTCGTCGTGACGATTGCGGTAGCGTCTACACAGAGCTTCGCTTGGCACCGGTGACACGTAAACCCAAACATCCACGTCTCTGCTAGATTGGTCGGATGTAAACACTGCGCATGCCATAGATTGCCGCACTTCTCGCAAAACCACCCATCAGGTGTCCCACCGGGGCATGAACGCGCAACGCACATTGTCTTGCCATACGCCCGGTATTCGAAACAAAATCCACATTCATAATCTGAGGAGTGAACGCAACTCTTTCCCAGCTCTGGAAAGTCTGCGCCAAATTGATCGCAACACTCGCCCGGCTCTGGAAAGTCCGCATTGGCCCAGGATTCATACGCCTCTTGGAAGTCGTTCATGTTTGTCGCGACGTGCGGACTCTGTCTCGTGGTCGCGGCACCCCGAACTCGGCAACGACTCTGGCGTCAATCTCAGGCACGCGCAGGATCCCATTCCAAGCTCGACTCCAATTCGTCCTGTCTCACGGTAATCCGCACCATTCGTACACACTATCTTCCCGTCACTATCAGTCCCGTCGGCATCCGCTATCTTCCCGTCGCTATCTTCTCGGTGTCGCCGCTCGGCTCCTCTTATGCGCCAGCGCTATGGGATGCGTCGCAACTCGATCCGCTGCTATCTCGCCGCGACGCCTTGTCGCGCCGGCCTGTCGCGCCAGCTTCTGCACGCAGCTGCGTCTCCCATGCTCAGCCCTGCCGCGCCGCGTCTCAGCCCAGCCCGCTCAGAATTTAATAAAAAGTTCGTAAAAATGTTCAGCATGAATTTCTTAAGAAATTGGCCACACAAGTTGGGCGAAACTTGTCGTAGCCCCAGATATCACCCCCGTGATGCGCGTTCCGTAGTATGCTCAGGTAGGGTTCAGGCCTCGTGGCGGGGGAATTTATCACTATCCGAGCTACAATGACATTACGACAGTTTGACTTTATGCATTTATTCAGCCCTTCATGTATGCTAAGTACATGGGCAACACCCGTCCCTCCGCGGAGTGAGGCTCAGCTGCACGTGTTTGGGGTTGAGCAGACGCCAAGTGCAAACTGAACCCCCTGGTACTTTATGCGAATGATGAACGGTCTCTCTGCCCCTTCCCTAAGGTAGTGATAGCCGATTAAGTTAAGACGCCGTCGCCAGCGACGCGAAGTCCGGCCCGTGGCGACACACACGTGTCCGCCGATGCGCGAAAGTCCCGACTCACCAAAACCAACAAAATATTTAATTATAGTTTTAACTAGATTCGATTACAGCTAAAAGTGTAATGCCTGCGAACATGGCAGTCCCGATCGCCCGTTTACAGTCTCACCCGTTCTGGCCCACGTCTTGCTGCCGCACTCCTTGCCGTGCGACCGCCTTCCTCGGCCGCCAGATGACTACTGCTCGTTGCCCGGCGACCCTCATCCCGAGACACGTCTGTCCTCTGCAGCCGCCAGACTCCGACTGCCCCCAACTGCCGTGCGTCTGCCTATCCGCCCGACCACCCCCCACCTCCGCGACACGTGCAGCGCTCGGAGAAATTCCGGGTGTTGGCCTCGGCTTCGTTGCCCAGTGACAACAATTAAAAATAACATTTGGAAAGACATATAACACAAATAAAATTACAAAAATTACTGAAAAATAATACATAAAAACAATACATTACTTTTATTAAATAAAAAGTGTGTTCTTAATATGTACAAATTAAAATGTCACACTGCACGGGCAGGGGTGGTTCAGGAGTTGGCGCAGCATAACGGACTCTATGAGCAGGGGAGACACCTGGGTTGAAGTAATTCTCACTTTTTACGGTGTTGATACTTCCATTAGTTTCAGTCTTCCCGAAGCCATCAGCATCCTTCAATTTATGTTCTTCGTCACGATCGGGTGAGCTAATACAATCACACTCAGGACAAGGAAAATTATTGCCGTAATGCAGATCACTCTTCTTGTCTAGTGGATCCATCGATGTCCGGTATGCCGTGAGTAGGGTTGGCTTTACACGTTCTACCATGTCTTTTTAAGCTGTCAATTCATGTTAACAACCTGCTACACCAATTACAGCCTAACATTTTGCATATTGGGTTTTTAGCACAATCATTCTTCTCATGACGTTTAGCATTCCTTCTTATGACAAAATCCTTGCCACAGTATCTACAGCGGCTTCCTTCCGATTCAGCTGCAGACAAATATGTGTGCTGTTTGGTGGCAGCAAAACAAATTTAATGTTATTTTTCCTGCATTCTTCAATGACTGGCATGGACAGATGGCTAGCAAGATTGTCCCCAATCAAGACTTTTGGAGAATTTCCATCTCCTTTATCGCAAGATCGAAATAGGGCAATGCTATATTGCAAAACCATTTCTGAAATAGGTGACCATTGAACCACCCACTTTTGGAGCACCCGTACATTGTACCCTTTGGTCCGTTCTCCATCCATGTATCATACAGGTGCTCAGACTTGTAAACAATCATGGGTGGTAACACCAGTTCCGTGACCAGCTGCCAAATCTTTCATAGGGACGAGTATCTACCGTTTCAGCTTGTCGATATTACTTTGCAACCTATCCTGGTCGCGCGCGCCGTTTTACGTTTAGAGATACGCGTGTCACAGCGGTCCGACAATGGACGCGGCCAGTATCGGGACGAATGAGTGTATCAATACTGAATAAAGTGCAGTGTCCTGTAACTCGTTTACCATTCATTTACAAGGCGTCCTGGGTGGCCTGAACAGCCCAGGTAATTGCCGAACTAAGACGCGCTCCTGCCTGCAGCCACGAGGCCGAACCCCCGTTAAAACCCCTGAGATCCTTTAAAACGCTAATATTTAATTAAAAAACATAAACAGGCAGCGGGAGTGGCGTAATTTGGAGCGCAACTAGTGTGGCTTTCGAAAAACGAACTTTTAAACGTTTTTCAAACTTCAAAATTAATTTAGCACGAGTGAATTCTAAGGCCGGCAAGTGACATTTAGTTCTGTGACTTTTATGACATTTCGGGACTATTCAATAAGGAACATTTGTATTTTAAAAACTTTAATTTTATTTTCATAACTCCGACGCGACAGTCTCACGCCAAGGCGGCAGCGGAAGCCGGCACGTCAGGTCACGAGATACGGCGCCGCGAGATATCGACGGGAGACAGCGAGGCGAGATAACGACGGGAGGCAAGAGGATCGGTTTCGCCGCGACGTGATAACGACGGCACCGCGAGATACGGCCGGATCGGTTACACGGCATCTCACCGCGATCAGTTACGACTCGGCACCGCGGGAACGGCGCGCTGCAACCACGGGACAGCTGCTCGGCGCAGAGTGACGTCACAGGAGACGCAGAGTGACAACTGCGCTCAACCGCGCACGCATCACCAGGCTTCCGCGAGACAGGAGGCGTGCGAGTACTGGACACCGACTCGTTGGTGAGGGGAGGCGGTCCTCCCTGCCTGCTCGCGCCCTGTCATCGACGTCCTGATCCGTCGCTCATATCAGTCTGCCGCGAACGCGTGACAGGCCACACGTCAACATGAACGGGGACGACCCATGGGAGACGTGCTTGCGGGCGGTAAGGCACACCGCGGAGACAGACACCGCGGGACGTCCCGGGGACGAGAGTGACCAGCCCGCAAAACAGGAGCCACAGAAACCGAACGTAAGAGGGGGCGAGTGCGGGGCTGCGCAGTGCCGCGGACTGTCAGACGAGTTGGCCACTTGCTACCAGTGCGGCACGCTGCGCCACCGAACATGTACAGTCGCACAAGAATTCCTAGTTTTTCGGGACAGACTATTCATGTGCCAGGCGTGTGAACGTAAGGCGACCGCGCCGACGCAAGTAGCCATCATGGCCGGCCCAGCCCACGCAGGCACCGTAATTAGGCTTCCCGAGTTCGCCGGGCAGGAACACGAAGACCCAGGAGCATTCGGCCGCACCTTCCGAGACTGTTTGGCCCATTACGGCGTTCCACTCGATGAGTGGACAGAGCGAATGAGTGACCAGCTGAGAGGAGCCGCCCGGGACTGGTGGACCATGGTCGGGGAAGGCGAAATGGCATGGGACGACTTCATTTCTCGGCTGGAAAGCCGGTTCGACGACGCGCGGGCACGAGCACAGTGCCGGCGCTTCCTGTTCTGCACCCCGCAAGGCGACGATGAGGATGTGGAGGCGTTCATACGGGCCAAGGTGCGGCTCCATCGCCGCCTAGCCACGGGAGGTTATCTAAGCGAGGCCCTAGGAATAGTGGTCGAGCTGATGAGGCGGGAGCTACGCCCCCACCTGAGGGAGGCCACTGAACGTGACCTGGAGGACTTCGTACAGCTGGCCAGGGAGATCGAGCGGGATGTGCAGGCACTCACGACAAGAACCCGTCAACAGGTGACGGCGCGGTCACAGCCCGTAGCGCCGGAAGATCGACTGGCGGTAGTGCCCTACAGAGCCCCTACGCCTTCAAACGCTACATCGGCGGGCGAGAGGCGGGGCCGCGCCCCTCCGACGGCCGCACGCCAGTCCGAGCAAGCAACACCACAGACCCGACACGCAGACGAGCAGCAAACACGACCACCTAGGTACAGACATTGCCAAGGGGTGGTGTATCACTGGCACGGAGTCTGCCCTACCCGCGCTGCGCTGGAGCGAGCCTAACATTCAGGCGCACTCGGCGACCCCGGCACCACCTGCGGGGCGCGACCACGCACCACCGCCACCTGTCATGTCAGGCGGTGGTGCCACGCACCACATGTCGCCACCCCGCCCCGGGTCGCCACCACGCCATGCTGACTCGTCAGCGCACTCGGCGACTCCGGCACCACCTGCGGGGCACGACCACGCACCACCGCCACCTGTCACGTCAGGCGGTGGTTCCATGCACCACATGTCGCCGCCCCGTCCCGGGTCGCCGCCGCGCCACGCTGACTCGTCAGCACACTCGGCGACTCCGGCACCACCTGAGATCCTTTCAAACGCTAATATTTAATTAAAAAACATAAACAGGCAGCGGGAGTGGCGTCACTGTCACATTGGTTTCGTCATAACTGACGATCATGTTTGGTTTAACTTCATGAAAAGAGATCTGTAATTTAGTAAAATATTTCTCTAGAACTTCTCTGCTAACACCAGCCCTTGCTCTCGTAATGTTCTGACAAAATCGTGGTGACAGAACTTTCTTGTGCCTTCCTATAAAAGAAATATACCAATCCCTACCTGGCATATTTTTTTAAAATCTAGGTTATGTTCGCCCCTCATTATCTAAAAAGCTTTTAACAAGTAAACAAATAGCCAACTTGTCAAATGGAAACCCCCAATCACTCGCCAATGAAATCCCATGAACCAGCTTACATTCTTCATCTTCTGTCAGCACTGCAGGTCTTCCATAACTTTTGGGGTGCTTCTTTTTGAACGCCCAGTAGATCGTTGATCCAGTGATTCCATACTTTTCACCAGCTTGTCTGTATTAAAGGCCTTTTGTTTTTACATCTTCTATTGCAGCTAAAAGGTTTTCCTTCGAGAAATTGGCATAACTACGATGTCCTGGAACTTTCTTGTGTTTTATGGCCATAACCTAAAACACAAAAAACAAATATTTACATAGCCTTTACAGTTACCTACATAAAAGGGCAACTTTCCGAAGTTAAACTAACAGGGGAACTAATTTTAAGTTGGTAGGTATGTAATAATTACAGAAAAACATATGTGAAGGTTGTATATTAGGTTTTAATTGATAACAAAAGTGGGTGTGTCTGGGTTGCAAGTTACCTCACTGGAATAACAAATTCATAAAAAAGTCAACTGACAGAATACGAATTATCATTGCATGGTATGACTCTAGGATACACTTCTTGACACTACATTAAAGCCATACATACCTTACAATGTCTTTAGATGTGTACTTCTAAAAACTTCTACAGGAAGTCTCCAGATATTACTTTTCGCAGATTTTCAATAATAATATTCATTTATTAAAAACAAATGCACAAAACAATAAGTACCGCCTAAAACAACATGTACACATCAAAATGAATCATGGTAGCCAACAAACAAAATATATTTACCTGTAGTTTTGTTGCAAGTTACCCCACCATTGCAAGTATCCCCATTCTATGGTATTCCTTGCAGGGAAAAAAATGTTTTGACTGTAACTCTTCATTGGTATTCCTTCTTCTATGGAATAAGCTAACATTTATTTGCATTGACGTCGACCCAAGTGTCTCCCCGGCTCCTTCAGGCCGTTATGCCTCGCCAGCGCCATCTCTTGCATGTGTTGTGCGAAGTGACGGTGACGTGGGACGTTGCGTTTCTTTACAGGATATGACTTATAATTTTATTGTAAATATATTTTGTTTTACATTTTTTGTATATATTTTGCTTATATTTTATTATAATTAATTTTGTATTGAAGGGTTATGTTTTTCGTGTAAGTTTTAATTGTTCACCGGGCGCCAAGGCCGTGGCTTCCGCCTGTGAACAATCAGCTTGTTCCGCGGGCTCGCGGAGTGGGGGAGACGCGGGCGCTCCTGCACGCCATGCGGGGAAAGGGAGTTAGTCGTCGCCAGGACTCGGCAGACAGCGGTCACGCGAGTGTCATCGCCCCGCGCTAGCGAGAGGGCAGTCGTGGACCCGGCACGAGAGGCAACGGACGTGTTGGTGACGCCGCTCCGGGACGGTGAGAAAAGCGGGCGCGGTATTAACACAGGTTCTAGACTTTTGCTGTGCGGAGACGTTTTCTCAACTTTGCAGTCCAGCTTGTTGATTTGCAGTTACGGTCGCGAGTTTTCATTTTATTATTTCGCACACGTGTGTTCTGCTCTCAATTCGGGCAAGTCGCGATTCTATTTTTTCAAACTGGTTATTCGCAGTCAAACATTGTGTGCTTTTCATTTCTTTCTGGCCAGTGCGGAGTACAGTCAGACAGGCATCCTATCACGCGCGGGTCATCAGAATTATATTCCTTACTGTGGGAGTAATAGTCATCACGGGCGGGACGTCCCGTAATTTTCTTAACCAGATCAGTGCGCGGAACCGGGTTTCGACTCACCTAGAAATAGTCACAGGCGGAAACGTGGCAACCCCATGTTAAGTGTTTGGCGTCTTGAGTATAAAGGACCATCAAACTTTATTCGAGTTGTTCTCATTTCATCTCTGGAGACTAAGTTCCTCGGCCACGCGGCCCGAACCCCCCTCTACCGAACCCTGAGTAGCCGGCAGGACAGCAGCATTGTCAGGAACTAGTCGACCAGCCCACGACAGCATGTAGTGTTTACGTGTGTTGTCTGTTTACTTTCATATTCCTGCAGTAATGAAGTAATAATAAAATGTCTAGAAGTAAAAAGATGTTGTAATTGTGTGGTGTGAATTTAAAGGAATTAAATTAAAACCAAAATACAACAGAAAATAATGACACTGCTCATAATATTCCAGGTGAGCATAATTTACACAGTAGAAACTAGTAGCGTTGGCTTTGTGAGGTTAGCTCTTATTTTCCAAGGCACTGAAATATAAATCCGAATGATTCTTGTCAACGGGTCTATGTTAATCATTACTTACATACATTATTAACTAAAAATAATCTAAAATTAGAAATTGAAAATTTACAACACTATTAAGTTTCTGTTTCCTCATTGTTATGGATCATAGAATGATATTCTCTCCTTATAAAATCCTAATCCTAATTAATAACTTAATTATACCTTACCATTTTTTATATATATATAATTATTGTCTTAAAATTATTTGAACTTTTCGTGCAAATTACTATACATTCATTTTAGGCGGTTCATGGCCAGTTCAGCAAAACTTTACCCTCCCATCTTAGCATCCTACTGAAATTAAACATTGTTAGACCTTTTTAAGCCTATTATTTAATAACCAAAATATATGCTTTCTAGCTATGACTTCCAAAACTGTTTATCTAAAGATATACACCAAATGTTCAATGGTGTTTAGAAAATTCATGCATTTGTTGTCTCTTTTTTTCTAGAACCTGCATTGCATTTTGTGGCAAAAGAAAATTTTTGCATCTTGGATGAAGCAGTTCTTGAGGAGGGAGAATACATTGTTGTGAACACCGCAGATAAAGGTGGTGCTGTCCTTGTGAAACAGCAGGAGCTATGCGTGCTTCCACAAGCTTTAAAAAGGTTTCAGGTGGAAGTAAGTGAAACCGAAATAAATTATGGTGGTGAAGGGCAGGCAAATCAGGAAGAGCAGGAAGAAGATGACAACAGAGATATCAGTACAGCAGATCTTGCAGAAGTAATGCCAGTTAAGGAGTCTGCTAATATACTAAATGGGAAACACGACCCTTCCTTAGATGCAGTTTCTGAACGACCTAAATATTGCAGAAAGCGGAAGGGAGAACCAGCAACTTGGAAGGCGAACACATGGAAAAAAATGTGTATGTCTGGAAAGTCATATGTTGATAGGAACAAGGTTGTGCCACAAAAACAGCTTCCAGATTTAATATGCAAGTGCAGATTTAAATGTTCTGACCACATCCCTAGTGAAAAACAGCGAACTCTTTTCTTAGAGTATTGGGCTTTGGGAGATACTGTCCTTCAGAAAGATTATATTACTTCCCTGGTAGAAGAAAGAAATGTAGAGCGAAAACGAAGTAGACAAAGGGATGTGGTAAGACCAAAGGAAAAGTCTCGCTTTTACTACCTCAGAAATTACGAACAACAGAAAGTAAGAGTATGTTTGAAATTCTTTTGTAGCATTTTCCAAATAAGTTTTAAAGTATTAAACCATGCTTTAGCCAATAAAAATGCAAGTGGAGCATTTTCTGGGAAAGATGGCAGAAAAGGAAGGAAAGCTGTTAATAGAATGTCAGAGGAAAATGTTATTCATGTAAAGAAGCATATAGATAGTTTCCCTCGCCTAGAATCACATTATTGTCGGCGTGATTCTAAAAGGCTTTACCTGTCCCCAGAACTAAGTGTTGCTGATCTCTATAGACTTTACTGTACAAATTACTGTCCAAACGAAAACATAATACCTGTTAAGGAAAATGTATTTCGTCGAATCTTTCATTCTTATGACCCACAATTATCAACATGTGCCCAAAAAAGACAGATGTAATACATGTAAAATTTATTATGAGGTTTCAGATAAGACCAAAATGGCAGAAAAGTGGATAAACCATGACAGAAGGAAAAAAGAAGCCATGTCAATGAAGGAAAGTGATATGAAATGTGCCAGAGAAAGTGAAGGAAAGAAAAGGACTGCAACATTTGACCTTCAAGCGACTCTCTACATTCCCCATGCCGGAGACTGTCAGATTTACTACAGTAGGAAGTTGTCGATTTTTAATTTCACAATATTTGACTCAAATGGTGATGGTTACTGCTACGTCTGGGACGAAACTGAAGGGAAAAAAGGGTCCTCAGAAATTGGGTCCTGTATTTTGAACTACCTGCAGATGCTGCCTGATTCTGTTGATCATGCGACTTTTTATTCGGACACAGCTGGACAGAATCGCAACCAGTTCATCACAGCAGCCATGCTATATGCAGTGCATACTATTGACCACCTCAAGATATGTGACATGAAATATATGGAGTCAGGTCATTCTTATCTTGAAGTTGACTCGATGCATGCCACAATTGAGCGTGCCCGGAAGTACATTAACATCTATTCACCCAGAGAATATCAAGTTGTAATGGAAATGGCCAGAAAAAAAAAGAAGTCCATACAAAGTAAAAAATATGAGTTTCAAAGATGTAAAAGATATGAAGAATCTAGGAATGAGGGTTCTATCAAACACCAAAGAAGATACCAATGGGAACAAGATATCTTGGCTAGGGATAAAGTGGCTTCGGTTTCAGAAAGAACTTCCATACTCTGTCCAGTTCAAGTACAATCTGAGTGATGAGACCTTCTTAAGAGTTTTCTGTTCTTGGGCGTAGGGCAAAGAAATTTAAATGGAGCACCATCACTCTGAGTTCTGTGTACAGTAAGAGGATACCCATATCAGTCCAGAAAAAGCAAGATCTGTTGAAACTGCTGGATAAATGAGTCATTCCAGAAACATACGCTGCTTGGTTCAAAGCTCTTCCTTGTGAAAAGGGGAGGAAAGATGGTGTTCCCTACAACACTAGAGAAAGTGAATCTGAAGAAGTGTGAACACAACAAAAGACATAAACAAGAAAATAGAAGGAATTTTGTTTTGATACAGGTGATAAGATTTAATTTTTTTTGTGTAGATGAGTTTCACAAGCAATTTCATTGCAAATTTCCCCTTGAGTTTATGTATTATGAACTGCATAGTGAACAAGAGGCAAAATAAATATATTAATTAGTTCTCTTTATGTGAATTTTTTTGTGTCTTCACTGTGATATGTTTTGTTTTTTATAACCATTTTTATATTGTATTTAATTAGAATTCTGCATTGTAGAAATTAGTGCAACATAAACAATTTTGTAAGGAATAGTTTTAAAGGGACACTATCATTCTGTACAAAGGTTTTATGTCCCACCATCACATAATAAAGACCTAATTTAAAAATAATTTGAAGGGAATAGTTAGTCAAATGACAATGTAAACAGTACATGGATACTGTCAGATCTATGTTAAAACTAAATCAATTCAACATATAAATAATTCACAACAGTAAAGTAAAACTCTTTAGGTGACTTGTCACAAAACATTCTTTTGCTGTTTCTTCCATTGTTCTGTTTTTGGACATACAACCTTTGTGCTCTTAGCCATTGATATATCGTACACAAATATACACTATTTGTATATACGTTCTCTACGTTTATAGGAACATATCCTTTGCAAGGTTTCGCCTATTTGTTATGTTCATTGATTTCCTTATTTTAAATGTATCAAGGAAATTACTTTTCACACGTAAAGTACATAGAACATCATTCATCTCTTTTACGTATGACATATAGCGTGTGTATTACACTTATCCATGTATACTACTATTGTATCTTAGTAGAGTACCTATAACTTATTTGTCTAAAATTGTTCTGCATCTATTATGAATAAATATGCCTTGCCTTTGAAATGGTTTTCCTTAATTAAATGTTGAAACATATAGGGGAACTCTTAACGCTTTTCACATTGTTCCTACCTGTAGGGACTTATTGGTACTTCTACATGTTTGTATTTTATCCCGTCGCCGGCTGGAGCTTCCTTTGACGGGGGTATGTCGTCATTGTACGCTTCAATATTTCTAAGAGTTTATTATTAATGTACAAAACTCATGGGCAGTAAAAACATTATGAGATTATGTAAGTAACCCAAATGAATTGCCGCAGACAATTAAGTTACCAAAATAAGATCCTAAATTCTAACAGAGAGCCACTTTTTCACAAAAATTATAATGAAAATTAAACAATGCTTCTTTTTTTACTTCCTGACATGTGTTCCAATTATTATCCAAGAAGGCATTTTTTACTACACATAGTTTAACAGTAACTGACCATTTTAAAGAGTGGTTATGTTAGGTACATAAAACAAGAGTAAAATTGTGAAAATGGTAGGTTAGTGGTAAGGTTAGCTTAATTAAAAACACTTAACAATGAGGATGGTTGTTTAGGTTAGGTTACCTACTTTAGATTTTCTTAAATTATGTTAACTGTTCATTATCTTCATTAAAAACACTATACAATTGTAAATATGTTTTGTTAGTTTAAGTTCAAACAATATCTCAGGATTTTTAAATAGTAAATAAGCTAAATAGCCTATCACAATATCACAGTATTTGTAATATGTAACCTAACCTTACTAATTGTATCACAACACCCTCTTAAAGAATAATTGGACGGTCTCCGGGTAAAAGGTAACAAGTCAAGAATTCACTTTTTGCAGGAGAAACAAAAAACTCTTAGATAAAAATTGAATTTAAATACTTAAATATTTCTTGCATTATTCTTTTATTTACCAACTGACGTCGTCCGGGCCTGCGGCCCCTTTGAGCCCGATACGACACCGCCCAACCACCATCTATATTCAAACCTCCCGCTCGTGCGTGCGTGTGTGCGTGTGTGTCTAGCCCGGCAAGAGGGCGCTTAGCTGCAGTGCGCCGCACCCCTAATTTGCTACGTTTTAATATTATTTGTAAACCCTTTTTGTTTTCATCCATCTTCGCCCCAGTGCTGTGTAGTTTACTTGTGTTTCTTTAATTTAAATAAGTTACCTTAAATAACTATAGACGTTGCCCGGGCGGACCCGAACAGGCACGGACTTGGACGAGGATAGGAATGCTTTTATATGAATTATCATTAAATAAGTAAATAGTAACAAACTTTCCATTGTCAGTAATTTTTATATATTTTTAATGTTTATCTGTAATTTACTCAACTTTCGCCGGGGCACGGAGTCGTAGAATACAGTAACGGTAATTGTGTTGGCGCGAAGGGCGCCATGTTGCCACCTGCGAGCGATGAGCTCACCCCAGTCGATCTTCATCACTGACCGAGAGCAGACGCGCCAGCACCCCGGGGACTTCAACCTTTGTTCTGCACTGACCAAGTAATTCTGTCTCGTTAAGTATTTTTAAATCGCTTTCGTTCGTCATCCTCGGGGCAGCTCTCGGTCAGCGGGCTGTTTAATTAATTAATTGTCTCAGTCGAGTTTTTCATCACCGTGTAATAAGTACACTTTGCAGTATGGCCACGTGTGTGGACCATGCCCTCACCTAAACCGATTCGTGCCTCAGGCTTTTTAACCGTGTAATGTGTAACGTGTAACGGGCGTGTAGAGAGACGTGTTAGTGAAATTAAATCTGGAGAATAAATATAAAGTGAGTACTTATTTAATCACGTGGTGAGTGAGTCTAGGAGTGTGGCGTGCCCGACGCCTAGAGCGGGCCAGGTCTGGGTAGCTAGGATAGAGAGGGCTGGTAACTCGTCCCCACTTGGGCTACGTCACGCCCTGAGTGAGAGACTCCGCCGGGTCCACGTGCCCTTCCACGTGGTGGCGCCCATAGTTAACATCTCCACGGCAATGCGCGATCAGCCCTCAAATGGCGCCCAAGAGCGTGGGGCGAGTTACATCTTCCGCGAAAACCAGACCTGTACGAGCGTGTGAGATAGGCGGTTGTTACGCGGAGCGCGCGGAACTAAAGTTCGCGCCGGAACTATTGTTCGCGCGGAGCGCATAGCGGGACTCTGGCGCGCCGGCCACGTGATCAGCCAAGCGCACGCTTCCAGGAATCCGCGCACAAACAACGGACTCCGAGCGCAGTAAGTAACACAGTGCTGATGTGTTCGTGAGGACTGTTCGTGTGCAGAGTACCACGTGCGTAGACATGTATCCGTATCCGGACGAGTGTATCGGGTGTTACTTTCCCCGCCCGAGTTGGGACTTGCATGGCAGGACCGCCGCCGGATACGAGTGTGGCTACTGTACGGAGTACCGCATACACGGCGTGACGAAATGTGGAGCTAGGTCGTGTCCCGGAGGTAGTAGCGAGGGATACCGCTGCCAGGAATGTGCCGGCCTGTGGCATCGTGGCTGTATCGGCGAGCGTGAATGGACCATACTGCGCAAGTTTTTTACCTTCACGTGCGCACGATGCACTGCCGACCTAGCCACCCAGGCGCAGTACGAGGCAGAGACGCCGAAAAAGACGCCGCTCACGTCGACGCCAACGCCGCTCACGCCGACGACGCCAACCACACCGAAAAAGACGCCGCTCACGCCGACGCCAACCACGCCGAAAAAGACGCCACTCACGCCGACGCCAACCACGCCGGAAAAGACGCCACTCACGCCGACGCCAACCACGCCGAAAACGCCGACACAGCACGTGCCAGGGACGCCGCCCGTTGCCGGAACGTCACCGCAGCACCAAGCCGACTCCTCACGCACGACGCCGACACCAGCACCACGAAGGTACGTCCTGACGCCACCCGCACCGTCACGTGTTACGCTACCGACGCCTACCGCCCTGACAAAGACGCCAGTCGTCCCGACGCCGACGCCCGCCGTGCCGACGCTCATCGACTTGACGTCTCCCGACACAAGTCCGATCCCGCCGCCGCCTGCCACACTGCGTTTCGTCGACCCGACGCCACTTATCCCGACTCCGACGCTCGCCGTCCCGACGCCGACAATTCCGCTCCCACCTCCTGTCCTGGAGCCGCCAACCTCGGCACCTCTCGTCGACCTGACGTCTCCCGACGCTGGTCCTAACGCATCATCGCCAGCAAGACCTCGTTTCGCCGACCTGACGCCACTCATCCCGACTATGATGACGCCTGACTCGCCGAAGCCAACCGAGCGACGCCCGACAACGACCGTCCCGCCGCAGTCTGCGACGCCGTCCAGCACCCGCCTCGTGTCGGAGACACCTCCTGACGCCGGAATGACCTCGCCACCGCACCGAACCGCCGTCCCGACGCCACCAAGGTCATTTCCGGCGAAACCCGCATCGTCTCCGCCACACGACTCGCCACGGACGCCTCCAGACTCGACGCCGACGCTTCGTGTCACCCTGTCGCCACCACCTGGCTTCGACGTCATCATGCCGTCGTCACCGCCACCAGAGTGCGCAGTAGCAAACGGGACGCTTTGCGACACGATGTCCAGGGCCCTGACGCCGAGACGCCTGAGCGCCGCCCCGCCGCCTGGGTTCGCTCCTCTGTGCCCGCCCGGATTCGCCCCGCTGTGCCCGCCTGGCTTCGAAGCACAGCCAGTTGATCATGCCCGAGTGAGACAGACGCGCGCGACGCCGACACTGACGCCGCCTCCATGCCCACCTGACGCGACGCCCGGAACGACCGAGACGCCACGACGCCCGATTCCGACGCCGATCGCCGCAGTACCGGAACACCGGTCAAGTGCCCTGCCGCACGAGACGCCACCCAAATGTCGCAAGTTGGCAACATTGGGACGCCGCACCGTGAAGAGTCGCCTGAGCTCCCTACATCCGCCTGTCGCGATGCAGGTCGACGCCACGACGCCGGGACGCCCGACCGTCCCACCGCCGAACGTGACCGTCACCCGGACTTCGACACCTGTCACCCGTCTGTCACGACGGGCCGCGAAGCGCCCGCCTGTCGGCGAGGCTGAGCCGGGTCGTGCCGAGCGCCGCCCGCGCTTGCTGCCCGCCTGCCACGAGCCGCCTGACCTTGGCCGCCGCCGCCCCTGCCGGCCGGCGCCCTGGCCACCGCCACGCTATCACACGCAGCAGCCGCCGCAGCCGCAGCTGACGCAGATTTGGGGCTCGGGACAACTGGTGGGTCACCACCCACAAGGTTAGTCAGCCAGCGCCCATTCTGTCCGTGTGTATCGTCCTCCATAGTGTAAATATTGCTCAACTGTCATTTTGTAAACATTGCTCGCCGCCATCATGTAAACATTGCTCGCCCTTCCATCGTGTAAACATTGCTTGTCCGTCCGTCATGTCAACATTGCCACCTGCCCGCACAAACATAAACATCAACATTGCCACGTGGGAGTGCGCGACGTAAACACCACAGGCAACGCCCCCCAACCATCTGTCAAACGGCGCTGTCATATCGGCCTACTTTCGGAGGGGGCAATTGACGTCGTCCGGGCCTGCGGCCCCTTTGAGCCCGATACGACACCGCCCAACCACCATCTATATTCAAACCTCCCGCTCGTGCGTGCGTGTGTGCGTGTGTGTCTAGCCCGGCAAGAGGGCGCTTAGCTGCAGTGCGCCGCACCCCTAATTTGCTACGTTTTAATATTATTTGTAAACCCTTTTTGTTTTCATCCATCTTCGCCCCAGTGCTGTGTAGTTTACTTGTGTTTCTTTAATTTAAATAAGTTACCTTAAATAACTATAGACGTTGCCCGGGCGGACCCGAACAGGCACGGACTTGGACGAGGATAGGAATGCTTTTATATGAATTATCATTAAATAAGTAAATAGTAACAAACTTTCCATTGTCAGTAATTTTTATATATTTTTAATGTTTATCTGTAATTTACTCAACTTTCGCCGGGGCACGGAGTCGTAGAATACAGTAACGGTAATTGTGTTGGCGCGAAGGGCGCCATGTTGCCACCTGCGAGCGATGAGCTCACCCCAGTCGATCTTCATCACTGACCGAGAGCAGACGCGCCAGCACCCCGGGGACTTCAACCTTTGTTCTGCACTGACCAAGTAATTCTGTCTCGTTAAGTATTTTTAAATCGCTTTCGTTCGTCATCCTCGGGGCAGCTCTCGGTCAGCGGGCTGTTTAATTAATTAATTGTCTCAGTCGAGTTTTTCATCACCGTGTAATAAGTACACTTTGCAGTATGGCCACGTGTGTGGACCATGCCCTCACCTAAACCGATTCGTGCCTCAGGCTTTTTAACCGTGTAATGTGTAACGTGTAACGGGCGTGTAGAGAGACGTGTTAGTGAAATTAAATCTGGAGAATAAATATAAAGTGAGTACTTATTTAATCACGTGGTGAGTGAGTCTAGGAGTGTGGCGTGCCCGACGCCTAGAGCGGGCCAGGTCTGGGTAGCTAGGATAGAGAGGGCTGGTAACTCGTCCCCACTTGGGCTACGTCACGCCCTGAGTGAGAGACTCCGCCGGGTCCACGTGCCCTTCCACGTGGTGGCGCCCATAGTTAACATCTCGAAATCACCGGCAATGCGCGATCAGCCCTCACAACATATTTACCAACATAGTTGCCAATGATTAAAAATGCATTACATATTCTAAGTATACTTAAAGAGTTTAAGTTACTTGTTCCTTTTCTCACTGTTTTTCTATGACTTGTTACCTTTTACCCGGAGACCGCCCAATTGTATACATGTCAAGATGAAAATAAAATCTATTTGCAGTCTCTAATTAATTTTTTTTAGTGAAAAGTGGCTCTTCTTTAGAATTATTCGAATAAACCTCGCACCCCTATTTATACCATAACCAAAAATATTTGATTAGAATAAGCCTCATACCAAACTTAAACCATTGCAATCATATTTCAACTTTCTATTAATTTTTTTATTACGTACTTGCATTATCATTCCAAATTATGACACGCCTTAAAGGTTTCCTAGTTATTTTTTTTTTAAACTATATTCTTGTTGCAAGAAAACTATTAAAAGTTTCAATACTTCTACTAAAATTCTTGAAGTAAATTGTAAATACACATCTCTACAGGTATTGGGTAGAAAATATTTTATTTATGGATTAACTGTGAATGATTTGAAGAGAATAAAAATGGTCAAGAATGAAAAATAATTAGTACCATGGCAACCAAAGATGTTTTGTTTACTGCAGCGAAGCGCCATTGAAAGTTTGGCCACAATATTATTTTTTCACTCCAGTCACGTATACGTCGACTTTCTTCCCTAAAATGTCTGCATGGATCACTGGATGAATATGGTAATATCCACACACAATTATGAAAACAATACAGCTGAAACAAGCTTATCTCAAAAAATTCCCTCACCCTTCAAATTAATCCCTGACTTTTCAAGGTTTTCCCTGACTTATTTCAAATTCCCTGAATTTTCCAGGTTTTCCCGGTCTGTGGCTATCCTGAACACCATTCCTGTATCTAGACTCCTCAATCTTGTGCCTGGCTTGGTTGCAAGGGTTCCTTAACTCGGCGTGAATCCCCTCGCCTCAACACATGCCAATCTACCTCGTCACTAACTCCTTGCTGATATTGTTGCTGTCTCTCAGTGGTACGTTGTGTTATCACAATCACTGCCAAGCGAAACAACTGACTGCCAGAGATCAACTGCAGGGATTGCACAACATAGAAATATGAACAAGTAAAGTTACTAATGCAAGAGAAATATGAATCAGTCTTTAAAAATGATGGTATTATGGCAGTGTGCAAACACACCTAGTGTACACACCTGAAAGTATATCTAAAGAAGATGCATAGAGAATAATGATGTTATATTAAATAAAGCACTCACTGTTTTACTAAAAAATTTAGTCTTTAATTTAAGAAATAATATATTGTAAATTTGTACATTTTTTGAAGTGGAATTTACAGTACCCAGCATTTATAAAACTGTGGTTTAAAATAGTATTACTGATACTTGTACCTAAAGCTGTTAAAACATTACATTAATATTTGTTATTAATTTAAAATCATTTAAAAAGTTCTTAAAATAAAAATAAGTACAAAATATACACAATTAAAACATTATTACAACACGTCAAATGCTGTGTTGTTTTAGTTAAACAGAGATGCAACTGTACACGACAACTTGATTCCGCTCTGTTGCAGACACTGCATACTTTCCACTTGTTTAAATAAATATAAAACATTTAATACAGAAATAACATTCACTAAAACACATGCAACAAAAGGTTATTTCTTCTTGCGATCGGCTGAGCATTTCGGACAGTACCACTTCCCCTTGGGCTTTGTGGTTAGTCCGACGCATGCGAAGTGGAACCACTCGATAGGACACTGAAACAAAGCAACCAGTTTTCAAACACAGCTGTGACAAACTCCATCAACAAGAACTAGTCCAACATAGTACAACACATTCTAGTACTGCTATGAAGGCCGTGAGTACAAAAATAATATCTTGCTATTAAAACTTCTTTTCGGGGAAATATAAAACAGGTGACCAAAGGAAGGGAAAATATTTCACGGCATTGAAAAGGCCTTGAATATTCCTCTAGATATAAGAAATTAATTTTTAAATATGTAAATTATAATTATAGTGCCTACTTGAGTGTTCTACCAATGCAGTTAAGTAATGTTTGATCAAACACAGTGAATCTTTGATAGACATGTGTTGTTAAAACATACTCAGTACTCTAAAATGCCAGGCAGTGCTGTTAATTAGTTAAATTCTGGGCACAACTAAGATATTTGATTTTGGTCTAGGACATATTGATATAATTGGCATGGACTTTAATTCTTTAATTTCAGTTCCCTGTCCATGGCTCGCCCGCTACCAGTTGACAGTGTTGGGTAGCCCCCGCTTATCTCAGGCCCCTTTTCCGAGGCTGTCTTAGCAGCTTCTTAGTTACCTTTACCTGTACGCACGTACAACTTGTTATTCTGTAAGAGCATCGTGCCTCCGGATACGTCGCAATGTCCGGTAGATCCATGCCTCTGTCACGCAATGTGGACATCAGAGTTGTATTTCGACATGGCTGCATGCTGTGGGCTTGGATGACGTAGCACGGCACGCACATATCCCCCCCCCCCCCCTTTCCAATTTCTTTATGGAATCTCCTCAAACAGTCATAGTGAAAATCCCCCCACAAACGTTCGAGCACTAGTAATTTCAGATGAAAACAAACGGACGATTCAAGTTGGCCAACTTCAGTATGCTAAACGTGCACCACAAAATGTATGATTTATCTCTATGTAAAATATTGATCAGAAAATTTTTTTTTAAGACTAAAGTGATTATCAACAAATGTAAAAAACCGTGTACTAAAATATTTGTAGTAGTTTTCAGCATTTAAAATATTTTCATTTTTATCTTTGCAAGTTCACTACGATCCCGTCAATGACCTAGATATTTTCTAGGTTGTTGGTTTCCGTGATGCGCTTCCCGGGAAATTTTGTTTTGTTAGGTTGGATACTCTTCATGAACAGGCAACACACGATGCAATGGCGAACGTAGGCGAACGTGACGTGATCTAACAAAACAAAATAACTGCGTCAATAAGTAGTGTGAACATTCTTTTCTAAACATTCAACGGTAACTTGAGTAAATCGTTAACACTAAATTTACAAAATTACTTATTCTATACTATCATGCATGATATTTGGTTAAGGAATGTTTTATAAATTAAGGTTAGGATTCTGATTTTATTCCTTCAACAAGCCTTGTCAGAAACTATTGTTTACAGTAATTGTGTTATGGTGGTTATTTTCAAAAACAATACTTTGAGGAATGTGTGTTCAAGCCGTTTTGTTGCATTCTATAGTTTTTCGCCCGATAATGGCAATTTTACCGCGATTTCGCAAATATAGCATTTATAACAACAATTAGTAAAAAATTGCATCTAACCTCAAAATTCGCAAAAAAATCGCATCTATCGCAAATTGCGAATTTTTCCGGCCCCTACCTATAGCCTTGTGCACACGGTCCAAACCACCCTCTCTTGCCCTCTTTGGGTTTCCTTCGCATACTATAACAATATAACAACCTGCCTATCTCTGCATGCATCTCTCCGGCCTAGTAGGAACACTCAATGTTGTTTTGGTTGATTCCTAGCCTCTCTTAGGAGCCTCTATATATATTTTTCTGATATCAAAGAAAATGTGTGATGTTTTTTCCATGTGCTCCAAATTATTCTTGTCAATATTATGATGGTTTTCTCCATGTGCTCCTGATTATTCGCATGGTTTCTCCAAGTGCTTCTGGTTATTTCTGTGTGTTTGTATGTTCCCTACATCCCTGAGGCAGGCGTCAAGCAACCACTGCGACGGCACAGTTTCACTCCAGGCAAAGGTTATGTCACTCCATCGCTAAGATTACTGGGGTGTGTAGCATGATCATGTTAAAGCCTGACCAGCTGACAGTGCTTAGGAAACTGGCACACGGCCTGGCTGAGACCACCGGTCTGTGTACCCACGGTGCACAGGTGGGCTTACCACACGGTAAGGTGTTGCAACCTGTTACAAGACTGCTGAACTAGGTAGACAGAGTAGGAACGGCAAGTTGAAGCAGCGTGACAAGATTTGCAATGCAGTAAATAATTTCAAGCATGTTCCGGGTGTGACGGGATTGTTTTGGTGATGTTTGAATCCAGGGTAGCGACTTCACATAAGCCAGTTGGAGGTGAGCGAAGGGCGTGCGGCCTACTGCCCCCTCTGACTGCAGTGGCTGTACATAACATTGCGACACAATGCTCCTTGAAAGAGAGAAGTCTTTAGTAATTGAAAAAAAAATTAACAATTCTTAACTTCCAGTAGCTGTATATGACATTATAGAAGGTAGCACTTGTGCGCCCAGGGAACTGTCATGTATAAATGAGATTAAGTTCTAATTTTGCCTTTGCTTTTTAATGTCACGTTCTGGGAAATATAAAATCTCACATATTCAAGTTAGTATTAACACTTGTAAAGAGTTCACTAGTCAATATTAGAGTAACATTCATTACAAGAGCTGACCTCAGAACTGTTACTGCCCTTATGTGGTTAAAGAAAGCTTTATATTAATTTTAATATAAATTCCCTGGAAGCTGATTTAAGTGGGTGAAACATACTACAGTATCATAGGCGTACCCAGGAATTTTTTTCGGGGGGTGTTCTTCCAGATTTTTAAGAAAAACTGCATAAACACCAAAAATTAATTATTTCTTGAGTAAATAAATAGCATATTCTCAAATTTCATTTTTTAACCTGGGCTATTGTTGATATGTAATTTGTACGTAATTTTTCTTTCATTTAACTTAAGTAAGTTCACATTACAATATTAAAATAACTACAAAACCCGCCAAAAAGATATATATATATATATATAAAAAATATAAAAATAATTAGTTAACTTAACGAATTTACATACACACTTTACAAACTTATTCCTAATAAGTTGACTGCATGACAATAGAATAATTGCTGTATAATTTTATTGTAAGGGTGTTAGCAACTAAGGCCGGAATTACAATAGCCCGTCCATCCGTCATCCGTCTGTCAATTACGTGACCTGCACCCAATAAGATGGACTGAAAAATGTCATCCACTCGTCCATCTAAAGCTTGGTAACTTTATACTTTTGACGGGTGAACGGATGAAACTATAACCTCCTAATGTCTTCTAGGTGTTTGCAGATAAAATATTATATTAAAATGTATTAAAGTTTGTTTAATTGTTTAGCTGATTCCAAAATCATTTCTTAGCTTACGTGTAGACACATTTCGAAAGCTCTTTTTGAAACAAAAATGGCCTAAGTTACAGAGGTATTATAATTACGTATGGTAACTCTGGAAATGTGAAAATACATACCGAAAAAAAACACTCTGAGTTTAATGAGTTTCAAGTACTTACTTTACATCATTGTTTAAGTAATATAATTACAAATGATAATTTTTCCCCCCAAATTGTTAAGTTTTCTCAACAGTTGTCAGCACTGACATGGAGAAATATTATGACGGACGATCGGAGTGTTGCAAATCGCCAGCCGACCTCCGTAGCGTAGTCGGATGCACACCGGCTTATGGTGGGAGAGGTTCTGGATTTGAGTCCCGCGTAAGGCATGGGAGTAAAGTTGAGACTTATTCAAAATATACACTTGCGATAAAAGATGATGAAAAAGAATAATGAAATTGATATTTCTGGCTAAACAGATACCGCTCAAGGCCGAAATCCAAGCAGTGAAGTGAAGTGAAGTTGTATATCGCTTGGCGGCTGACGGACGAACGGATGACGGACGGATGCGACGGGCTGTTGTAATTCAGGCGTTACAATTCAAGTGTAGCAAAACAGAATTAAATCTTTATATACAAAAATCTCGTGTCACAATGTTTGTCCGGGCTAATTTTCGAAACTACTGCATTGAATGTAATTAAATTTCGCACAAATTTTTGTAACCTTGTCCAACTTTATATATAGGCTACATTTTATTTTGATTAATGACAGCGTTTTCCTAAAACCAGCTCCCAAGGGTGGTTAAGCACTGGCAACAGTGGGTACTCCATCTCCATGACAACGGGATTTTACATTGTTTATGCCTTCTGCGTCTTCATGGCAACGGGCATCGCTTAGATAGATTTTTTTTCATTTCGAAGCATATTTCTGTATATATTTAATTATTATTTTATGTAAAATTATTTAAATTTAAAAATATATTTGTGCGAAATACCACTGACTGACTCATTACGACTGACTTGATATCTTTCAACCGATTGAAACTTAGCATAGTTACTCATTTTGTGATGTATGTAGACGCTCACAAAGATATGATTTTCCGAAGGGAGTTTTGGGAGTTTTGGGGGTGTAAAATATCAAAATTCCAGTTTTTGATACAAAATCACCATGGCGACGGTTGTTGCTTTGTTGATGCTTCATTCGTCTCTATGGCAACAACTAATTCACTATTAGTGCAGTCCTCATCACCGTTGAAATTTTACGGGGACTTTAAATATCAAAAATTGCCTTTTTTTTTCCAATTTTATATCCTACAGACATGAACTTGACAGTAATGTTCCTCATGTTATCCAGGATGATGTTTTCCGAAAATCAACTCCCAAGGGTGGTTAAGCCCGGGCAACAGTGGGACAGCGGGATTTTTTTATGCCTTCTGCATCTCCATGGCAACGAGCATTGCTTTGATTTTTTTTCCATTCGAGGTGCGGCAGTGGCATACCCACAAGGAGGGGCATGTATAATGAGCGGCGCAAGTGTTCTGCCTGTAGACTGCCGTAGCGAAGTACGGGTACATCAGTTGTACGTTGCGTGCTCGAGAATCGGGAAACCATCGGTGCTAATCGTTTTCTCTCCGGTACATTACAAAGCATTGTAATAATTTTTTGTCAAAATTAATTGCATTTTATTTCATTTATTATTACTGTAAATGGGATATTTAGTCTCATTTTTTCCCCATTAGTATAGCCGTGCGAAGCTGGGTCGGGCATCTAGTGTTTTATATATTAAATTATATTGTCCTATTACAATATTCGCTAAAAACACCTACACATTGAGTTGAGGCCATTAAGATACTGACTCAAACACAACTTCACACCACGTTGCACTCAACGAGGTCCCTTTCATTTGGGGCGAGAAATTTACATTTCAGCTTTTCAATGTTTGTAACAGTCGATTAAAATTACGCACCTTGCGATAATCAAACTTTTTTCTTCGTGTTATACGTACAGTTGTACAGTATTTCAATGAAAGTACCTGACTTGACAAAACGACCAAAAAACGTCCCATCCCCCCCCCCCCCCCCACGTTTTAATAGTTTTATAGAGTTTTGTATGAAATTAGGTAGCAATCACTACTGTTACTCAATGCCCAATTCTACTAAGGAAATCTAAAACATAATCAAAGTAGAGTTGAACTGATTATTCCATAGACCAATCACCGCAATTTGAGAATCTAGACTGACCTATCATGAACCAACCACTGCAATTCAAATTTGTTTACGTTTACTTACCAATTGGGCTGCTTGGTGACGTTATTTCTCTCGTTGCTCTGTGTTTAGATATTGACATGGTGGCCACTCACAGTCACCAAAAATATTCCCTGATTTTTCCCTGATTTCCCTGATTAAAAATTCAAAATTTCCCTGATATTTACAATTACAAAAAACATACTTTTGATGAAAAAAAATAATATTATAGAAAGAGATTACTCATATTTTAGCACGCTGCTGTATTTTCTTCATTATATACATACGGAAGTTAGTTAAATAACAAATACATTTTAAATATGTCACTTTACATTATAGCGTCCCGTTCAATGACCTGCAGTCTGTGTTTTGTTTTATGTAATGGGGTATTTCAGTGGCGAGCGCTCAAACATTTTTTCACACAACTTTTGATAACTGTTCTTTAATTCATTTTTGAAGTGTAACATTTCTAGTTGTGAAATGTTCTTAGTCTTAGTACTCTCAACAAGGGATAACAGTACAGTGCAAATTTTACCTTGTGTTTGATTTAAAAATGAAACAACTAATGGATAAATATTCACTGCATTACAATCAGTACTCCCATCTGTAGCTAAAGCAAATGGTCCACTTACTAAAGATTCAACAGTTTCAATTTAGTTTCACCAGCCATATACTCCACTAAGGCAGATGTTTTTGTTCTCGCACAGCTGTATTTCTGTGCAATTTTTGAGTCCGGAAACATAGCTCTATACAAATTACCCGAATGATCGGCTACTGCTATCGGTAAATTGTTGTGCCGAATCAGTGCTACTTTAGGCACGATTTTTTTTATTTTTCTTAGTTTTACAAAATTTTAAATTTTTTTATAACTTTAATTTTACGCTTTCGCCCCATCCAAACTTGTTCGGTCAAGTGTACCGGCAGGTTACCTTGTTGAGCAGCATAGTGCTCTCACCACCGTTTCCCACCAAATTTGCTGGGTCTAGCCGACTACAGGACTATCATCAGCAACGGTATCCACTGGCCGTCGCGTTTCGTCACGAGTTTAGCGCTACGCGTGACGAAAGTAGCCGCCCTAAGCTTCCCATGGTCACCCCCACCCCTTCTCGGAGGTGTGCTGAAGTTTGCGGTCTCTAACATGTTTTGGTGTCCTTTTTTCAAGCTCCGCCGCACGTCCCGACGCCTGGCCGGCGAAGTCTCCCAGGGAAGGTCATTCACCGGACATACCCCCCACCCCTCCCTGGTCCACAGCGGTCATCGGCCAGCCGCGCCAGTGACCAATCTCAAGGCCAAAATCCCCCCCCCCCCCACTTGCAAAATGGCGGCCACCAAGTGCCGCGATGGTCTCTGAGAGACTCCGATCTGCATGCCCACGCCATCTAGCGGCGAAAGGACGAACCAGCTATCCCCTATCCCCACCAGGAGAAACAGTCGACCTCACACTTAGTCGATAGGTCGCCAGAGCCCTTTTTTTTCTTTCGGAGCCCTTCGGAGCACTTCGGGTTTCCCGATCCCCTCCTCCAGAGGAACAGACGACCGAACTAAAGTTTAAGTTAGCGTCCCGGCGCCATTTTCAGGGATTTTGAGGGCAGCTCTCGTCCAGCGCGCATCTTTGCAACAGGTCGCAGTAACGACCAGCAGCTATCGTGATCCGCTTTCGGCAATAATGTAGTTGCTTCTGAGCCAGGCCATGTCGCCTAGATTTTTTTTTAGTTTTTCTTAGTAGCTGCCCAAATAGTCAAGTTTAACTTTAGTTTTCTTTGGTTTTCGCCATAACTATTTCTTCTATGGCTACCGCGAGCTCCCGTGCCGCGCATCCCCGGATCACCCCCAGGGACAGCCACTATCTACTTCACCCTGCCAGCTAAGGCAGGGTTCCAGAATCCCAGAGGGTTCCAGAATCCCAGAGTACTTCAAGGACCCCAGACCAGTTCAAGATGGCGGCCCAGTTCCGGCGCCACATTTTGCACCTCAACATGTAACTCGTGAGCCTCTATAACGGAGTCTCCCTCCATCTTTCGGCACCCCTCAAAAAGGAGTGAAGAACAGTTTATAACTCCGCCAGTTTTAGGACGTTTTCCATATTATTATAAAATATTGTATTTTAAACACATATATTTGTTTTATGAGCCTGCGAGCTCAATGTTCCTAAACAGTTGAACTTAGCATAGTATGAAATGGTGTTCCCCCCCCCGGCCCCTCTTTCTCCTTTTTTTATTCGTTAGTTACTCAATGTAATGTATCAAAAATAAGAATCTGACATTGTTAGCAGTTTTGTTTGTAATGGCTGTAATGCCGCAAGATATTTTCTAATGTAAGAAACCTATCAATGAAAAGATACTAAACTACTAATCAACAGTAAAAGCCTCTAATGAAACCAAACCATACGAGTGTTTTCATTTGCTGCTACTTGAAACCACAATCCACGTAACCTTTCCTACTGTCAGGGAGGTTAATTTTAAATTGTGTTTGTAAGTGGGGCTGTGCCCCTCTGGCAAGTTCTTTTAGATAATTAGCCTGACGCTTCCACCGGACATTTATTATCAATAATTATGGTTTTGTTTTGAGCACAGCACCACGGTTACAAATTGGTAGCAGAGCATGGTTACGGTTACAATGTGGTAGCAGTTTGTGTGATATGGTTACTCTTAAATTGTTAACTCTATTTTGGTTTGATTTATGAGAATGCTTTAAATTTATTTGGTATAAATATTTTTTTTGTTTGTCACTAAGATTTTCGTTATATAGTATTATTGTAAGTCCTAAAACTGGCACCCAATCTGATTCACCCAAAGTGAGTTAAATTAAAATTCTCTCGTATTTTACGTCCCGCTGTGACTGTGTTTGCGCGCGGTGAAACACCGCGCGGCCTCCTCCCGTCGGCGCTACGTCCGTGGGGGCAGCATGCTTTATCAGCGCGCGTGTCATTCTCCCTGTCACCACTTCACCCCTCCCCTCCACGCCTCACCGGCTGGTGGAGACAAGGTCATGCCGTTGACCCGTGTCCGGCAGCGTAACAATGCGTTGCAATCTAGTTTGTTACTCGCGGCCGACAGTGCCCTGAGTTTTTCTAAATTCCTCCCTTTATCTGTGTTTTTTTTTATAACACATCCGCCTGCAAACCAGGCAATCTTTGTGAAAAACAGATAATAGAAGTCCTTTCGGACATCGTGGTATTTTTTGTTTTGTCTCTCGGCGCCTTGCGCGCGCCAACATGTTATCTCTTCACCACATGGCAGGGCCGCCAACCGCGCGGAACTCTTCTCTACTCCACCCACGTAACACTTATTTTGTAAACAAACTACCCATGCTTTGTATGTCCTAATAATAATATAATTTTTATGTCACAAATCAAGCACTATAAATAATCTATACTGCATTAATATAGCAGCAAAGTATTTTCTTAATCTAGGGAACGTAAATTATAACATAATATATTTATATAACTGATAATAACATTAAAAATACAAATAATATGATAATATAAAAATTTTGTTTTAGCTAATGTTAAGAACCTTCCATTGTTTACTATTTCTAAGTATCTTAAAATTAACGATTAAGTATTTTAATATTACATAAAATAAATGTATAAAGGGTCCATTCATTACGTAATATAAAATAAGAATATGCTCATAAGTAATTTAAACAAGTACTCTAACCCTATTGCATCGTTCACCAGCAACGTGAATATACGTCGACGTACCATTTCATTGTGTCACCATACACACCCATGTGCCTAGCTTTTGTTTAGATTTATTTCGTGATCACCCAAAGAGAGGTGCAATCACTCATGCCTTTAAGGAAAGGGCCTGAATTAAATTGTTTATATACACGGGTTGAATCCCCAATACCTTTTACGCTAGCCATGAGGTGAGGAATTTATTGTAAGATAGAGTACTATACTTTTTTAACGTCGAGTCTTCTATAAGCTATTTGCCAATCAATCTAAGACGGCTAAGTAAAGGATAAATAATATTTTTGTAATTATGAATTTTGAGTAAACAATTTATTAACTTTTATATTTTTTTTGGATCGGTGTTAATTTCCTTTATAAGGTGGTGTACAGCTATGTATTTAAAACATCTAAATTTTTTTTCATTATCCATTTTTCATCCAAATTTGTTGATCTTGCGGGTTTCGAACCCGAACTAACTCAGGGGTGAAATTCCCTCGTAGGTCTCTCTGCTTCAGCCTGATGGTCTGATCAACCGTCAGAGCTTGAACATATTGAGCCTATGTGAGTTAATAAATGTAGGTATCCGGGACCGAGGTGTACTTCGCTTTTTAAGCAAGTATTAAATTCATCCATTTCGTCTGATCCATCGTCAGATTGTGCAGAGCTATGACTCAATGCCTTCGACTTCTTATGGACAGCGAAACAATTATGTACAGGGGTTATATTCCCAATTTAGTTTTGTAAGTTACGGGTCACCATACCCATATACAGGGGTTCCAATCCCCATATATCACTGAGTGCTCAAGGACGCATTTCCCTTGTTTTGGCCTCAGTGCTTTTCGGCCTCCCTCATAGCGCCCATTTTGTGTTCCTACACGATATCCAAAATCTGAGATAAACGGGATGAATTTCATTTCATTAATATAACAACGGCATAAATAGTTGTAAGCATACAGGTAATTTAAATTTAAGCTCTGAATTTAATATTTTTTTATTTATTAAATGATTTTAAGGATTTATTTTTAAATAATTCAACCAAGTTTAAATGGACCCTATTTAATTATAAACCTTGTGTTTGACTCATAAAGTGTTACAGTCAAAGGACATGGAATTAATTCTGCTTTATTACAAGTAGTAGGGCAACAGGCATCCTTTTTTGCTCATTAATAATAATAAAATCAATCATATTAAAATACGTATTCCCCCTAAATTAAGCAGCTACGAGGTAACTAGTCTCATTTTAATATTTATGGTAATCACCGAGAAGGGTGAAATACTTTCAACCCCCAACGAAAGGTCCACTTAATTAATTTGGGTATGTTTGAGCATCCCGTTTCTAGGCTAGCACAAGCTAGGTAATTTAAGATATTTTAATTTTTAATTTTTACATACGTAAGTTCAGTCTTTAACAAGCTATTTGACGTAAATAGTTTTAATTTTTTTTTTGCTCAGAAATACCTCTCTGATATTTTTTGAATCTTCATGAATCTTGTTCCACGATTTCATATATTTAATTTCTGATTACGTTCCTTTTTTTAATAACCATAATTCGTAAAGTAAGCAAGAATAATGTTTGTAGTGTTTTTTTTTTACTGATGTTGCGTTAATACTTGTACATGTTTATTTCTTTATTTTCCCTTGCACGTAAATGTGATGTACAGTGACGTACATAGAGTCTGAGCACTGAAGCTGTCACATCTAGCCATTTTTCTTTTTCTTTTGCATTCCACCCCAAAGTTGTATTTCTTTTACATCGTTATCGATGAGATTGTTTATTTAAGTAAAAGCTACGTGACTTCCAGACGGCAAACTGGTTTCTTTTATGTGTTTTTCTAAAATAGGAGCTAGGTCAAGCTAGCCAACGAGCGGCGCAAAAGTTAGGGTCCTCTGAGCCAACGAGCCATGACCAAGGTCCTCTGAGTGAAAAATCTCATGACCATTTTCGAGTGTTCTTTGGGTTACATTCCCACCACTCATTTTTGGACGGCCTATGTTCAAACCCCCTCTCAGGCAGTGCGAAGCCAATCAGCAGTCATGGAAGATCTAACCGCTCCATTATAATTTATCCCTTTTTGATTTATAATTGTTGGTTTATTGCATTTTACATTTCTTTAAATAATTTAAATTTGAGTGCGAAGAGTCGTTAATTTATCGTTTTGTTTTCCAGAATACTTTAAATAATAAATATTAGTTAATAATAAACATCAGAGTGGTATGCGCTGAAATTTCTTAATTTGTCGAATATTTAATATTTTTAAATTCATTCTTTCCTACGGATTGTTGATCTGTTGAGGTTTTTCATCCCCAATCATTTAAAATTCCACCAAGGGAATTCCACCCTTAGGTCCTGTGTCACTCCGGGACTGAGGCTCTGTTTCGCCTTCGGGCAAGCAGCAAATTTGACTGTCTTCTCCATCGCCTGACTGTGCAGGGCTAAGTCCCAATGCCTTCGGCTTCTTATGGAAAGACTATTGTACAGGGGTTTACATGCCCACTTTCATTATTTTCAGGGGTACACAAATCCCCACCTTCATAACTGGCACCCGACTGACCAAGTTCCGGTTCCGGCCCAGTGTTTTAGGCCCGCCTCACAGAGCCCATATTTAGAGTTTTTGTCACGTGACACCATTCCCAACATCTGAGATCAACTTTCCTCATGACATCATTCACCGTTAAGGGTAATTTAAATAATTATATACACCTTCGATTTTATCAAAATATTTTTTTTTTATAAGTAGTAAGATACAGGCGAACCTGGTACTAGTTTTACTAAGAAGTGTAAGTTTATTTTTTTTCCCTATATGCTCCGCATTCAAGCGGGGGAGTATGTGCCGAATCAGTGCTACTTTAGGCACGATTTTTTTTATTTTTCTTAGTTTTACAAAATTTTAAATTTTTTTATAACTTTAATTTTACGCTTTCGCCCCATCCAAACTTGTTCGGTCAAGTGTACCGGCAGGTTACCTTGTTGAGCAGCATAGTGCTCTCACCACCGTTTCCCACCAAATTTGCTGGGTCTAGCCGACTACAGGACTATCATCAGCAACGGTATCCACTGGCCGTCGCGTTTCGTCACGAGTTTAGCGCTACGCGTGACGAAAGTAGCCGCCCTAAGCTTCCCATGGTCACCCCCACCCCTTCTCGGAGGTGTGCTGAAGTTTGCGGTCTCTAACATGTTTTGGTGTCCTTTTTTCAAGCTCCGCCGCACGTCCCGACGCCTGGCCGGCGAAGTCTCCCAGGGAAGGTCATTCACCGGACATACCCCCCACCCCTCCCTGGTCCACAGCGGTCATCGGCCAGCCGCGCCAGTGACCAATCTCAAGGCCAAAATCCCCCCCCCCCCCCACTTGCAAAATGGCGGCCACCAAGTGCCGCGATGGTCTCTGAGAGACTCCGATCTGCATGCCCACGCCATCTAGCGGCGAAAGGACGAACCAGCTATCCCCTATCCCCACCAGGAGAAACAGTCGACCTCACACTTAGTCGATAGGTCGCCAGAGCCCTTTTTTTTCTTTCGGAGCCCTTCGGAGCACTTCGGGTTTCCCGATCCCCTCCTCCAGAGGAACAGACGACCGAACTAAAGTTTAAGTTAGCGTCCCGGCGCCATTTTCAGGGATTTTGAGGGCAGCTCTCGTCCAGCGCGCATCTTTGCAACAGGTCGCAGTAACGACCAGCAGCTATCGTGATCCGCTTTCGGCAATAATGTAGTTGCTTCTGAGCCAGGCCATGTCGCCTAGATTTTTTTTTAGTTTTTCTTAGTAGCTGCCCAAATAGTCAAGTTTAACTTTAGTTTTCTTTGGTTTTCGCCATAACTATTTCTTCTATGGCTACCGCGAGCTCCCGTGCCGCGCATCCCCGGATCACCCCCAGGGACAGCCACTATCTACTTCACCCTGCCAGCTAAGGCAGGGTTCCAGAATCCCAGAGGGTTCCAGAATCCCAGAGTACTTCAAGGACCCCAGACCAGTTCAAGATGGCGGCCCAGTTCCGGCGCCACATTTTGCACCTCAACATGTAACTCGTGAGCCTCTATAACGGAGTCTCCCTCCATCTTTCGGCACCCCTCAAAAAGAAGTGAAGAACAGTTTATAACTCCGCCAGTTTTAGGACGTTTTCCATATTATTATAAAATATTGTATTTTAAACACATATATTTGTTTTATGAGCCTGCGAGCTCAATGTTCCTAAACAGTTGAACTTAGCATAGTATGAAATGGTGTTCCCCCCCCGGCCCCTCTTTCTCCTTTTTTTATTCGTTAGTTACTCAATGTAATGTATCAAAAATAAGAATCTGACATTGTTAGCAGTTTTGTTTGTAATGGCTGTAATGCCGCAAGATATTTTCTAATGTAAGAAACCTATCAATGAAAAGATACTAAACTACTAATCAACAGTAAAAGCCTCTAATGAAACCAAACCATACGAGTGTTTTCATTTGCTGCTACTTGAAACCACAATCCACGTAACCTTTCCTACTGTCAGGGAGGTTAATTTTAAATTGTGTTTGTAAGTGGGGCTGTGCCCCTCTGGCAAGTTCTTTTAGATAATTAGCCTGACGCTTCCACCGGACATTTATTATCAATAATTATGGTTTTGTTTTGAGCACAGCACCACGGTTACATTGTGTTCTACCAAAAAACTTGTAAACAATAACTCTGCGTTTGTTACTTTCGTTTCTTCAGATGTAACGAAAAACGACGATATAGATTTATTGCTCGTCACGGCTTTAAAATGTTCTGCATGTTTCTTTGATTCAAAATGCCTTCCTCAGTCATCCCTTCCACCATGCGCAATCGAAAAGTCACACGTGCATACATTACAAAAAGCGTTGCGTTCCAAAACATTTGATGATGACAAGCATGGCCATTCTTTCATATAGTTTGGTCGAAAGATCTGAAGAATAACGTTCTTTTTTTTTTTTGCCCCAGATACACATTGTTCTGTCACACGCTTCATTTCTACAACCGGCACTGAAGAACACAACACTATCGAACAAAATAAAAAGGTTTCACGTCTGTACACACGACAAAAACACTTTGATGAAAAAAATGGCTTTCAAGAAAGTAAATAACACAAGACAGGTAAGCCAAAGTACCGTACAAAAATTATCGTGATGTAAGTAGCTAACAAACGAAAAGACCGAGAATATGTACTAGTTGTATCGTACAACGGACAAAACACAACAATTAATCTACTTATTTCGACAGTACATGCGCACATTTATCAGTTCCGTTATCTGCGCAACCTTGTGATGTATTCGAACTGCGTTCACGAAACACGCACACCAGAAACTGAATTTTTTTCCGTTACCCAGCAGCACAAAGCCTCGTTTCCGTAATAAACCAGCGATGTTCCGTAATTCCGTAATATTGTGTTAAATCCGTAATAATTACGGAAAATCCGTAATGGTTGGCAGCTCTGAGGAAATATACATGACACAAAAAATTCCCGGTTATTAAAAAAATTCCCTGACATTTCCCTGATAATTCCCGATCAACGTGATTTCCCTGATAAATCCCGGTTTTCCCGGTTTTCCCGGTGAGTGGCCACCCTGATTGAGCTCGAATGACATGAGTGTTCATAATTTTCTTGCCTTATTTCAGGGGGGGGGGGGGGGGGGGTGGTTGAACCCCCAAAACACCCCCCCTGGGTACGCCTATGTACAGTATACTCAAAGGTACACTAGGGAGATACATTAAAAAAAAAATGATTTACTTCTCAAAATAAGTATAAAGTGGATCGTATTTGAAGTGAATAAATAAAAAGAATTAGTTTGCTTAAAGCTTACCCTTTTTATTGTTAATCATGGTTTTCATTATTTTCTTTTGATAATCTCAGAAATTACAAAATTACACTGATCAGAATTAATGGGTGGCCTCGGCCATCAGAAGTTATCAATTACAAATAGATTATAAATTCTACAAATGTAACACAATCATGTTTTCAAAAAAATAGCATGAATAAATTTAGTTATGAAGTTGAAACATTTGTTAGCCCAACCAGTGCGGGACTATATATATTTTGATTTCACAATATCTGATTGTTGACTGTTCACTGGCGGCGACTAAAAGCGGGAGAGACGCGTAGAATTCATGTCCATGTAAGAAACCAGCATGTCAATTATTTGAATTTTGTGATGGGCCTGAGTCGGAGAAAAACAAGAACTCTTGCACCATCTCTTGAACTCCACTGGAAAGAATAGTGACAAGCAACAGGAATCGATAAGTCAGGGCAAAAGTTAAGTAGTGAGCCAACTACAGTAAATTCTCTTTAGTACATACCCCTCCTTTACGTACTATTCTGTATAAAGTATTAACACGTCGGTCCCTTGAAAGCCAATGATAATTCATAGGGATTATTATCATATAACGTACAATTTTCCTTGGCGCGAATCATTATTACTCGGTAATACGTACAATTTTTATTCGTGTGAACAAAAAAAGTTTATTTAAAATTTATCTATGTAGTATTTCTACGTAGAATAATTGCATTCACTTGTTTTACTTCGCTATACGCCATATTATGTTGCTTTACAAGCGTGTTTATTGATGAACATGGATAAAAAAAACGATAGCGTCAGTGCAGGAAACAGCGCGCAGCTAAATTTCATTTTAGCGCGAAACATTACTCAACTTACGTATTTACGTGTTAACTGACTGCCAAATCAAATTTATCAACATCAAACGAAGACACGGGGCCAAATTTTAAATATTGTTTAATGTACTATATTATGCATATTATCGTTGTTGAATAAGCAAATGGTTATGGCAGCGATGACGTGTTTTATTACTCGTACCTACTGGCTACACTGCAGCCTGTGACCGAGCGTCTCGAGGTTGGCTACGCTGCATCTTGAGCTAATCTAAACAGTGTTTTGTTCACGACGTAACGTAACCTATACGGTAATAACGTATAAACGGAATATACCCTGCAATTGTAATTCAATTCCACTTACACATTGAAAGAACTCACGCTTTCTATTACATAGATTGTTAGTTTTTTTAAATGTATACTAGATAAAATTGCAAGTGAAACTTTCCGCCACAACTAAAGATTTGTAGGTCACACTATGAGTACCGGTACTAAAAAACGTGTCGGTATTAGTATTGGAACAAAACTCGAGATTCTAAAATTATTTTGTTAGTTTTATTTACCGGTAACTTATGCCAGTGGCCAAATTTTTGTAATTAATGTTTTCAAAGTGGAGAAAATATGGAAGATATGGAAATAATACTGTATTGTAGGGCCTATGAAATGAACATTTAAAAACATCTCTGATGCACTGTATGAATGGCTATTACTTCCACAGCAAAAAGAGGTAAGCCTACTATGTATGTATATTTAAGGTTACCTACGTATTTAAATTATATTAACTATGTTTTACTAATATTTTGTATTACTTTACTTTTTTAAGTAAGTAAATCACATCATTGATAAAAACAAGGCGTGAAAGACCACATACATATGTTTTAATTAGAAAAAAAAATTGTAAACATGTGCGGGAAGCGACATTTTTTTGGTTTAGGGTAACTCCTCTATAAAGTACTCCTCTATAAAGTAGAATCATATTTTTGGTCCCCTAAAGTACTTTATAAAGGGAATTTACTGTATAGGCAAAAGGGCATAGAATTTCCCACTTACCATTCTGAGAGTGGAATGAAGAAAACTAGTCCCTCGGAAGCTGCATGAGTACTCGCGGTAGCCGCGCGCGAATCATGCTACGAGATTCCCTAGTAATCCGAACTACAGCGACTAGCAAACTAGAATATTAAAAAAAAACTTAGGGATCACTCCTAGATTACGTGGGATCACATCCCATAAGTTAGTCACAGCGAGACTGGTTCCAAATAGTTGCAGGCGAGAAGCCACAGAGAGATGCGACCATGGTGACGACAGAAGGACGAATCAATCAATACATAGGGTTACATGTAGTTAAAAACTTGTGTTAGGGGCCCGGAGGCCTTGGAAGTGGGGGAACTGACCTCTGATTGGCTGGAGGTAGTGCGCGGAGGGCTCACTTCCCAGACCAAAAGAAAAATTTAAAAAGGTGGCTGATGGCCTAACTTAAGGGGCATCGGAGGTCACTCGTGCTCCGAAAGCAGTGCACTCTGTCGGGGCACGGATGAAACAGACTTGGGGTTAGTTCACAAAAGTCCCCCAAGAGGGATTAGCGTAAGCCTGGCACTTAAGTAACCAGCTGGTTCGCGCTCTGTCAGGCAAAAAAGGAACTAGAGAGAGGTGTGGTGGCGGCCGGTAGAGGTCTCGCTACAACGCAGAACTAAAGTAAAAGAAGTTGGCACATTTGCCACAAGATGGTGAAGGCAGACCTTTCGCCGGCCAGTGAGAAAACTTTGATTTAGGCTCGCCTGAAGCTGAAGTTAAAGACCTGGTTGGTGCCCTGGCTGGAATTCGTGGAAAATGGGAAAGGGGGGATCTGCTGGCTCATGAGAAATGTCTTAGGGCGAGCAACAATATGTGCCCGACAGCCCTGGAACATTATAATGGGACATGACTGGAGCTGCTAACCTAAGCTGAGCTCTGAGAAGTGGGCTGCCCTGGGAGGACACCGAGAAAAGCGCTCTTGGTGCGTATACCAATAAACTGGTACACGGGAGGTAGAGCTTATATTATTTTCCGCTAAGCTCGCATCTATTGGCTGGCTGCTGATGGAAGGTCATGAGTCTGGACGGAGTGTAGAGAGAGTTATACCGCGCATGCGCAGCTCGGCCGGCGACTACGCCGCGCCATAACAACCGCTGATCGAGTACAATGATCTTTCTCCGAGTAAGGCGCGCTATTGACGGACAATGTCCATCAATTTGCGGCCTTTTTTTTTATTTTTTTTATTTTTTGCTGTGACGCAATGTGTATGTAGCCCGTATTTGTTATAAACGCTTCAGGTTGCAACTGTATTTATAATTTGGAGAGGCAAATAATCTCCCTGAACAGCCAAAAAAGCAAGCAAAAGAATATTTCAGATTTTGATCAGAAAAACATTTTGGCTTTCATTCTTTTTTTTTATTTTTGTCAAATGTGGTAAATGAATAATTGATTAAATACTAAAGTAAAATTTGTTGTTAGTGTGTTTGTAACTGCATTATAGTGTGTGCTATTAAAGAAAAGGAAAAAATTACTAAATAAGGTAAGCTGTACTCCTTTTTATACTTTTCCCTTTATTTACACTTTTTTACTCTGTCCCCACGAACAGTGCAAATAAGGGGTTTTGCTGTATTGATGTTCAGCAATCCAAAGAGTCTGTAGGAATTGAGGTCAGTTCCAATAGCAAATGATTTAATTACTTTATTGTTTCCACTACATAACAGATTTTCTACAAAAGTAAGATTACAGTTACGTTTTCAAAGAGAGAGTTAGTATAGTTTTCTGTTCACTTATCTTCAGTTTTGCCGAGAAGTAGCTGTGGAGATTGAGACTAACAAGTGGCTAACCGTGAAAGGCAGGCTTGTTGTGGTAATACGGTTATAATAATAAAAGTACGGAGGCATCACTCTAACTTTATTATAGGTTAATTTAGACTTCAGAAGTATCTGAAATTACTAATATTTACTTTCCAACTGTCATGTTCATAGTTAAAACAATGGTGGACTACATATCTTCTGAGGTGAACAGTACAAGATCAAGTAGTATTTAATGAGTATTTAATTTATTTATCTATTTGTTTAGTTATTTATTTTCAGAGTTAATTATTATGAGTGAATGTAATACTTCCGTAAGAATTATGATTTAAGCTTAGTATTTTTTTTTTTGTGTTCACAGCAGCCGCACTACTCTCTCTCTACTGCAAAGAATTTCCTCACAATCCCAAAATCTCTACCACTATAGGTAGTAAAAGTATCTGCTAGTCAAGCTTGCTTCTAATCTTTATATATATATATATATATATATTTCTTGTGTGCGTGTGTATGTCACTGAACTCCTCCTAGACGGCTGGACCGATTTTGATGAAATTTTTTGTGTGAGTTCACGGGGATTCGAGGATGGTTTAGATTTACAATTGGATATTTTATCTTGATTCTGAGTTAAGAAAAAACTAAAAAAAACACGCTTTAAAAGCAAAAAAACTAAGCATTGTTGATAATTAGCCTCCATGGCAACGGGCTTTTGCATTGTTGTTGCATTCTGCGTAAACATGGGAAAGGTTTTTTGGTAACGGCAGTGGCGTGCCCAAGAGGAGGGGTATGTATAATGAGAAGATACAAAATGTCCAGCGTAGAAATACTTACCGCCATATATACATTTGGGCAGGACAATGTCTGTCGGGTCCGCTAGAAAGATATATAGAGATAGAGATATAAATAGAAAGATAGAGAGAGTTATAGAGATATACATAGAGAGATAGAGAATTAGAGAGATAAAGAGAGATTCTTAGTATACGTTTAAAAAATTATAAAAAAAAAATTGATTGAGGCATTGCAACGCATGCCGGGCATTATCTAGTAATATAATATATTTCATTACTGATTTTTTTCTATGGCAATACTGTAAACTTACGGTAATTGTTTTTTATTATCAATTGTGTTCTTTAAACTTATTTTCAGTGTTCTTAGTTTCAGTGTTCAGTGCCAATATCAGGATTCTGTTGTTTTTTTTGGTGATCTTGTCCAGTGTAACATTTGAATTACAACTAAGTCAATACATTTTAACTAGGCCTGTGCGGGATCCCGAAATTCGGGAAAAATTTCGGGAACATAGAGGCTTTTATCCCGTCGGGAGGGAAAATAAATTTCCCGAAATTTTCGGGAATTTATAGTTTATCTTTACTAGATATAACATAACCTCAAATCAATCAGCTAATGAACCTAATACAGTAGAACCTCAATGATACGTTCCAGTTTCATACATTTTCCCGTGTCATACGCCAATTAATCTTGGTCCCGCCGAAAGTACTTTTACAAATGGTTTACTTAACCGGAACACACACTTATAAAATCATTAATTTCCCGTTTCATACGTTTTTACGAAGCGGAAAAGCCCTAAAATTCACAAATGTTTTTTTATATTCCTCCTTATAAACTACGTTTTAATGCTTTTATTTTGAAAAACGTTCATTGTTTACCATTGCAAATGTAAGAAAATAACTTTATATCACCATAGATATGAATAGTATCAGGAAGACTGTGCACTTCGCTAGTAGCATCTATAGCCAGCACCGAAGTTAGACTAGTGGCGCAAACTAGCAATGATTATGAAAATGGTGCACGCGTTTTACCAAGGAACGGATCTCATATATTGTGCATTCATTAATCTTTGAACTGAATATACCCGTTTGTTATTATTTACTTACGATCGGATTGTTTTGTATTTTACGTTTCTCAAATTAAAATTTTATTGAAAATTGTTTAGTTGCTTAAAGTTGTTTGTAAAATAAAACAAACAAGCAAATAGTTATGATTTTTTTTACAATAGCCTAATTTATTTTTATTTTTAATTTAGGCTTGGTGACTTTCCCCCCTCCCTCCAAGAAAGGACTTCATAACTTTTGTAAGGCCACTGTTTCTCATGTCAGCTTTACTTGATTGTGGACTGTATTTTACATTTCTGGTGGTTTTATTTTATAAATATATATATATATATATATATATATATATATATATATATATATATATATATGATGAATTCATATATTTTATTAATATAATGCAATTATTTACGCATATGTATTTATGTTTAATCTGACATAGTGCTGGTATGCTAGATTGGAAAAAAATTGTATTATTGCCATTCCCTTTTCATACACTTTCCCGCATCATACACCATTTTTGTGCCCTCCGTTGAAAAGTGTATGACAGGGGTTCTACTGTACACATTTCCTTCAAAATAAACATTTACAGTGCTGGAAAGAAGGAAAACCGCAAATCTTTATTCTGTTTTAGCAATCTTTAAACTTTTTTTTTTCCAGGTTTAATGATAACTTGTTTTCATAATGTCTGACATACGTACGTAATTACCTATAACATACCCGAAATACGACAGCATTAAAAATAATGAATGCCTCACTTGATGTTTATAGCAAAACAAACAAAAATACGTGAAAATGGTTTTATCTCAACTCTACTCACGAGAGAAACTTGTCAAACATGACAGCAATACGCCAGTTTTGCATTAAATAATGACCGAATTTTCTATGCCATTAATTATCTTAACTAAAATATAGACACTACTAATATTTTGTCATAATTAGTATTCTGCCGATTTAAAACACCTAAAATATTTTTCTTTATCAAACATCACGAGATGTCAGAAAATCAGTTTCCTTTGGATGCCAACAGGCCATAAACAAAGCATAAATGATTCCTGTTGATCGGATCACGTATTTCTTTGTCATATTTTCGGAGATTTAAAAGCCAAAATAAAATAATAATTATATTGTAAAATTAAATACAAGTTACCGTAATAGCTTTGAAATGTAGAAAAGTATAATATTTTCTTTCGGACAGTTAATTTTTTAGTGTTTTTGAGTTTAAAGATAAACAAACTTCAGCATTGTGGAGGTATTGGTAGTTGGTTACACTGTCTAATAGTTTACGGTGCTTGTCGGCTATCTTTAGTGGAATTTATGTGGTATTCTGCAATTCGTTTATATTTTATTTGTCCGTATGGAAAACTCGGGAAAAATAACGTCCGAGTTAAAAGGCGTGTGGAAATTTTATGAGAAAAATGCTAACCAAACCGCAAAATGCAAACAGTGTCAAAAAATTATTAAAACAAGTAGAAGAAATTATTTTGAAACATTTTTTTTTTAAAAATAAACATATTTATAGGATACAAAATTGATATGAAGCATATATTTCAATCAATTTTTTCCCGATCCCGTTCCTGTTTCCCGCAGGAAAAATATTTTCCAGACCCAGAATTTCCAGGATAAAAAAATCCTTTCCCACACAGCCTTAATATATTTCAATCAATATTTCCCGATCCCGTTCCCGTTTCTCGCGGGAAAAATATTTTCCCGCCCGAGAATTTCCCGAAAAAAAAAATCCTTTCCCGCACAGCCCTAATTATAACACAATTAATTCACACTCACATTCTGTGAAATGTCTTTAAACCGGGATTCCATGGTTCGGCACACTCTGCAATACAGCCGCTCGCATTCACATTGTTCCAGGTGACTTCTTGCAGTATATATCTCAGCCACCAGGTTGCTTTAATGGCTTGCCGGAGTTTATAGTTCACTCAGAGTTTATCCTCACTGTCGGTTTTCATTTCAGTACACTGTTTCTAGTTTCCTAGCAGGTTACATGTTACATATTCACATTTAGGATTTCCATTACTACTATATTACCAATTATCCGTGTTGATTGGGACCTACTGCTGATCGGATAATTTAAATCCTGTAAAAAAAACCGGACAATTGTTTCACGTTTACAGGCCGCCCTCGAATTTGGATCGCACCAGATATTTGTCTTCAGTAGAGTTCTAAGCACATGTATTGTGTCTCAGCTCATTGGCTTGTTAATGATACGGCACTATCGCCATGTGATCCTTCTGTCTGCTAGAGAGGCGGCAGTCACCCACTCTTCTCCTCCCCCTTCCTTATATTTAATTATCTACCCCTCAGCAGCAAGTTATTCTCTCTTCTCAGTTACTTGTCCTTCCTTCAGCCGAATGCCAGCCAGTCAAGTCACAGGTGGGCAGGAAATAGCATAACGACATGTTCAAGTAACAAGTTGGAGACTGGCGAGTGAAGCAGCAGTCAGGGCTAAACTTAACTAAGCAACTTAACCAAACAAAATAAACTAGACTAAATCTAAGCATGGATAACCTGAAAATCTGATAATCCAGGCCCAAAAAATTGAGTTTACTGAATTTTGATGTTCAATAAAACTTCAAAATCGTTAATCCGACATGGTTGTGGTCCTGAACATGGAAAATTAAAACTTTCACTGCATATTATCACACTTTAAATATTTGAGGATTCCATCTAAGATGTACAGTGAACTCTCGATATCTCGGACTAAAAGGGGTGAGAGGTGGTCCGAGTTACCGTTTGTCCGAGATAACGAAGGGAAATAAAGGGAGAGAAGAAGAGAAGAAGTTTTAACTAACGGGACAGACTGTACTGTTAGTGCACATGGCACGCGGGAAGTGGCAATACAGCAATTTATATCAGGGCTACGGTTGGCTGTGGTATTATATTGCACATCTTAAATACAAAAAACGTAAGGGACGTGGTGATAAGATAAGCCTGTGATATATGCTGAATAATGAATCCATTGTTTGCCTGCTGCGGAGACTCGTGTTGTTTATGGAATGGTCTAAGGGAGGAGATGAAAGAGACGGAGAGAGGCCAAGTCAGCTGTCTGTTTCTCAACGTCTCTTACGGAATGGAGGGGGCGGACGGTAAACGTGGGAGATAATGATACAAAATATGTACCGATAAAAAATACGTACCGATAAAGGTTTTTATGAGCGTATGTAATGTAAATTTATAACTGAAACAGTTTGTTTAGCAATCCCGAATTCTACGCATAAACTAGCGCCAGACTCTAGCCTTTCAATCAATTTTACCTTTTGTGCGATACTAAAAGATACACATTTTCGTTTAGGCGCCATGATAATGTCCAAAGAATTAACTGATCATAAACAAAAAAGATACTGCTACGTGTCGATTCATTTTTTCCAACTACCCATTAGTTCACAAGTGCATCAATAAATGCCGTTGTTACCGCCGAAGTGACGGGTTCGTGACTAATAACAATAGCCACCTCGGCGCGCCGCACACCGTTGCCACGTCTCCCAATCCGCCCACCACGCACTGTTGCCAAGTCTCTCGCACCTCGCACCAGCAAATACCCACGTATGACGCGCACCCCACTTTGCAGATGTCCGAGTTATCCGATGTCCGGGATATCGAAGTCCGAGATATCGCGAGTTCACTGTATAAACTGATTTGGTTCCTCTTATAAAAATTTCTATAAATTTAAACCCATTAATAACTTTATCATCTTTTTCAATGATTTTATACTTGTGGTAAAAGTATAAATTTACAATCCACAAAAAAATATCCACACACCGTAAACAGTCAGACTGTTTACAGTTTTTGTTTTATTTGTATTATTGTTCTTAACTAATTTGCATTAGTTTATGATTTGTATGTTAGGAGGACAACCAATTTTGAAGGTTATATAAGACAACACTACATCAATAAATATTTAATTTCAGGGTCTTCTGAATTATTATTCCTTGAAATTTTATTAAACTTGCCATAGCTTTGCACACACACATTGATTTTATTTTTTATTGATTTCACTTTCAACTACTTCACCACTGAGGAAGGACTGGGAAATCTTTACAGCTCTTTGGTTGCTGTTAGCAACACAATGTTTAGCATTAGTAGTTTAGAATGTCATTGTCATTTGCTAGCTTGGGTTGAAAATATTTTAGTAATAAGGAACTGTAAGTATGTCAATATAAAAAAGGCAAGTAAAAAATTAATGCAGTTTTAGATCAGTATAAATGACTGGTATAAATTACTCAAAACTAGTGAATGTAGGCTGCAAGTAAATATTCATTTTTTTATAAAAATTATATGTTTATGGTAAAAATATTGCAATTTTGCAGAAAAAAAGGATTATACCGTACACACTCCCACAAGAGATGGTCACTTGTGCGGAGCGGACCTTGATAAGCTACAACGTCCGACCACACCGGCATTCTACTCGGAAAGTAGCGAACAAACATACAGCTGACTGATTAAATGTAGCAACAGTTGCATTCATATCCTGATCAATGTTACTTGGTTGTGTGCATCCAAAGCAGCGTAGACAACACAAAAACTCACGTCGGGGTTGTCACAGCCGATCATCTCCCCGTAGGACACTTGGTGGCACAGGCAGTAGGTGGGCTCATTGGGGTCCACAGGCATGTCCAGCACGTCGGAGGGGTGTGCGATGCCCGCTAGTCCGGCCTCCGCGCTCGTGAGGCCGGTCCCGGAGCTGGCACCCTTGCCCACAACCGCGCTAGCCGTGCCACCCGTGCTCGTGCCACCCTTCTTCTGCTTCTTGCGCGCAGCCTTGGCTGCCTCCTCCTCCGACGACACGCCGCCCGCTCGCTTCTTGCGCTCCTTCTCCCTCTGCTTCTTGCGCCCCTCTGCACACACACACACTCACTCACACCTCCCTCTCGTTTCCTGCGTTCTATCTCCCTTAGCTTCTTGCACCCCTCTGCACACACACACACTCACACACACACCTCCCTCTCGTTTCCTGCGTTCTATCTCCCTTAGCTTCTTGCACCCCTCTGCACACACACACACACACACACACCTCCCTCTCGTTTCCTGCGTTCTATCTCCCTTAGCTTCTTGCACCCCTCTGCACACACACACACTCACACACACCTCCCTCTCGTTTCCTGCGTTCTATCTCCCTTAGCTTCTTGCACCCCTCTGCACACACACACACTCACACACACCTCCCTCTCGTTTCCTGCGTTCTATCTCCCTTAGCTTCTTGCACCCCTCTGCACACACACACACTCACACACACCTCCCTCTCGTTTCCTGCGTTCTATCTCCCTTAGCTTCTTGCGCCCCTCTGCACACACACACACACCTCCCTCTCGTTTCCTGCGTTCTATCTCCCTTAGCTTCTTGCACCCCTCTGCACACACACACACTCACACACACCTCCCTCTCGTTTCCTGCGTTCTATCTCCCTTAGCTTCTTGCGCCCCTCTGCACACACACACACTCACACACACCTCCCTCTCGTTTCCTGTGTTCCATCTCCCTTAGCTTCTTGCACCCCTCTGCACACACACACACTCACACACACCTCCCTCTCGTTTCCTGCGTTCTATCTCCCTTAGCTTCTTGCGCCCCTCTGCACACACACACACACCTCCCTCTCGTTTCCTGCGTTCTATCTCCCTTAGCTTCTTGCACCCCTCTGCACACACACACACTCACACACACCTCCCTCTCGTTTCCTGCGTTCTATCTCCCTTAGCTTCTTGCACCCCTCTGCACACACACACACTCACACACACCTCCCTCTCGTTTCCTGCGTTCTATCTCCCTTAGCTTCTTGCGCCCCTCTGCACACACACACACACCTCCCTCTCGTTTCCTGCGTTCTATCTCCCTTAGCTTCTTGCACCCCTCTGCACACACACACACTCAAACACACCTCCCTCTCGTTTCCTGCGTTCTATCTCCCTTAGCTTCTTGCGCCCCTCTGCACACACACACACTCACACACACCTCCCTCTCGTTTCCTGTGTTCCATCTCCCATAGCTTCTTGCACCCCTCTGCACACACACACACTCACACACACCTCCCTCTCGTTTCCTGCGTTCCATCTCCCATAGCTTCTTGCACCTCTCTGCACACACACACACTCACACACACCTCCCTCTCGTTTCCTGCGTTCCATCTCCCATAGCTTCTTGCACCCCTCTGCACACACACACACTCACACACACCTCCCTCTCGTTTCCTGCGTTCCATCTCCCTTAGCTTCTTGCACCCCTCTTCACACACACACACTCACACACACCTCCCTCTCGTTTCCTGCGTTCCATCTCCCTTAGCTTCTTGCACCCCTCTGCACACACACTCACTCACACACACACCTCCCTCTCGTTTCCTGCGTTCCATCTCCCATAGCTTCTTGCACCCCTCTGCACACACACACACTCACACACACCTCCCTCTCGTTTCCTGCGTTCCATCTCCCATAGCTTCTTGCACCCCTCTGCACACACACACACTCACACACACCTCCCTCTCGTTTCCTGCGTTCCATCTCCCTTAGCTTCTTGCACCCCTCTGCACACTCACACACTCACACACACCTCCCTCTCGTTTCCTGCGTTCCATCTCCCTTAGCTTCTTGCACCCCTCTGCACACACTCACTCACACACACACCTCCCTCTCGTTTCCTGCGTTCCATCTCCCATAGCTTCTTGCACCCCTCTGCACACACACACACTCACACACACCTCCCTCTCGTTTCCTGCGTTCCATCTCCCTTAGCTTCTTGCACCCCTCTGCACACACACACACACACACACACACACGCACGCGCACGCACGCACGCACACACACACACACACACACACACACACACATCTCCCTCTCGTTTCCTGCGTTCCATCTCTCTTAGCTTCTTGCACCCCTCTGCACACACTCACACACACACCTCCCTCTCGTTTCCTGCGTTCTATCTCCCTTAGCTTCTTGCACCCCTCTGCACACACACACACTCACACACACCTCCCTCTCGTTTCCTGTGTTCCATCTCCCATAGCTTCTTGCACCCCTCTGCACACACTCACACACACACCTCCCTCTCGTTTCCTGCATTCCATCTCCCTTAGCTTCTTGCACCCCTCTGCACACACACACACTCACACACACCTCCCTCTCGTTTCCTGTGTTCTATCTCCCTTAGCTTCTTGCACCCCTCTGCACACACACACACTCACACACACCTCCCTCTCGTTTCCTGCGTTCCATCTCCCTTAGCTTCTTGCACCCCTCTGCACACACACACACTCACACACACCTCCCTCTCGTTTTCTGCGTTCCATCTCCCATAGCTTCTTGCACCCCTCTGCACACACTCACACACACACCTCCCTCTTGTTTCCTGCATTCCATCTCCCTTAGCTTCTTGCACCCCTCTGCACACACACACACTCACACACACCTCCCTCTCGTTTCCTGTGTTCCATCTCCCATAGCTTCTTGCACCCCTCTGCACACACACACACCTCCCTCTCGTTTCCTGCGTTCTATCTCCCTTAGCTTCTTGCACCCCTCTGCACACACACACACTCACACACACCTCCCTCTCGTTTCCTGTGTTCCATCTCCCATAGCTTCTTGCACCCCTCTGCACACACACACACTCACACACACCTCCCTCTCGTTTCCTGCGTTCCATCTTCCTTAGCTTCTTGCACCCCTCTGCACACACACACACTCACATACACCTCCCTCTCGTTTCCTGCGTTCCATTTCCCTTAGCTTCTTGCACCCCTCTGCACACACACACACTCACACACACCTCCCTCTCGTTTCCTGCGTTCCATCTCCCATAGCTTCTTGCACCCCTCTGCACACACACACACTCACACACACCTCCCTCTCGTTTCCTGCGTTCCATCTCCCTTAGCTTCTTGCACCCCTCTGCACACACTCACTCACACACACACCTCCCTCTCGTTTCCTGCGTTCCATCTCCCTTAGCTTCTTGCACCCCTCTGCACACACACACACACTCACACACACCTCCCTCTCGTTTCCTGCGTTCCATCTTCCTTAGCTTCTTGCACCCCTCTGCACACACACACACTCACACACACCTCCCTCTCGTTTCCTGCGTTCCATCTTCCTTAGCTTCTTGCACCCCTCTGCACACACACACACTCACACACACCTCCCTCTCGTTTCCTGCGTTCCATCTCCCTTAGCTTCTTGCACCCCTCTGCACACACACACACTCACACACACCTCCCTCTCGTTTCCTGCGTTCCATCTCCCATAGCTTCTTGCACCCCTCTGCACACACACTCACTCACACTCACACCTCCCTCTCTTTTCCTGCGTTCTATCTCCCATAGCTTCTTGCACCCCTCTGCACACACTCACTCACACACACACCTCCCTCTCGTTTCCTGCGTTCCATCTCCCATAGCTTCTTGCACCCCTCTGCACACACACACTCACACACACGCCTCCCTCTCGTTTCCTGCGTGATATCTCCCATAGCTTCTTGCACCCCTCTGCACACACTCACACACACACCTCCCTCTCGTTTCCTGCGTTCCATCTCCCTTAGCTTCTTGCACCCCTCTGCACACACACACACACTCACACACACCTCCCTCTTTTTTTCCTGCGTTCCATCTCCCATAGCTTCTTGCACCCCTCTGCACACACTTACTCACACACACACCTCCCTCTCGTTTCCTGCGTTCCATCTCCCATAGCTTCTTGCACCCCTCTGCACACACACACTCACACACACACCTCCCTCTCGTTTCCTGCGTTCCATCTCCCATAGCTTCTTGCACCCCTCTGCACACACTCACACACACACCTCCCTCTTGTTTCCTGCGTTCCATCTCCCTTAGCTTCTTGCACCCCTCTGCACACACACACACACTCCCACACACCTCCCTCTCGTTTCCTGCGTTCCATCTCCCTTAGCTTCTTGCACCCCTCTGCACACACACACACTCACACACACCTCCCTCTCTTTTCCTGCGTTCCATCTCCCATAGCTTCTTGCACCCCTCTGCACACACTCACACACACACCTCCCTCTCGTTTCCTGCGTTCCATCTCCCATAGCTTCTTGCACCCCTCTGCACACACACACACTCACACACACACCTCCCTCTCGTTTTCTGCGTTCCATCTCCCTTAGCTTCTTGCTCCCCTCTGCACACACACACACACACACACACCTCCCTCTCGTTTCCTGCGTTCCAAGTCCCTTAGCTTCTTGCACCCCTCTGCACACACTCACACACACACCTCCCTCTCGTTTCCTGCGTTCCATCTCCCTTAGCTTCTTGCACCCCTCTGCACACACACACACTCACACACACCTCCCTCTCGTTTCCTGTGTTCCATCTCCCTTAGCTTCTTGCACCCCTCTGCACACACTCACTCACACACACACCTCCCTCTCGTTTCCTGCGTTCCATCTCCCATAGCTTCTTGCACCCCTCTGCACACACACACTCACACACACACACCTCCCTCTCGTTTCCTGCGTTCCATCTCCCATAGCTTCTTGCACCCCTCTGCACACACACACACACACACCTCCCTCTCGTTTCCTGCATTCCATCTCCCTTAGCTTCTTGCACCCCTCTGCACACACACACACTCACACACACACCTCCCTCTCGTTTTCTGCGTTCCATCTCCCTTAGCTTCTTGCACCCCTCTGCACACACACACTCCTCCCTCTCGTTTCCTGCGTTCCATCTCCCTTAGCTTCTTGCACCCCTCTGCACACACACACACACACACACACACACACACCTCCCTCTCGTTTCCTGCGTTCCATCTCCCTTAGCTTCTTGCACCCCTCTGCACACACTCACACACACACCTCCCTCTCGTTTCCTGCGTTCTATCTCCCTTAGCTTCTTGCACCCCTCTGCACACACACACACTCACACACACCTCCCTCTCGTTTCCTGTGTTCCATCTCCCATAGCTTCTTGCACCCCTCTGCACACACACACACTCACACACACCTCCCTCTCGTTTCCTGCGTTCCATCTCCCATAGCTTCTTGCACCCCTCTGCACACACTCACTCACACACACACCTCCCTCTCGTTTCCTGCGTTCCATCTCCCATAGCTTCTTGCACCCCTCTGCACACACACACTTACACATTCACCTCCCTCTCGTTTCCTGCGTTCCATCTCCCATAGCTTCTTGCACCCCTCTGCACACACTCACACACACACCTCCCTCTCGTTTCCTGCGTTCCATCTCCCTTAGCTTCTTGCACCCCTCTGCACACACACACACTCACACACACCTCCCTCTCATTTCCTGCGTTCCATCTCCCTTAGCTTCTTGCACCCCTCTGCACACACACACACTCACACACACCTCCCTCTCTTTTCCTGCGTTCCATCTCCCATAGCTTCTTGCACCCCTCTGCACACACTCACACACACACCTCCCTCTCGTTTCCTGCGTTCCATCTCCCATAGCTTCTTGCACCCCTCTGCACACACACACACTCACACACACACCTCCCTCTCGTTTTCTGCGTTCCATCTCCCTTAGCTTCTTGCACCCCTCTGCACACACACACACCTCCCTCTCGTTTCCTGCGTTCCATCTCCCTTAGCTTCTTGCACCCCTCTGCACACACACACACACACACACACACACACCTCCCTCTCGTTTCCTGCGTTCCATCTCCCTTAGCTTCTTGCACCCCTCTGCACACACACACACTCACTTACACACACACCTCCCTCTCGTTTCCTGCGTTCCATCTCCCTTTGCTTCTGTGCATTCACATACACACCGCCCGCTCGCTTCTTGCAATCCATCTCCCCCCTCTTCTTGCCACCCCCTCTGCACACACACACACACACACATACATAGGTCACATCACAGTCACCACTATGCGGCCAAGACGATGGGGATCCAGTAATTAGTTGAGGGAGTGGCTGCATTTTTCAATGAAAGAAAAAAACTATGTTATAATTTTTAACGTGAATGATTTTCTAATGTTTGCATACTCAAAAACGTATGCTTCATAAAAGTTTACCAAAAAATATCCTCTTACTTTCATTAAATTTCTTACCTCATAATCAAATTTACTTTTTTTTACAGGCATTGAAAATTTATGTTTGTAAAGCAGTAATGTAAAATGTTTTCATGTTAACAATATTTATTTACAAACATATTTCAAACACCAATAACCAAAATTTAGACTCAGTTAATGCAAACATTCTACTGTGCAAATAAGAAAGATTGTTATAAATACCTAGGTACTAATACTAAATGGCACTCATAAAAATTTATTTTCGCTTTTCCTATATAAGTAAAATAAACTGATTAAGACTTTGAGTATAAAATCAATATTTTTTTACAAATGCTATAATTAGGTAGATTATTTTTTGTTTGCTAAGTTATTATTTGTGTAAATAAATGCATTTTTTCTATATTTTGTTCATTTTAAATATGATTTGGATGCTAGTATTTTAGGTCTGGATTTAGTTGGAACCCATAAGTATGTTTATAGGAAACTGTGTATTATTTTGATAAAAGATAGGACTATAGACAGTTGCGCGACATGACGACACTTAATTTCCAGACATTTTTTCACCTGCCAAGACTTTTTGGCAGTTTCAATTTAAATTCTTAACATCTGAAAATCTGCAGATGAACTATCCCAGGAGAGACATTAAAAATTATGATGCTGTTGCATCAGCCAATCAGAAAAGACTTTTTAATTTTTCATGTTATATTTTTTGCAGGAAAAGCCTCATTGTTAGGGTTAAGAAATATGTATACTATTGAATCCTTGCGTGTGCTGTGTTGTGATTGGTTGTTGAGGTCACGTACCTCTCTCTTCCCGGCGTGGTGGAAGCAGTTTCATAGCCTCGTCAGTCTTCACTTGGGCATTAGTAAGAGTAACTGTGTTAAGGGGCGGCTTGCCAAATTTAACAAGAATTTCACGGGTCGTTACCACAACGCCGAAATACCATAACGCCGAATGTCAAAATTGACCACAACGCCGAAATAACAACTGTGTTTCTTAAATGTACCTTAACGCCGAAATACCACAATCAAACCTAACCTAACCTAACCTAACCTTGTCTACCCTAACCTAGTCCAACCTAACCTAACCAAACCTATTGTACCCTAACCTAGTCTAACCTAACCTAACCTTTGTGGTAGTCCTGCAATGACATTTTTTGGTGTTAGTGTATTTCTGTGTTGTGGTACACATCAGTTTTCTAGCTGTCCGCGTTGTGGTCAATTTGGCATTTCGGCGTTGTGGTATTTCGGCGCTGTGGTGCGTCCCCGAATTTCACACCTGTGGTCTGGGCTGTGCTGAGGAACAATGTTTTGGGGATAATTTAAATGAGAAGTTTTTGACCACAGGCGGCAGCGAAGGCCCTAGTTTGAGACATTTTGGTGAATCGGAGACCCCACGGAGCAGACAAAGGTCAGTCGGGCATTTGTACTGTGCATCGTAAGTGATGGTGGGATTTTCATTATCAAACTGTGAATAAACTATTGTGCAGATTTGATGAATCAATTTCTTTAAGAAGTTTTGTTTTTAGTTGTTCTTGGTGTGAAAATTTGTTTGTGTCGTAAAATGGCGGCTATATACTGTGTTCAGTAAAAGAGAAAATAAATTGACAAACTTGATTCATAACTTGTTTTCTTTATTCACTGCAATCTTCAAAGTAAACAAACATAACCGCAAAAAGTTAAATTCTATGTAAATGAAATTATTCTTGGTGCCCAGCAAAAATTATTCAAGTGTTTCATGTATGTGTAATTCGGGCAAAAGCTAGCCGGTGAAGTCTGGATTGGCAAAATTCATAGAAAACACTATCCATAGGGGTTTGACTCGAGAATGAGACTTACTAAAACAAATACCATGTTTTACTGAAGAATTATAAAGCCCACAGAAACATATTGTGTTTGTTGAGGTATTGCTACTCACTCTTGCTGGCGGTGTGTTCATCCTGGCCGCGAGCGCTGCTCAGGGCCTTGTCCTGGATCTCCGCCTCGAACCTGGCCAGGTCCGAGTCCAGTCTGCGGATGTGCTTGTCCACCTGCAGCACCGCCCCTCTCGTCACTCACCTCTTGTTTCTTTTCTCTACTTCATTTCAATTAGCTAGGACACCACCAAGTTTTAAATACGGTTGTCTTGGTTACTTGGCTACCATGAGCTTCCATGGTTATAGCTGGCTTTTGAGTTTCCAGTTGGTGGGCGTGCCAGCAACGGGAATTAGCGTATGCCAGGCAGCGTTTCGGCGAAAGAGAGAGAATGCAAGTGTTGTACTGAAATACAGAACTGTGGAATAGAGAAATACAAAGGTAGTTTTAAAGCGGCTGAGTTTGGGCAATTGAGTAGATTATGGGACGTAAATGGTAGCAACGGTGGTTCGAGTGGTCTTGACAGTTAGACAATCATGGAGGCAGACGTGGAGCAAAGACTCTCCGACTCGACACTGACAGGCAAGAAGGTGTTCTCCCTGGCAAGAAAACATCATGGAATAGCTTCATCTCTTAGTCTGCATCTTTTTTATTTTATTTACAATGTCCCAAACTGAAGGTCGAATCCTTAAAAATAAAATTAAAAATAATTAAAGTGTAATTATAGTGAGTTTTATTTATTTAATTTTTAATTGTCACATGCCAACCAACAGCGGTGGCACGACACATAAATGCCACCCACGTCTGCACCGAGAGTGGGAGGCACAGCAAGCAGGTGCATCCACACCTGGCCATTACACGTAACTGAATGAACTATACACTTACGGCGACCAAGGCGGACATTACAATATAAAATAAATAACAGACATAAAAGTAACAAAAATCACAATATAAATGAATATATTTATAGCAACATATTAAAGTAAAAACATGTAAACGCATAACTATAAACATATAAACTGGACAAAAAATAAATTGCACAAGGCATAGAATACTTGTACAAGATCTTAGATTATAGACAACAATCATAAAAAAGTGCTTTGATTGAAAAATAATAATGTGATTAAATAATAAAGTGATAAAAGATAATTCATATAAATTATTCAAATTACGATAATAATTGTTCTAGTCTGCTATATGTCTGTAGAGTACATAATGGTGAAAGTAAGCGAGAATTAAATTGGGGAATTCTCAATTCAGTATTATCAAGGAGATATATACAGTTAATCATAGAAATATAGCAAGTATGTACAAAGAATGTGTCGATATAATCCCTGCGATCTGCAAGGGTAATTAAGTTAGGTCGAGGGAAATTCTTACAAATAATTAGTTGGAGCCTTGTTTTGAATATTTTCAATTTTTTTCAATGTCAGTTGTCTTGATGCCATTCCAGATATTAGAATAGTATTCCAGTTTAGATCTATTTAGTGCCAAACATACGGAGATGAGTGAGTCAGTTATTTGCATAAAAGGTAATTTATTATTTATTTATTAAAGTTGTGAGATGTCTACCCATAGCGATGAGCCGGGGTGGTAGCCACCATACATAAAAACAAACAAACACAAAAAAAATGACAGTTAACACAAAAAAAATGACAGTTAACAAATACAAAACAAAAAGAATTAGCACATTGACACAGACAAAGGACACACAATCTGAAGATGTACCTAGTATAAATAATTTAAACATAAAGTAAAAGATAATACAAAAGGAAATATAATGCTACAACACTGTGGAATATACTACATGGAACTAAGGTAAGTACAGAACATATAATATTATGTAGATAATTACAGTTAGTATCCATAGATTGATATAAAATTTTATATTAATATATCTAGAATTAAATAATTCAGGGAAAAAACATTCGAGCATAAAGATGATTAATCTTTGGATGCCGAAAAAATAATTTTTTAACAAGTTTTTTCTCTCTGGTAGGTTGTAAGTGACTAACATACATATTTAAATTGTTAACAAGTCTAAATATATCATTTGTATTTAAGAGTGAGCACAAAAAAGGTGGGTTACGCTATTAAATGAAGGCATTTTAATGCCAGTAACATCAAATATATAAGGTAGAAGATTACCATTATAACAATTGAAAACAAATATCTAGTTGACAATGAACCGAGGAGGGAATTTAAATCTATGTTATTGATAGATTTTAATTTTTCGTTAATATAGTCAGATACTTTAGAATGAAGCCTATCAAGCTTTTCAATGTCAGTGTTATTGATGCTATTCCATATAATAGAACCATATTCAAGTTTTGAACGTATTAGAGCTGTATGGAGAGAGAGAGAATAGAGTCGATATTTGAGGTGTTGAAGGTGATAAATTTAATTAGACCAAGTATTTTGTTAGATACCGAGATAATGTTTTCAATGTGAAGATGAAAAAATAATTTTTGATCAAATAAAATTTTTAAGTCTTTCACATGTTGAGCATTAGTAATAGGTGAGTTATCAAGTTTGTATTCATATTGCAACGGGTAGAATTTTCTAGAGAAGGAAATGATAGTAGTTTTTTCCATGTTTAAATTAACCAAATTATTTGTGCACCAATTAGCAATTTCTGTAATATCACTTTGTAGTAGATAGCTGTCATGATATGAAGTGATTTTTCTATATATCTTTAAGTCATCGGCAAAAATAGTGCCAACTGAGTTCCGTAATCCAGATATTATATCATCAATGTAGATATTGAAAAGTAAAGGAGATAGTGTGCCACCTTGCGGGACGCCAGAAGGAGTTGGGTGGAGATCTGAACTTATATTCTGTACTGAAACATAAAAGTTTCTGTTATTTAAGTAGCTTGTTAACCATGATAAATACTTATCACTTAGTGCAATTTTGGAACATTTGCTAAGTAGTATTTGATGATTAACAGGGTCGAAAGCTTTAGCTAAATCAAAGTAACAAACATCTACTTGACCATGTGTGATGACTTCAGAATAAATGGGATTAAGAAAAGAGACTAAGTTTGTCATGGTTGTTTTACCTGTTCTGAACCCATGCTGTAAATCGGACAATCTATAATTTACATTAAATGCTAAATGTTTAAATATTATTTTATCAAATATTTTGGCAAATCTGTTTAAAAGAGACATAGGCCTGTAATTTGAAACAATAGAAGGTTTGCCCTTTTTGTGTACAGGAATAACCTTGGCAATTTTCCATTTGTCAGGGTAGATGCTATTTACAATATTGAAATTATATATATGCTGTAAGAGAGGAGCAAGGATTAAGGAGCAACCTTTGATAATAAAATTTGGTATGTTATCAGGTCCTGTGGACAATGAAGATTTTAAGGTTTTTATACTCCAAAGGACTAGACTAATTGAGATACTAGACATAGGGATATTGTATGAACTACAAGTGGAAATATATTGGTTAATTTTGTTTTTAGGAGTTACATAGACACTTGAAAAATAATCACCAAAGCAATTCACAATTAAATTATTATTATCCGTAATTGAGTCATTAATTTTAATTGAGGGATGCTGACTATAACCCTTTCTCATTATTTTAACATAAATTCCAAATTTTTTTAGGGTTTTGTTTAATTTTGTTGTTAATATTACAGAGCCAGTTTGTTTGATCTCTACTCAGAAGTGATTTAGTTTCCTTGCGGTAATCTGAGAATAATGAATAGTAAAACAGATTCAGATTTCGTTTATATAATTTATGATAGTGCAATTTCTTCTTAAGAGATTTTATTAGCTGGTTAGAATACCATAGGGGATATTTTGTACCCTTTTTAATAGTAGTAGGTACATATAATTATATGAGATGATTCATTGTACAAGTTACCATGGTATTAATATTATTAGAATTGTATAAAAAAGACCAGTCATGGTCCCTAAGAGCAATAAAAAGGCCGAGGTAGTAACCAATCTTATAGTTTTTATATGAAGACGATGTATTATTGTTTAATGACATATCATCAAATTGGAAGGTTATCTCTAATGCAGGATGAAAACTATCTTCTTTAACTAGTGGTTCCAGAGCTTTGCTAACCAGACATACTAATTCCATATTAGTAAAACATAGGTCCAAGAGTTGTGCCGAAGGTTGAGTATGATTAAACTGAGTTAAACCTCTTGCTGATACAAAGTTGATTAATGATCTGGCTTTCAACTTAATATTTGATTGAACTATATTTTGGGTATGCAGTTGCGACCAGTCAATGCCTGGAACATTAAAATCACCAATTATTATTAAACAGACATCAGAATTCACAAACTTATCTTCAAGAGCTTCAAAGTATGATGCATAAACTAAAGGAGTTGTTTGAGGGGGAATGTATATATTCCCAATTGTTAAAAGTTTATCTTGTGTTTTTATATTTATCCAGACAGCTTCTATTCCTGGGTAGTCATATTCATGCGTAGATGTTACATATTTGAATTTATGTTTATTAACAGTGGTCAGGACACCACCACCTCTACTACAGGGTCTCTATCAGTTCTGTAAATAAGGTAATTATTGTTGAAATAATGAGACTTTAGACTATTATCGGTGAACCACGTTTCAGTTAGACAAACTAAATCATTATCACTACGCGAGATATTTTCAGAAAATTCAATTGCCTTGGTTCTCAGGCCTCTTACATTCTGATAAAATAGATTTAACTCCTTGTTGTTAAATTTCACACTGAACTAGTGAGACGCCCCTCCAGGCGCTAAGGAAGAAGTAGGAGCAGATGTAGCAGTGGAGGTGTATTTAGCACCTCGGGTGGGAAGCCAGCGATTAGGATTTGCTCAGGTTGCAGTTTACCGTAGAACAGGCTTATCAAACAACCACTTGGCCAGAATACAATATTATTTATACGGCTAAAGTCTTCTTCCAAAACCTGAACATGAAAGAAAGCATATAAATTAAATTTAGTTTTCATTTTAGTCACTTTCACTTCAGCCAGGTTGAGTTCATTTGATATGTAATTAGAGGTGGGACGATACCACACTTTCGATACTCGATGCTGTATTGTTTTTTCAGTTCGATACTTCGATACTTTCGATACTTTCGATACTTTCGATACTTTCGATACTCCAGGGAAAAATATTTTCCCATTAAGTAACAATTATTATTACAAATAACATAAATTAGTTTTGAACTATATAAATTCCCTCTTTATTACAAAAATACAAACTGCAAACAACTTTAAATACTTGAGTATAAAAAACAGAAGCGAAATACAAACTATCTTCAAGAGAGTTAGCCCTTTATTTTCCAGTACACTTTTTTTTACCGCGAACAAATGTAAATAAAAAGAAAATCAGAAATTTTTTCTTGTTTGTTTCATTTCACAAACAACTTTATGCAACAGAACAATTTTAAATAAAATTTTAACGTGATAAACGTAAAATACAAAACAATCCGATCGTAAGAAAACAATAACAAACGGGTATATTCAGTTCAAAGATTAATGAATGCACAAAATATGAGATCCGTGCCTTGGTAAAGCGCGTGCACCATTTTCATAATCATTGCTAGTAGTCCAATCAAATTAGGCAAAAATGAAGGCAAACCCGGACATTAAAAATAACAAACCGGGACCACTGGGAAAATGTCAAGGACACTTTCCGCTGCGTCCATACAAAAATCCCAAAAAATCCGGTTGCGGGTTTTCCGCCATTTTGAAAAATACTGTCGCCATTTTGAATTTTCACATATATTTACTAAAATAATCGTAGCAACTAAACGGTTTCACTTTTCGGAATGTTTTTTTTTCCTACATACTTCCTATAAATTTATCTTTCCATAAATGTTACTATACACATAATTTCTTTACACAATGTTTGCGTTTCGTTGTTTAAAGTATTGCCGTTAATCGTTTTTACTTTAGGCTGAAAAACTTAAGAATTTACACCAAAACGGTAGATCGCATTCAAAAACGTTTCAAACAAATAAAAAAACCTATCGAAAACAATTTTAACATATAACATACGCAAATAATTATCCTTGTAGAAAGTGTTTCTCTGCGCGGTGGCGTTAGCTTACAAGGGAAGTAAATACACAACATATTGCAGCAGAATTTTTATCCTAAATTTGAAACATTAAAGTGTATTTCTTCATGCAATGTCATTATAAGTCTCGTCAATAAATTAGTATAAAATTACTGATTGAGCACATACATCAACATTCGAACCGACGCCATGATGATGTGTAACTGTCCGTTTAGTCCAAAGATCGCAGCACTGTCCCAAGGTCCAACGGATGGTGCAAGAAGGCACCAAGTCGCACAAATAAAAAAAGTACACAGCAACCCTCAACAATTACTATTTTCGAAGTCTGCCCTCTCTTTTTTTAATAACCAATAATATTCTCGGAAATACATTTTTATGTCATGAGATATAAAACTCAAACTGATTTGTTTTAATTTATTTCAAAATCTATAATTTTTATTTATTTCCAATGTACCACAGAAAGTACAGTTTTAATGTCAATATAATTTCTCCAGTTACATCTGTAAAACATATATTTTACTGGTCAGCATGTTTTCTGTTATTTACATAAATACACAGCAAGTCTTATTAATAAATAGTAAATACTATTAAGCATTAAAACAAAATGTTAATGAATGCCGTTGACATGTTAATTATGTGTAAATGCAAATGTTCACCAAACAATTTTATGAAAGTCACTTTGTACAACATATTGAAATTGTCACAATTGTTTAAAAGTCATTGCATCCTTCAAGACTGACATATTTTGTGGTTTATATAAATGTTTTTTGCAGGTGTTTCGTCGGAATTAAATTTCATATAAATATTAAGGAATTAACAAACAATTATATACTGAATGGTAAACATGATTCCTTATTATCATAATCGAAGAACTTGAAATTAAACATATGAAAACAAAGAAAATTCAGACACTCAATTTTGTCCTATCAAATTTGAATCAACAGAAAGGAAATTATTAATTTAATGCACTTTGCACATCAATTTCAGCTACTTCTTCTTCTTCTTCTTCACCAAATTCATAGTTGGTGCTTATAAAAGGACTATTGCTACAGCCATATCCAGAACATTGATCACACATACCAGAACATACAAGTCCACTTCGTTTGCACTCACAGTTTTTTCCACATGAAATTTTGCAGTTGCACATTAAAAGTTTCATGAGGTTGTCTGGAGCAGGTTTTTGTAGTGTTGTAACTGGAAGGAGCCTATTGTTGTTAAGCATCCAGCCCCATTCTGTGGGCGACAGATCCACATGTTTCCACTGCTGCACTTGTAAATAAACGCGTAGGGAATGCTGGCGTGCTGCTGCCGTTGTGGGCGGGAGTTTTGCTAAGTTAAAGCTACCACTGACTTGCTGCTTGCCCACAGTCTTAAGGTAAAGGTGATGTCTTGCTGTGTCGAGATCAGATTGTCCCTTAGCGCCATACATTGCTAGAATCCGGCATCTGCAACTGAATCTTTGGATGATGATGAACTATTAAAGACTTCAATTTGACTTTGAAGCAAATCATTATCAAAAAGCAGTTTGTATGCATTCTTTTTCCCTTTGTTGAAAGGAGCAGAAGTGGTATCGCACCCTGTAAATGCACGAAGGAACAACATGTATTTCTTCATGTTCCCTAAACTGGCTTGCAGCTTCTGACTGCTATATATGCGATCTGGTTTTGTTTTCGTACCAGGTATCAACATATGTGTGTAAGCTGTTGCATGCGTGATCAACAAGACTAGCAGATCAGTATCTTCTCCAACAAGCACAGATGGACCTGGCAATGCTAACTCTGTGGCTTTGGTAGCAATAGCTGTATCTGCATCTCCATCTGCTTCGTAAACATTGCACCCAGCTTTTTGGAGATGGTTTTTCATAAGTTTGATGAATCCATATTTGTTAGTCTTGTTTGACAGAAAGTCTTGTTGTGAACACTGCACATGAATATTGTCTTCGACACTTACTTTTACTGAATTTCTATTTTTTTGTCTGCATAGATGCTCAACATCTTTTGTGCTGGGCCCTGCTTGATATCCGTCGAATACGATGTAACAGTGAACATAATGGTCCTCAACATATTTAACATACTGCTGACATATCTGCTTGAATGTTGCTGGACGAAGCCAAACAACTTTGTGCAGTAAATGGCCACCATCAATTGTATATACTGCATTATCTGGAAGAGACAACTGATTTGACGACAATTCATCAAGGACATGTACAAGAGACGACTTCGTGCCCTTACGAATAGATACATCATCAAACAGCGATGGTGGATGAGCAGCCAGTTCGTATGCTAAGAAGGATGCCAGCTCTTCATCACTTCTTACAAGGCACAGCTTTCTGTGGAAAAGTTGGTTTGGGTTGATTACAATTTCTTCATTGTGTACTCTTACAGCTTTACTTGCATTGTCTAAACACTTCACCTTGTCTGTGCGTCGGTAGTGAACTTCAGAAAAACATTTGCCTACAGTGTTCTTAAGAGTTGATTGGCCAACTTCCCAAGCTTTGTCACAGTTTAAAGATTTGTCTCCAATCAGCCCACTGGAAAGAGAAGTTAGGTTATCTGAGAGTCTTTGAAAGGGATTGTGTTCATGAAGCCAATTTATGAATGACTGAATGTCAGATCTATCTCTATCTAGGTATAAGGCAAAACAAATAGTTCGGGTTAAAAAATTACATTCAGAGTGCCACAAACAAGTTTCATAATAATAGTTGATGGGGATAACGATAACATTTTATAAAGAAAAACGCTTTAATGTTTCAAATTTAGGATAAAAATTCTGCTGCAATATGTTGTGTATTTACTTCCCTTGTAAGCTAACGCCACCGCGCAGAGAAACACTTTCTACAAGGTTAATTATTTGCGTATGTTTTATGTTAAAATTGTTTTCTATAGGTTTTTTTATGCTCTACAACTTTTGTTTGAAACGTTTTTGAATGCGATCTACCGTTTTGGTGTAAATTGTTAAGTTTTTCAGCCTAAAGCAAAAACGATTAACGGCAATACTTTAAACAACGAAACGCAAACATCATGTAAAGAAATTATGTGTATAGTAACATTTATGGAAAGATAAATTTATAGGAAGTATGTGGGAAAAAAAAACATTCCAAAAGTGAAAACGTTTAGTTGCTACGATTATTTTAGTAAATATATGTGAAAATTCAAAATGGCGACAGTATTTTTCAAAATGGCGGAAAACCAGCAACCGGATTTTTTGGGATTTTTGTGTGGAAGCAAAGGAAGGTGTCCTCGACATTTTCCCAGTGGTCCCGGTTTGTTATTTTAAATGTCCACCTTTACGCCTAATTTGACTGGACTATAGTTTGCGCCACTAGTCTCGCTTGGTGCTGGCCATAGATGCTACTAGCGAAGTGCACAGTCTTCCTGATACTATCCATATCTATGGTGCGATAAAGTTATTTTTCTACGTTTGCAAACGTAAACAATTAACTTTTTCAAAATAAAAGCATTAAAACGTAGTTTATCAGGAGGAATATAACAAAAAAATTTGTGAATTTTTGGACTTTTCCACTTCGTAAAGACGTATGAAACGGGAAATTAATTATTTTATAAGTGCATGTTTCGGGAAAGTAAACCATTGTAAATATAGTACTTTCGGCGGGACCAAAATTAATCGCCGTATAACACGGAAAAATGTATGAAACAGGAACGTAACATCGAGGTACTGCTGTAGTTGTATTTTGTACGATGGCGACTCAAAACTTAATTCAATACAAATGAACAAGCATTCCGGTATCAAAAAAATGTATCGAACTTACAGTTTCGATACTCGATACTTTGCGATACCGTCAAGTATCGAAGGTATCGAGGTATCGAAAATCCCATCACTATATGTAATCTACAATTTCCTGATCTTGGACGGTTGGGTCAAATCTAGTTACGAAGAGAGGTTTTGTTCTTTAAAACGTAGGTTTAGGTAGCATTTTGAGAGTAGATGTATTACGTATTCCCACTTTCATGGGAGTTTTCTTTTTATCATTTTCACGTTTGGTTTCACTGGAATCTTTGATTTGAGACTTGCGCCCATGTTGCACTGTGATGAAACCAATGAATGAATTTAACTAATGAATTTAATAAAGGCTAAAGTTTGTGCCATTTCAGTGCCACCTTCAGGCACAAATGTACGATTTTAAATTTAATTTTTAATTTTAAAGAAGGAAACCAAATAATAAATTTGCATTTATAATTTAATTTAATTTTGTTTCCATTACTGTACACTCCGACGTACCCTTGTGCAACCCAGTGCACCAGCGCTTGTTCGCAGGCTTCAATTAGATACTGTTTGCTGACGATTGGCTATCGCTGCATCTCAGCCGCGGTTCACATCACGTTTTCTCCCTGTAACAGAATGACTTTTCGTGCTAGCGAACGCTACCCCAAGCCCACTGCTAGCAACTTTCATTTATCGGAGGCAAGCATAGGTAAGGGTTTTGCCAGCACATACTGGACTAGGTTACAGCCTGCGGCGACGCCTCGGGACGGTCCACATGACGCCTTTCCCAGGCGATTCAGCAAATTTAAACCCCCCCTCCCCTCATCACCCACCTGTGGCTTCACAGGAACTTCAACCCCGAGCATCGACCCCCAGTGAACCCAGGCGGGGACATTGTCTCTTCAAGGGCATTCGCCCTTGTCAAACAGAGCCCTCAGCGAAGCTTAGCGGCGGGAAAAATCCCTAACCTTGCTCTGAGCGCTGGTCGCGAGCGCGCCCACTGCACTCCAGCGGACATTTCTGAGACCCTCCAGGCAGGTTCTCATCTTGGCCGCCAGAGCGCACTACTCGTCCCTCCCATAAGAGACAGCTTGTCATAATCGACCTTGGCAGCAGTCACAGTGCGATTGCGATCTTAGTTCGCCGGCGACTCGCGTGAGAGCGCAACTAGCGTTTTGCAGTCTGCTTCGCCCCTTCGGGCATTTCCGGACATCTTCGGGCAATCACCTCCCCCCCTTTCTTTGGATGGGGGCAGTTGCTTCCTTTAATTAGGCGCCCCGACGCCATTTTCAGAGATTCGGCGGGCATCATCTGGTCTGTGCGGACCACGCGTCGCGATCCGCGAGAGTCAATCTCTGTTGTTCGACCAAGACTCGACACTACATCATGTAGTCGCCAACGTTAAGGCATAGAGGCCTCAATTTTCTTATTTTTAAATTTTGCTGCCCGCAATAGTTTTTTGCTAACCTAAATTTATTTCATTATCTCTCATCATGACTAACGCGAACTTCCGTGCCGGGAGCTGCCTTCTCTGCCCCCGGAGCCAGCCTACATGACTTCACCCCGCTGTTTTGGGTAAGTGGTCGTCATACCTCCCCTCCCCCCCTTTTTTACCTTTCCATGGGCATAGTCTTGCCCAGGCTTAGCCGCCTGTTAACCAGTCTAAGTAATTTGGGACTTTGGTTGCAGGCGGGGTCCAAAATCAGCCCCGAAGTTTATCTCGAAGTTCAGCCTCGAAGTTCAGCCGCCAAGTTTATCTCCAAAGGCTAGCTGCAAGATTAGCTTCAAGACCCCAAATTAGAATGGAACTTCACTGCCAAATAAGCAGTCAGTGATTGGGCTCATGCAGTCAGAAGTTTTCTCTCTTCTCCGGTCAAGATACAACTTTCTACACAAAATGATTCCTTCTGGACTTTAATCTACCGAAACCTCCGGTGCCAGGACACAGGATATAATTAAATTTCGTTTGAAAAGAAAATTAAAAACATAATGTAATTGATTCTTTCTTTTGAGCCTGCGAGCTCAATTAAAACCAGTGTTAATTTCAAGAGGTATTATTGTTTTACTTTTATATGTATTTTGTTGCCCCGGGGCTCCCTCCATGTTGTAATTAATATGTTTTAATACCAGTTGTAATGTTGCAGAACCCTGCCCTCCTAATTAAATAATTTTTCTTTTAAACTATTTTTATGCATGTAAATATTTCTTAAAAAAGTCTTTCTAATGATATTTTACTGTTTGTTATATATTTTTCACTTGCTATGTTTTTAAGAAGGTATTTATTATTTTATTAGACATTTTCAATCAGTACTATTTTTTATGTAATTATTCACAAGGAAGTCGCTGTTCTAGATTTTTACCTGTTTAGGCCTACTGTTTCAGGTTATTTCTAAATGATTTTAATGTTGTAAAGTAATTTTTATTATGATTGCTGTTCTTAAATTTTATTAACGTATTGTAATATAATTATAAATCACGGTACTGTGTCTGGGCTGGTGTGATGGTTAGAAAGAGAGGCATGAGGGGCCTGTAAGTGGAAGTGAGAAAGAAACAGTGCTTCCCCGCCAACCGAGATAAAGACGGTAATTCCCCCCCTGCATGGGAACCGAGTGATAACTGCTCTCTCACGGTGTGGGAGAGAGAACGAAAATGGAAGTCCCCGATTTCGATGTGAAATTGAAAAGAGACCGATTAGGGGAAGCCCAGTGTTCTGTATGTAAAAGATTTTTTCATGTGTTGTAACTTGTTCTGTAATTGGCTGATATCTGTAGCGTGAAAGAAGCGTGCGTGTGATTGGTCGGTGAGGTCATGTGACGTCTACTCCCTGCGTGGAGGAGACGAGTTCATGAGATCACCAGTCGTCTGTCGATCGCTGCCACAGTAGGTCGCGTTCGGTGGCTTCTCGCCAATTTATAATGTAATTTATTAATGGATAATTTCACGTTGGTGGTCGGAGCCAGGCCGAATTTTAAATCAACCTAATTTGTTTTATTTTCTTTCGGACAATAAGAAATTAGAAATTGCGGCCACCTTCGTCGGCATTAGGCTCGGAGCGAAATTTGGTTTTGCTGGGTGCGGCCATGTTTGAGGCCGCACTGACTTCAGGTGTTTGCAGCAAACATTACTGAAGGACTTAATCTACGCTATTATTTTTTGTTAATTTTCCTCGAGCTAGCTACCAGCAGTTTTTCGACGGGCAGAAGTATTAATGAAACGAGTGAATGAACTATTGTAAGTGTTTGGATTCGTCGGGGCATTCTGTTTGGAAAAAAATAAAAAACAACAAAAATTACAATCGGCGTTGAAACTGTTTTATTTTGTATATAACGAACCGTTATACAGTGTACTTAAAAGATACAAAAAAACCTAAGTAAATTATTTTAGTAAAAGGGCAGTTGTATAAACCAAACCACCAGTCTTGTTATTTCATTATTATTCATCCCCGATCCACATAGCCCACTAGAGTTGATAGGAGGTTATAAATAAAATTCTTTTGTACAACGTCTGGGCACCTCTGTGATTATTATTGTTGTTGTTTTGTTTTCTGGGCTGACGCTTCCAAGGCCTTAATTTAACTATTCATTTTTGAGTGTTTACCTGCAGCCCAGCATACGTAACAAGTTCTTCGGGAAGTTGAATATAGATAATGAACATGTTTGTAAAAGTATAATTTGGAATCTAATGACACCAAGATCTTTTATAAACAAAAATATGGAGATTAAAGAATTTTCTAATTTGTAATCAAATGCAAGTAGATGACATTTCCTATTAAAGGATATAACCTTATTTTCATCTTTTTTCAGTGTGACCAGATTTTGATCACCCCAGTTGTCTAATAATATCCTTTTGTAACTATAGACAATAATCATGCCAAATATATTTTATAGATTTTTAGATCTGTTAAAATAATATTAATAATATTTACATTAATAATAAATATTTGTACTTAAAAATGACCGATCACCAATCACAGGCACTTAACAATGTTTATTCGCAAGTCACTTGTCTGTCAAGTTCCACAGTTTGCACTCCTCACTGGAGCTAGGCTCAACAGTACCTCGCGCCTGTCCTCACACACAGTCTCGCGCCACTCAGTCGCACACTACCGATCTCATCACTCCGTGTCACGCCACTCTCTAGGGGGTCTCTCACCCTGTCGCACTTCCCTTCACACGCGGAACTCGCCCGGTACTCGCTCCGAACTCTCACATGGCTGCTACAGAAATAGAATCTTAGAATTCCCTGACTTTTCCCTGTTTTCCAGAAATTTAAGAGAAAAATTCCCTGACTTTCTTTTGAAGTACATACCATAAATATTAACGTGCATATGATTAAATATAATATAAAAATTTCAACATGAGGTAAAATAAGGTTTTTTTGTGTTATTTTGACGGCAGAATTGCGAATGTGTTTTTTTTCCTTCGACATGGCTGGTGAGAGCTCTTCGACCCATATTGCTGAGTTGAATACTTTTGTAGCACAAAGTGCAGTACGCAGAATTTATTTTTTTAGCAGAGGGTTTGATATGCTGAAACTGTGTCTCTTTGAGCCAATTCTCCTTAAAAGTAGTTTTCTTCGACATCTCTAAGCTAAAAAAAAAGTACATAATATTTTCAGGTTAGGTTAAAACTTTATTGTTAATGAACAAATACAAAAACTATTACAAATTCACACCTAGCAATATAACGGGCCTACTTAGTGAATTACAATAGCAGCATTACAACATGCTCTTACAATCTTACAATGTTAACTAACGATTCTGGGGAAAAACATGTTCGGTTATGCATATTTTTTATACACAATGTAAGTGCCACGCAACAGAACTCACGGATTATTACGGTTGAAAAAAAAGTAATTAAAAAAATAGGTAGAAAAAAATGCAAAAACATAACTGCACACAAAAGCCACGTGTTTTCGTATCAGCTTGGTAGTTTTCAAAATGAGAATTGGTATTGCTTCTTAATCAAAATGAACTTTATTTTCTTATGATCGCATCAAAAACTAACTTCACCTGAAACAACACCTTTAAATTCACGTAATAAGCTTTGTACTCACCTTATTCCACGAGAAAATAGCCTTCAAAAGATAAACGACGCCATGCCTGTTCTGTAGTTCACTGCATGGAACGGAACATAACACAAAGTCTCAACGGCAAATTAAAAAGGAGCAAAACACTAACAAATGAAGGCCTGGATTCGCTAGTGAACAAACGAGTGCCTGGATTGGCCAGAAGTTATGGTGGGTAGTTGTAACAGCCTATTGCAACGAACACTCGTAGACCAAGTAAAAAAAAGTTGCAGTTGCCGTGTGCCTTAAGCAGCAGCCATTTAGCGGAGTCGTTCGGTAGCGGTACGAGCGCATCAAAACAAAGCTTCGTTTGAATTATACGCAACTTTAAAATTTCCATATTTCGTAGAATTTTCCCTGACATTTCCCAGAATTCCCTGACCATTTTAATTTCCCTGACATTTCCTGGTTTTCCCGTCCTGTAGCAAACATGTCTCAGAACTCTCAGAACTGCCATGAAGGCCGGCGTCACCCTTTCATACTAGTGGGTCATCTTTCCAGAACCGACGAGAGCAGCTGTGACGAGTCTCGTCATCCTGAGCCGAACCCCGATCCCGACGCTTGAAAAGTCCCGAAAGGCAGCGTTCATTCACGTCACTCCGTGCGGCGGCCTGCGGAATTCCCAAGGCTGCTCAGAGATAGATAACAGTGCCGAGGAAGGACGATGCGCGCGTAGCGGGGGGAGAGGGGGGTAGCGACCGCCCTTGTAATCCGGCCAGGCACACGTGGCGTGCCTTATGTAGTAGACATGACACGGTGTGTGACAGTGGCCTGGCAGGGCCGCCAGCCAGCTCCGAACCTGGTGCGTGTTGTGGTCCTGTCTGCATTCGTAACAATATATTAAATAGGAGGGGTCAAAGTGTACTTGCCTGAGAAACTCCAGAACAAACTCTATTGTTGATGGATAAAAAAAATATATATTTGTAAGATAACTAGAAAACCAGTTTACATAATTATCACTTAAGCCAAATTGAGATAATGTAGTAAGTAGAAGGGAATGGTTTACAGTACTAAAGGCCTTGGCTAAGTCGAAATAGCAGGCATCTGCCTAACCCCTATTGGTAACTACATTATATGTAGGATTAAGAAATTTAAGTAGACATTCCTGCCTGAAACCATGTCCATTACTAGAAAAACTATTTTGCAGATGAAAATTTAACAGTTTAAATATATTTTTTTCAAATATTTTTGAAAATCATTGAGTAAGGAAATTGGCCTATTGTTTGTAACATTTAATTTTGTACCATTTTTGTGTATCAGAACCACCCTGGCTATTTTCCATTTATCCCGAAAGACATTTTTCAAACTGGAAATAAAGATTGGTGTAAAAGAGGTACTAGAAAGTAGGAACACCCTTTTAAATTAAAATTGGGAATGCCATAAGGCCCTGTGGATTTTGTGAATTTTAATGCCTTAATACCCCAATAAATAAGGATTTCAGAAATGATACACACAGATATAAACTCATGGAACAAGCCAGAGGTAGTCTTGGGAGGACTGCAATTTGGTGACACATAAACAATAGAGAAATACTGTGCAAATATATTTGATACCATAAAATGATCAATGGAAATGTCATCATTCACTTTTAGAGAATATTGTTCATAACTACCATCTTTCATTACACAAGCCAACAAAAAAAAAAAAAAAAAAAAAAAAAAAAAAAAAAAAAAATGGTGCCTAGGATTTTGGAACTGATTTTAGTTATATTTGGGGTGCTGAATCTAAATACAAAATTAGTTTTCTTTTTCCATCAGCTCTTCTTTTTGAGATAAGTGTGAAAAAATAAGTACAACCGCCTGCTTGACTCAAGCCACTTCATCACTGGGATACCCCAGGATAGGAATTCCATCCGTAATTTCAACGCTTCAACTAAATTTGAGGTCAGTTTGTGAGTTTTGGCCGTGCAGGATAGATCGAAGTTGATATCAATGAGCGCTGCTTACGCAGTTTGACGGAGAAATGTCCTGGAGTGGCTCAGCAAGTCATGCCTGATGACGTCACGAACATCTGCGTGGCGAATGGAGAAATCCTCTGCGCAGACAAATATGTGATCCTGCACATTAAAATTAAGCATTTTTCATGGAACTGGAAATTTGGGGTTGTCCCCTGTATTTCGCCTGATTTTATCCTGGGTCTGGATTTTCTGAGTAAAACCTGTTGCATACTTAACATGGCAAGGCAAGAGCTGTGTTTTGAATTCGCTCCCTCGGTTAAGGTTCCCTTGAGGGTTTAGTCAGCTGAGTCGATTGTGCTGGGTTATAGCTATAGCGATGAGACCTCGCAGAAGCGGGCTGTTGCTGAGTTGGTGGATTCCTTCTACGACCTAAGGGGAGGTGTGACATAATGCCCTATCGCTTCTACCTTAAGGACGAAACTCCTTTTCGCAGCAAATACCTTAAGGCCATTATTGAAAAACCACTAGCAGCTGGCGTAATATCGCCTTCTAATTCAGATTTAATTTCGCCCACCTTTCTAGTCCGTAAGAAAAACGGTGTGGACTGGCATTTTGTTCATAATTACCAGCCGTCAAACTGTAAGATCCTTATGGAGGATTTGTGGCCCTTGCCAACGGTGGAGAGTGCCTTACAGCATTTAGGAAAGGCCACATATTATTCCATCATAGATTTCAAACAGAGTTTCCATCAATGCCTGTTGGACTCGAGCTGTAGGAAATTTACGGCCTTTTCCACCCCTTTCGGACATTACCAATTTAATATAATTCCTTTGGGGGTCAGCTTTGGAAGTCAGACCCTAAGTCACATACTGGATCACTTTTTTTCAGACCTTAAATACTAAAACGTTTTTGATTATATTGATGATATAATTGTGTATAGTAATTCTTTCGAGGACTATATTAAGCATCTCATGGAAGTTTTTACTCAATTGAGGTCAGCTAACTTGACTGTCAATTCCGACAAAATAACACTGGGTCAAACTTTCGTTAAATTTCTGGGATTTGTCATTTCAAGGGGCACTCTTCTTATGAATCCAGACAAGATCGCCCTCATTGTTAACATTCCGAGGCCCGTGAATCTAAAGGGAATTCAGCATTTCCTAGGAATGCTTGGCTATTTGCCAGGTTTATCCCTGACTGCATCTATCAGTGGCCCCTTGCACAGTCTTCGTAAGAAAAATGCGCTCTTTGTTTGGCGCAAGGATCAGGAAAACACCTTTAATATTTTGAAATCTCGTATGGCCTCCCCTCCAGTCCTCATCCTTCCTGACTTCGATAGACGGTTCACCATTTAGGTGGACGCTTCGTCTATTGCAATAGGCGCCGTGTTAGGCCACCTGGAAAGGGGCAAGATTAGACCCATTGCCTACGCGAGCCATTCGCTTTCGGAGTCTGAAAGATGGCTAGGCGTGTATAAAAAGGAAGCCTTAGCTTGCCTGTTTGGCTTGGAGAAGTTTGAGACTTATTTGGACTGCCAGGAATAACATCTGTTTACAGATAATCAGGCCCTTAGTTGGATACGCAACCATTCGCACCAACTTGGCAAATTGGGGCATTGGATCCTTCGGCTGTCTCGGTTCCGTTTTGTGATACGCCACGTCAAGGGCTCTGACAACGTAATTGCTGACGCGTTGTCACGTATGTACTGTCCGGAGGAATTTGAGGCCATAGAACAGCCGCCGCCGGCTGAGCTTGATTTTGTATCCACCTGTAAGGTGTTCTCAGAGTCCTATGTGAATACTAGGGAAAGCCAGAGTGCAGATCCATTTTGCATCCAAGTACGCTTGTCGGGAAGCCAATCCCATAAGTGGACGAACAGGGTCTGTTGTTCTATACAGGCATTTCAGGTCGGGCGCGCAAGGTCGTGGTGCCTACTGTCCTGACAGCCATGGTGTTGGCCTATTTTCACGCCTCGTTAATTAGAGGGCACTTGGGGAATGACAAATCCTTGCGTAGGATTTCGGCTCACTTTTATTGGCCGTAAGTGCAACGATTGTCAGATCTCCAAGCCCCCACGTAATTCTAGAGTGGGCCTTTATGCCACAGACCCCCCGTGGCCCCCTGGCACGTGGTTCATGTCGACATCTTAGGGCCCTTAACTCGCTCCCGAAAGGGAAACATATGTTTATTGGTGATTTTGGACATATTCACAAAGTTTGTGATATTGTTGCTCCTGAAGAACAAGAAAGCGGTCACCATTGTTAAGGCATTGGCAGAACCGGTGTGGGAATTGTTTGATTCTCCCAGCATGATAGTGTCCGATAATGCTTGCTATTTTCAGTCTCATGTTTATAAGAACATTTGTTTTGAATGGGCTATCAAACCCATCTATAGTTCGGCCTATTTTCTGCAGGGAAACCAATCAGAAAGGGTTAATAAAGTCCTTAAGGGAATCCTCACTTCCTTTTACTGCTCAGACCAAAGCCTGTGGGATTCAGAATTGGAGTACATAAACCTGGGTCTGAATTCCACCTGCCATTCTGCATCCAGTTCCCCTTTGATGTCGCCACGTTACCATTTTGAGAGTTTGAAAATAAATTATTGCGCTATGGAATTGGACTTTCCTAACTCAATGAAATACACTCCACTATCTAAATTCCCTAATGGAAGGGAATACCTATTCTTCTTTGTGAAATAGTAGCTAGGTCAAATTAACATTCCACCAGGCTGCAAAGTTATGTAAATCATCCTGATGTGTTTTGCTACATATGTGGAGAATACACATTAAAAGATAACAAACAGAAAGACTGTTAGTGACGTAAAGAGAGCTTATCATGGATACTTTACAGTTAAGCTTAGTGATCAGAATAAATCCTGGGCATCACATAGGGTTTGTAAGACTTGTACATAGGGTTACCAACTATTTCACCCTGACCATAAGGGACACTGAACCCCACCTAATAGAGCGGGGGGTCCGGGGGCCCTCCCCCGGAAAAATTAGAATTTCTAGATGCAAATTGGTGCTATTTTAGCAGTTTTTGTATCTGAAAATAAATTATGCACCTGGTTGAAATATTAACATTTTTTGTATTGGCCTAATAATTTTTTGTGATGAATTTAATACATAAAGATATTTTTAGTTAAAGTATAAAAATTCCAGACAACTCATATGTTATTGAACATTGGTAAACTAACTTCAACTCTCTCCAATGCAAAATGTGATCAGGAAAAAAGTGGTGGAAGGGGAGGTTGCTATAGCCTTAGCCCTTCCCCCGCCCCCCTTAGATTAGAACCACATCTAGGGACACCATAAGAAGCAACTTAAAAAAATATATTTTAATAAATGTATTCCTAACATATATGTTCTCATTTTTCATTTCACCAAACAAACCCAACTTTAAATTAAATGTCATCTCGGGTATATAGTACACAATAACAATGTTTCACAAAAAAACTTAACAACATGCCGTATCAATTTTGTATTAAAATCAAAACTGTTATAACTTAAGCCATGCTTCGTATTGTGATAACATAGAGCTAGTTCAGATGCTACAACAGAATTTTGATAGCTAGTGCCTTGTTTTACGAAATAACTGTTTATCTTAGTTTTTTCACTCACATTTGCTTGTTGAACCGTGTTTCTATGTAACAATGTTGAAGCATGCTGTTTTACATCGTTTTCGCAGCTGTGTGCTATTGAACACTCTGTTTTGCAAAGTACACATTTGGCTTTGTAACTATTATCACTACATGTTAGCCACTTATAGTTATGTTCCAATTGAACTAAATAAACGCAAAGCCGTTTCTTTTTTCGCGGTGGCGAATTGTACATTTTTTTCAACTCAACTTTACCCTATTTATTTAACTTTATCCGTTTTCAACTCAACACAATATCAACATAAACATAACAGACTAAGCGCGGACGAGTGATGCCACCAGTCGGCATCAACATGAAATATTTGGTGGCCAGTGAACTGCGAAGTAAACGGAGTCTCGCAATGTCGCAATACATATAACAGGTGGTGTGGCGCAGGCGGGAAAATACTTTTCCAATTTTATGCAGGTGTGTGAATTGAACTTTAAAGAAGATACGGGAAATATCACGTCCCGTCCTGCCTACGTACGGGATAATTCTTTTAGTGACAGAATACGGGAAATCCCGTACAATACGGGACGGTTGGCAACCCTACTTGAACAGAACATTCACACCAGTGGACTAGAGGGAAAAGACAAAGTTTGAAATTCAGCGTATCAATGGTTTGGAGAGAACCCAAAAAACCACATCAATGACAGTTATTTCTGTCTAGTACCTAAATATTACTGGAATCAATCAAAACAACCATAGCAAGTGGACTTATCCTGATTTAGTCTCTGCAAGACGCCCGGTCCCTCAATCAGAGGAAGTAACGATCCCAGCATTTCACCAGCTTCCAGAGCTTTGGGAGGATGAGTGTTGTCCCTATAACCATCCTTCTGATACTAATGAATGTCACAGTGATTATAAGGGAATGTCAACAATTCCTCAATGTTTCAACCAGGATGAGTTAAATGACCTTGTAAGAGATCTTTACTTGTCAAAAAAAGATTCTTTCTGAATTACTGGCTTCCAAGTTGAAGGAAAACCATTTATTGGAACAAGGAACCAAAATTACTTTTTACCATACAAGAGAAAAGAGTCTGCTACCATTCTTCTCTCACAAAGAAAATCTTGAAATTGTCATGATATTAGACGACTCCTGGAAAAAATGAGTCTTCCTGAATGTTTTCCAGATGACTGGAGCCTATTTATTGAAATGTGTCTTCTACACAATGTGAACAAATATGATTCAATACCAATTGCTCACTAAACGACAATGAAAGAAACATACAGCACCAGAGCTTTGGTCTTGGAGAAAATAAGGTATCGTGAACACCAATGGGTGATTTGGTGGACTTAAAAATGGTAAACTTCCTCTTCGGACAGCAAAGTGGCCACACCATAATATCCTTGTTTCTTATGCCTCTGGGATAGCAGGTACAAAACACAGGACTGTGTTAAACAAGAGTGGCCTAAGAGAGAAGACATGCTCATTGGAGAAAAAAACGTTATTAACAAACCCTTAGTTGAATGAGAGAAAATCATTTTTCCTGCACTGTATATCAAGCTCGGCCTCATGAAGCAGTTTGTAAAGGCTCTTGATAAGGACGGATATTGCTTTAAAGGACTGATATTGCATTACATTTATAGGGTAAAAAATACCTAACTTGAGTAAGGAAAAAATTAAAGCAGGAATATTTAACGGCCCAGAAATAAGAAAATTCACTAAGGATTGCAGTTGTCAGAAATTTTCTGGATTAACGAAAAGCCGAAAACCATGTTGAACTGGTAAATGATATACTTAAAAATTTCAAATCCCTTGGGTGCAACATGAATATTAAAGTGCACTATTTACACTGAGACCTGGACCGTTTTATTGAATATTTAGGAGACAGCAGTGAGGAGCAAGGTGAAAGATCTCATCAAGATATTAATATTATGGTGGACTGCTATCAACACAGACATGATGGCATATTATTGCTGGAGGTTAAAAAGGGACTGTTCCAAGATATACTTAAGTAGTTCACGAAAAAGGAGCTTCCAAAAGTGAGAGACTAGTTGGTTCCATCAATGACTTGGTACTATCTTTGTATACATAATAATATTAGTATATACTAATAATATTAGTACCATATTGTCACGCTGTAAAATTTTACGTGAAGCGTTTATTGAACTTGGTTTTGTGCAAGTGGTGCTTTGTGAGCCCGCTTGAGTGCCTGATGCATGCTTGTGACACTCGGGTGTTGTTTTTTTGTCTTCGCGGCGCTGTAGATTGCTTAAGCTCTGTTTTTTTGGGCCGGTGCAGCCACTAAGGCTTCTTTATAATTTAAATTTTCAATTTTTGTTAAATCTCCTGTTTAAATTATTAAATTGTATTTCTTATTTATTTTTCATATCTATTACAGGTTTTCATTCTTTATTTGTTTTATATTATTTGTATTACGATTTAGTGTTAAAGTTCTGCTACTTAATTGTGGCCGCAGGCGGGGAGAGGCCTCATGCGACGGCAGCGCCGCGCGATGCGTGGATGCGCGGCGGACTGCTGAATGACGAGAGGAGTTCGTCTGGAAGCACGGAGGCACGGCGACCCCCGGCCGTGCCCAGTGCCGAGGACCTGAGTTGCAGCACCGGCCTCCAGCACGACCAACAGCCAAAACTAAAGTACAGTGTTGTCCCCGAAACACTGCTTAAGGCCGGGAAGTGTGGCCCGAAGATGGTGCAAGCCTTTGTTGGTTAAACAAAAAAAAAAGTTTGGTAAATTCTCAGAATGAAGAGACTGAATTTTTTATCTTATTTGATTTGTGGTTCGGGTCTTCTTCATTTGGGGGAACAGCGTGAGTTCAGCGTGACTCTCCCCTTAACGCTACACTGTGTATTAAGTGTGTAATTGCTGCCAGCCTTCGTTTTGAATTTATTTTACTCAGAACTTTGTTGGTCACTGCGAGTTGAACATTTTGGTAGATACGCCAGCCTACGTTATGCCCTTTTTGACCTGGATGGACTGGCGGGAATAGCATACGACGTTTTAGCAGTCGTTACAGTTTTCATGGACATTTCACGAAACCGGAACATTGGAACTTTTATTGCTAAACTTCATTAAATTTAAACCTCTCCCCAGCTACACCTCTACGAAAGTATAAACTTTTAATTGGTATATTATAAGCTGCGCAGCATGTAAGTTATTCAGACATTTTAGTGGAACTGTATAAAATTTATTTATTTGTATAAATTTTTACTTTATTATTTTTTTTATAAAATATATTCTGTGTTAAGATATATTGGCTGTTGAGCACCTTTTACTTCCTCTTTGGTATTATGTATTGTGCGCGGTTACCGTACAAATAAATAAAATGAATTTGGGGATTTTCGAAATCTTACATATTTCATAAACTCCTTCCTGAGGTCTGGTTTAACTTTGGTAAGGTTAATTCTACTACAGGTTAGGAAGAAAACGAGTTTTCTTATGGGCGAGTTTGGCACAGGGAAAATTTCTGCCGCTAGGTGCGCTGGCGTAGCGAAAGGGTAACATTTAACACACTGCCATTGAGGGTGAAAGTGAGAAAACCGCATTGAAGTCAAATAAAATAATCGGTATGGTATTTAGTTATGTGCTTTTTGTTTGAAAGAATGATATTGAACAAGTCTTCCGTTAAGAACGTGTAAATTTCACAACTTTATGCCTTTTGGGTACGTAAATAAAAGCTATACTGCGTTTCTGTTTCGCCGCCAGCAATCTGCATATGAAGGTAAGCAAATATTTGAGGTAAGTTATGTCTGGATGAAAAAAGATGTGCTTGTTTTTGTTTTTATCGGTTTGATATCACAGTAACTATACTATTGTGATGAACGTTTTTTTAGTTTGTGAACGTTGTTGATTCGCGGATTAATGGAAATTAGGCGAATAATAACTAAAGTGAAGTTGAGGTCATGACCTCACTTTACCTTACTTTACTTTACCTGCAGGTAAGCTTTGTACTTCAATTACAGATTTACTTGAAATATAGCAAGCATAACATAAACAACCTTTCACTTGGTTATTATTCGACTGATTTCTCGGGATATGCGACAGTCTTTCCAAGCTTAACGTAATTTTTATTCATGCCACTAATACAATTTACATCCCATATTCCATTAGTTACAGCAAGTCCGAATTTAAAATTTACGAACACAAAACATTGGTGATTTACTAAGATATTTAAGAGAAAAATAATTGTTTTTTCAACTTTTCATTGCTTCACTGTGGAATTTGGTTTTCAAAACTATGTGTGTAGTGAGCTTGTATGGTGCACCCATCTACTTGCAGCATTTGTGCTTGTTTAGAAATTTGAAATAGGGATAAAATGTGGTAGGTAAATGGTTGTTCCTTTTGTGCTTAATCTTAAAGCACTATGTGAAGCAGGATGGAAAATATATTCAATTAAAAAAATTAAATAATTAAATCAATGCCATTGGATGTGTAGTTTAAAGGGGCGGTTCTTAACTAAACGATTTTACTATTTTTTTTTTGTAGCTAGCCTAACTCAACTGACCATTTTAATATCTCAATCGTTGTAATGTAACTAACCTAACCAACTGTCCACACCCACTATTTAAGTCTTTTAAACGTAGCTTACTAAATATAACCTAACCAACCATTTTCACAGTATTAAAATTCTTGACATATTTTTAAAAAAATTATGTTATTGTAGTATACTGTTTTAACAAGTAGAAACGTTAGGTTAGCTACATTAAAATTACTGTGAAATGGAGTGAATGATTGGTTAGGTTAGTTTTATGTGTATGTTGCAGAACTATTAGGTATTAAAATGGAAACGGGACAAAACAAAACAATTCAAATTTTCAACCACATGGTTGCCTTCATAAGAGTGGAGAAAACACCATGTAGATATGTGTAAAGGTTTTAAGTTGGATTTGTTATATTTAATTTACTTATTTATTATGCTGTAAGTGATGGCCTCAATTTAATTATTTGTTTATTAAATTGAAATCTCATTGCAAATACCACACTTAATTGAAACATATAATTCTATATCCATGTAATATGTTTTAAAATTGTGAACTTTTATAATGAAGTACCAAAGCTGTATTTTTTATGTTTCAATGGAATTTCACTGAAGTCAAAACACATGTTTTAGAGAAGTAATATAAGCAATTGTAACTATCACGTTTTAAAATTACTAGGTAGCTGATTGTTTTTAAATATATAAAATTGTGCTGGAAAAATCAGTAAAATAATTTGTGTATTTGTATTACTAAGCCTGCACTAGAATTTCTAGTGCAGGCTTAGTAATACAAATACACATATTATTTCACTGATTTTTCCCTAGAATTAATTTGTCCCTTGGCATGTAGTGTCTCTTGCTCCTGCCCTCTCTGTCGTCACCAGGTGCTCAGAGGCAGGGAATGCCACAATTGATATGTCCATAAATTTGTCCCTATTTTTCATTTTCAACACTGATTACTTTCCTGCATTTCATAACATTTTTTTCTGAGGTCTCAAATATAGTTATTGAAAATTTTATAAGGCAAAAAAATTAAATTCCAATTGCAATATTGAACTTTTCCTATAGACATCACATAAGGATTAGTTAATTAGCTATTATTTGCTTTAAAAAATCAGCAATGAATGTTTTTTAAATAATACATACCTCCAATATGTTTTGGTTGACCTTTGATGTGAGAAGGTAACGAAATCCAATAGAATTATGTGTATGTGACAACTCAATGATTGATGTTATCATTACTCTTATTCCACAGGCTGTTGATGGTGAAAGAAACAATTCTGGCTGATATTTGGTGGATAATTCCCATGTGTCAATATACTCCAAGAAACCAAGAAGTGTCTACATAAGAAATAATTATTAAGTATTTTTCATGTTCCAATACAGGAAAATCTTTATTTTTAAGAGCAGATTATGAATAGAAGCAAATATTTCTTTTAATGTTAAATTATTACTGTATTGTTTTTATATCAGTTATTATAAAAATTAACTAAACAAATAATTCTGAGTAGCCTATTTGTTATGTACAGACATAATATTGAAATATTTCAAAATTTAGAGTTTTACCTTTTCATCATCTGATCCAACAGTCAGGCCTTTCCATGGTTTGTTGTTGTCTAGTATGGAATAAACTTGTGCAACTTTTTCTGTGTAATTTACGGTGCCAGAAATATTTTCTATACCAGGCTTGTTACTGTAAAACTTCAAAGCTGCAGCTGTTTCCATTGTGAAAAGCTAAAAGCATGAAAATTTCATTATAATTTTTACAGCAATAAGAAATTTTTTTTTTAAGGTGAGTTTCATGCAAGTTTCTAACCAGTTTTAATCATGTAATTACCCTCAATGTATTGTGTTTGTGTGATATGTAAATTAAATTATTAAGCTAGGTTGTTTGTATAAAAAAATGTTAAATATAAAACTATACTGGTGACATACAATTAATTTTTTTAGTTCTTAAATATAATGTTTTCATCAGTGATTATTGGATTATTTCAGTTCATGCATATGCCCAATACAAATAACTTAATAATTTAACATATGGTGTAGCCTAGTAAGTTGAATTTTAATTTGTAGTAGTATCAAAATAATTTAGTAAAACTTTTGTTGTCTCCCCATGTTACAAATATAAATAATTAATGGTAAAAAATAAACTGTCTATAAAATTATTTTTGTGTACTTATTTAATAAAACAAGTATATATATTTAATTTACAAAATAATTTTTAATGTGTTGTGTGCACAGGATGTGAATATATTGGCAGAGTCCATATTTCCCATATCATTCCCAAAAATGCTCTTGGAAGCAAAAGAAAATTGTGTTCATAAATTCATTAGTGCCACTGGTAGTTATTCGGTAAAGAAAACAATGACAAGTACCATTATCGCTTAAATTTTGATGTGTGTAACTTTTATTATGAATAACTGCATTATGGAAATTACATAATTTGTACAGCAATTTGTAGTTACCTGCTTCATGAGAGTAACACTCATTTTCTGGAAATTATTTGGCTTCACATGTTTATATTTTTGATTTGGGGCCATTCTTTGTAAACCTTTGTGTGATAAAATAGCATTTTCTAAGCCCAGTGTAAATGAATTTTTCAGATTGAAATTAAAATTCCCTTAAAGCTTTACTTAACAGTGATTAAATTAACTCACATAGGTTTTGTTTTATAGAAAAGCAAATACTTTGAAAATTATTATTCCTATTGTAATGCATTCAAAATATTTAAAAGAATTTCATCTGTAATGTGTTATATTTCATCTTCTTTTTTTTTTTTTTTTAATTTTTTTCTTCTGAATTGTGCTGGTGCCCAAGTTTTAATAAACATTGCAAATTATACTGCAATAAGGTAATTTTAAACAGACAATTATAGTCAAGTCTTTAAGTGAACATAGATTTACTGAATTTCATCTTACGATTCTCAATTCTATACCTTTAATAATAAAACTTAAATGTATTTCTTTCAATTTTATGTTCTACTTAAAAGATATGTAATAAAATATCATGTGATGCCTGCCCTGCAAATAGAGCACTTTGCTGCCATAATCGTTTTACAGCAGATCCAATGTTCCTGAAGAGCCAAAAAATTGTGGAGAAAAAAAAGGCAAGTTAATTTCCCCTGCCATGAAGGAAAAAAAATATTTTGTAGGACTTAATGCAAAAAAAACTATCATAATGCACACACAAAATTCACAGCTATGCTATGCTGTAGCATAAAATCAAGTAATTATCTTAAAAACCACTTGAGTACTGTGTGGTAAAAATTTTTCATTAAAAGTAAAAATGCCATCAGCAACTGTAAATGGTTTTAGTGAGATTTTGGTTACTTTGAAATTTTAAATTTAAATGGTCTCAACTGCAGCAAGTATTGTATTTGATTCAAAAATGAACTTGCACTCATCTCTAGTTTTCTTCTGTGTGGCTTGCGCTGTCTCAAGTATGAAGGAAAGTTTGGATAAATAGTTGGCACTGCAGATTATGTTAAAGTTACTTTACCTCTTGGTATCTTGATGGTTTCACCTTTAACTTCGTGAACATAATTTCTTAATATCATTTGTTCCTGAAATGTGTATACATAGTTGCTAATTACTTGACAGATTACCGCTGTAATAACAGCTGTGTTCAACATGTATGCCACATGCCACTTCATGTCCTGTAACACTTTGTGCTCTTTAAAAACTGTGCATCTTTGAATTTGAGCACTTTATTGTTCGAGCTAAGTGTTTGTTAATGGATTTTCTCATTTTCAACCCAATCCACAATAATAAGCCCTCATTTGTTGTATTCAAATATAAGTATAAAAATAAAAATGTTGAGTAACATTACAGTCAACCCTAACAAAAATTAAATAGTTATCTCATTTTGTATTGTAAGTTTGGAACTATTAAATCACTTCATTCACACACACACATACATATATATGTTTTTTTTAAATCAATTGTGCTTTTTGTTCATCAATATTTTTTGCATGAATTTATTTAAACCAAATTAATATTTAAAATCAAAATGCAGTTAAGGTAATAAAGGGATTTTGAATGAGCAAATAGTCATTGACTTCATTTGAATTTAAATATTAAATAATGTACCTAGAGCACACATTGATATATTTTTCAGTTAGAGTGAACTCAGGGCAGTTGGAAAGTAAATTATTATCTTTATACACTTGTGGTTGGGCTTTCACCTATTGGCAAGGAGCTCCCCTCTAGCTCACTCTACCAATTTCTGAAGCCTCCTCCTGAAGTCCGTCCCTCCTCTCCCATTCAGTACCCTTCCCTCAAGCCCATTCCACTCTCGCCCTGTCCTCACCAGAAACACCTGCTTTCCTGGTTCAGTTCGTCTCCACTCCCTCTGGGTCTTGCACTGGTGATCCCTCCTCCCTCTGTACACCCCTCGGGTCAGCCTATCTCCCGGATTTCCCCAGCCCCTCTACCCAATTACTATTTTATATGACCTCACTCGTTAAATCTATTTTCCCTACTTTATATTAAACTGAGGATCTTGTGTACTAAGTCACGTGCGTTTATATTTTCCTAGTTGTGAAAGGAAATTGTACAGGTCTATAAATATATCATCTTGGGACATCTGGCTTCCACAATGTGTGTTTTTACGTTCCTTAATACACAGTGTGTGTTCTCTGTGTTGTGTCTACTGGAAGATTGAGCAACAATTTAGACTGAATTGTTATTAATGCCAACAAAGTTTCAAAGTGCTGTTAACTTTCTCTAGTAAGCTCAATTGCATTTAAATTTAAATTAACACACATGTAGTTCTGGTGAAAACTTTTTCAATTAGAATATTTGGATCTTAATGGTTATCTAAAAAAGATGTGTTAAATATAGCAAACAGATTGGAATCCTTGAGCAAAATGATAACCTGAATGAAAATTGCAACGAAAGAAATATTACTTAGTGGTAAGTAGTATTATGGCAAACTAGAAGGCTATTTGAAAAAATTACCCTAAGTACTTACATGATTTTCGATAAAATATATATAATTTTATTTAAATTTGCCAAAAGCAAATTTGAATTAATGGGTGAATAAATGTTGATATTTAAAGTACCTATTACAATTATCAACAGTCCAAAACGTACTGAAAATATGAATGCCAATTTTTTTTTTTAAATTTTGGGGTTATTGGCATACAAAAGATGTAACCTGAAATTTTTTTTTAAATAATTATACAGAAACGAACACGAATCTTAACATAAACAAAAATATCCAAATGCATGTTGTAATACCACTTTTATATCTGGTTTGATACCAACGAACTCATCCTACTACAGAGCCTAACGTGACTATCAAGCTGGAAGTCGGGATGGAATTGGTTAGGATATATAATTTATTTTCACGAACCTCGAAATATATTTCACAAACATAATCAGTTTTCCTCAAATCTCTATCACTCCTTGGGATCTTTCTGTTCCATAAGTCGCTTTTGTTTTTCGTCTGCAGGAGCCTTAAATACGTTAATGCTTGCATCGTACTTTCTCTACTACACCCAGTTTTGCAACCGGGCACAAAACAACACTTAGGCATATTGAAAAACTAAATTAACAACTACTTAAAGATGAAAGTTAAGCTATCCTAATTTTAAATTCAAAACGAACTGAGAAGTTATACACATATTGTTATTTCACTTTAAAAAATGCAAACGGCCCATTTAAATGCATTGAAACAGATGAAAATGACCACCTCATCGAACACTACTGCTACCTGGCGGAGAAACAAAATAGTGTGCCAAACTTATAACATTGATCTTCCCAACCTGTAGTAGAATTAACCTTAACTTTGGTTTTAAACTTTATTTATTTTGTTTTCTGCCGGACACTTCAACGGTGGGCGGTGCCATCATGCATGCCGATAAATGCGCGAATAATTTTTCATAATATTTTTTCTGCTGTTTATTTTTTATTTAACTGCCCACAGTGTGTCGGGGACGGGGTCTTTCCTTGCTCGTAGCAGACGGAAGGGCTTCAGCGTGATTCGCCACCCAAGGGCTGGCCAGCTACGAGCGGTTTCAACATCGTGGCCTGGAATCTCCGAGAGCGTTGGCCGCCCTGATTTTGTTTTCGCTGCGTTGTTGTTCTCGCGCATGACATGCTGGTGTTGGTGACGCAATCTGGCAGAAGAAACGTAAGTCTGGCATGACCATTGGAGAGGGGAAAGCGTCGGTTGGCGGCATGGCGGTTGTGTTGTGAAATCGCGGCTGGGATTTTTGCTTTCGCCTGGAGTGTTCTCGACGTGATGACGATGTGAGGGGGAATTAATAAATGGATCACCCTGGGGGCGCCCGGTGTGGTTCTTCTCGGTGAGGTGTTTGCGGACTGTCGGAGCCCCTGGCTGGTAGCTGCGTGCTGCCGTCCGGAGAAGGTGTTGTAAGTAATGGCGAACTCGTAATTCTCCTTCACCTCGTGTAAGGTATGTAGGCGTATTTCAAATTGTGTTAGGATGACTTAACTTTTTGTTTTTTTCCAGGAGTGCAGGCAGTTTGGAATCCAGCAATGTTAAATTTCTTTCGTTAATTTAGCCTAAGGATGGGTCGAGGTGTTTGTAAACATTACTCATTTCATTATATAAGTTAATACTCATGCTAAAAAGAGGATAAATTAATGTTTATTTATTTCAAAGAGTATTTGTTTATTTATTGTGGACAGAGTAATTTGACATTATTTAGATTATTTATTTACATATTTTAACAAACACTCCCAACAACCTAGCAAACAGAATCACAACAGTACACCCGGAGACACAACCCAAGGAGCAGGTGCTAGAACCTTTGCTAGAACCCAGAGGACCTTTGATGGGAAACCAATTTGTTTTAGATGTAACAAGCCTGGACACATTCAGTGGAACAGTCGCTCACAGCCAAATATTCAGAAAACAGGGAAACTAGGCAGGAAAAGTTATGTGCAGACTAGGAATGCATCCTGTAAAACCACAATGTCCCTTTTATGTGCGATGGGGTGTTCAGTCCAAAAACCAAGCTTTTTGGGACAGAAATCCCAGTTTTTATTGATAGCGGTGTTGCTGTATCCTCAGTTGACAGTAAACTAATTCCTGAATGTTTTTAGAAACCAGCAAAACACAGAGCTGTAGCAAGGGTGTCTGCACAAACCCACCACTTAAATCACATGGTTATGCTGGGTTCTAATTAGGCCAATTTTTTTATCATCACCCAGTAGGACTGGTAGAGACACCAATCCGTGGTCTTATTTTAGGATGTGACTTTCTTACTAAGTTTGAGGCAATAATTTCATGTAAGGGAAACAGAAATACTTAATTTACAATAAACCATCCCACTGCGAGCATTCCAGTCCAAGGCATAGAGGTGAGGGAGGCTAAGGACAGACACAGAAGACATGATGAAGTTAACGCACCCCTTTGTGATAACCAAGTTCAGAAGTCAGGAACCCAAGATGATCCTCCTAGATTAAACAAAATTGAATCAGAACCTACTTTGAGGGTAAGTTGGGTCAGGGTAAAAGAACATTCACGAAATGAGGCTAGGATGCATCAACTAATTCCAGTGTGTTTTGAAGGTAATGAGTTAGCAGAGGAAGTTAGTAGTGAAACCCTAAGGGGCAAAGAGAAAACATTAGAATTACCGGTTTTTGTTGTGCAAGATGTTGATTTGACTAAGAAGCAACAGTCTGACCCCAGATTAATGCCTTTGAACAATGAAGTTAAGCAACCTTCAGGACCTAAGACAAAATTACGTAGACGGACTAAAAATGTTTCTTTGCTTTATGATGTGTTTAGCTCATAGGCGTGCCTGCAGGGGGGCCAGGTGGGCCATGGCCCGCCCTAATGTAATCACTCAGATCGTCATTTTCTCTAATGCGTTCGTTAATATTCGTATATTCCTGGCACTGTGACACTCAAACTGTGTTTCAGTGTTGCAGCGTGCTAATTAACAATATTTTTAAACATTTTATCATTTTGGAAATACAGCCGCCTTAGTTTATTTAAAACATGAGGTTCCTTAAAATGGCCTATAGCTTATACTGGAATTCGGTCAGACAGTTTACACGCGGGAATGTTTATTGCTCTCCTGCATCTGTGACACAAATGGGAGAAGTTATCAACATGTATATAGCCTCCAATATCGCTGTCATAAATACGTGCAGACTGCAGCCTATGAAAAGTTAGAATGCGATTGTAGCCAGTAAACACAAGATAATCTTTCTTCTCTCTTTTTTTAAATCTTTTTTCTTCCTGGATTTGAAAACTATCTGCGGGATTTCTACCCGATATCCGTGAGAAAACTCATCCACCCTGTCACGATTGTTGTTTCGTTTAAAACAGTGACTTCTCCGACTTCGCCAGATCAGGTCAAGCACAGTAGAAAAAGCTTGTGTGGTGTGCCTTTAAAATGTTAATATGAATATGAATGCTTCATTTGCAGTGGTCCGTTATTTTAGCGATGGATAGGTATGTATGTTTGAATTTTCTAGTTTAGATTACAGGGTGTCTACTGAGTTACAAAAATAAAAATTAGTGACTTTTTCTTGACTTTTTCATGAAAATTTCTACTGAAGTGTGACCACGAAACTTGTCAAAATGGTATAATTTTTAAATGTTATAAAATTAAGTGTAGCCTATAACTTACATCAAAAATAAAATGAAAAATTGAACATTTGCTGTTCTTTATCAAAATGTATAGGCCTAAGTGCTGGAAAAAAAGACATAAGTTAAGCCTACAAATGAAGGTTAGTTTGAAACTTACTTGAATAAAATTAATTATATCTGCTTCCCGCATGCCAATTTTTCGTTGCACTTTAAGCGCTAAAACACGTTAACATTTGTTGGCACCATTTTCAGCACATTAAATCATAGAAAATATTATAATTCCATTCCGTAGCACTTTAACCTCTTCGACAATGATTTCAGTTGGAAAATAAAATTTGGCGGCAATTTAGGGATTTTGTGTTTTGTAATTTGTAAACGAAGTCATTAACAAAACCAAAACACGAAAATACATCACACATTTTGTGCACAAATTTTTGGCTTTCTTTTATCCTAGCCAAACATAAATTTACGTTTCGTAGTTCGTACACACAAGCAAGCAGTAAACAAACGAACTCAACGCTATAAGTTTGATTATGAACGCTCGCCATTTGGCTAACAACTTATCGATACGGACGCGGGTCGCGCACATTGACGCCTTGACAGCTACATTCGATTATGTGCGATCGTTGTGCGCTCTGTTGAGTAAGAATGAAACTGACTACGCTGTGGCCGCCACGAAACGAATACCATCCTTTTTTAAGCGTGTAATGTACGAGAATTGAATAAATTACGTTTTCACAGCATTCTAACGGACTTTTTTTTAAAATAAAGAAGAGCAAATCGCTATTATTAAAATTTTCTCTGCATTCTATGTGAAAATTATGACGTTGCACGGAGGAGAATAGAAGTTTTAAGCAACATTTTGAACGGGATTTTAAAGCAAACGTCTCATGGCGAAAATGGCGGGACAGGCCTAGTTAAACACGGGAAAATGTATTGTGTGGGAATATCTTAAGCCATGATTTTCCTGAAAATGCAAGCTGCCAAAAGCACAAAAAGTATGGTATATACACGATCAGTCCACAAGAAATACACATGAGCCTTGTAATTAATTTTTTCGTGAATTTTACCAAAATATACTTAAAAATAGTGACTTTTTCTGGACTTTCGTGACCTTTTACAACATTCGTGACTTTCGTGACCTAGTAGACACCCTGGTTTAAACAAATATGTATTTCTTAGTTTTCAACTACTTAACAAAAATATGCACCCAAGAAAATCAATTATAAAAAAGTGCAATTAGTTTAATTCTTGTGTCGTGTGAGGATGATTTTAAAATGTACGAAATAATGCTAGAAAAGTATGTAATTTTCTACCAACCAGGTACATATCATAAACATTTTTTGTAAGTGGTAAGAGAATAAGCCTTCCACCAAGATGCTCAGAGTTCGATTTCTGGCGGAATCACTCACAGCTTTTCGCACGTGATAGGAATCGCGCTAGGGTGATGCCACAAGTAGGCGTGTTTTCTCGGAGTTCTCCTATCCCTCTCAAAAATTATTTATTTCAGTAGCAAAAACTGAATAGTTGTCAAAACTTAAAACTAAGATGAATCAGACTTCCTTGAAAATGGAAACAGTTTGATTTTTGTGCATCGTTTTGTTATTACATAGAACATAACAATAAGTACAACATGACTTAAATTCCCCCCACGTAAGGGACATTCCTAATATATTTCTGTAAATCAGTGTTCTCCTGTAGCCTATACCTGCTTATCTGTAACCGACCCCCATAGTGTAATCGTTTAGGCGCTGGTCTGCGGTGTGAGGGGTCCGGGCTTCAAATCCTAGCTTGGACATAGTGTCCTTCACTTAATATCACACTTATCGGCTCTTAAGATGTTGCTGTTAAAGGGCTGTAATAATACAAAATTAATTTAAAGGAGAAATGTACATCCTGGAATCTGTAATTCTTTATTATGGCTTTCGTTACGTCTAATAAAACCCCACAGTCACATTATTATCTGATTTTCGATTTCCAAGATATTAGGCTAAGGAAAGGCTAGCCACAACTTTTCCTTATGGCTGGGTGTAAACGTGAGGCGCGGTATGTATTATAACATCATACAAACGTTCGATATGACTGTACATAATTTTGATATTTTAATGCAGTCTGTAGTTACGTGCTGACTCTGTGTCCAATGACTGCGTGTGTGCTATTTTTGAGCTAATTCGATTGCCGGTCTGCGCCAGCCTGATCTACAAAGCAGATTAAAGATGATTATATGTGCACATTTTCATGCCATGAGAGGCGAAGTCAAGCTGGCTACTAGCTGTGTCCGAATTCTATGCAATGAGCCCTTGTTCAAATAACGGAAATTAATGATTAAGCCACTTTGCATGTAACATTAATGCATAACTTGTACGATAGTATTTTACTTAAGGGGACCGTCTACCTCGCCCGCAAACGGTGTTGAAGAGTGTTGGTTGTACTTGTTTGTTACAATATTTAATTCACGTGCGTCCACGTCGTACGAAAAGAAATCATACATCAGGCTATGTCGGACTATGGTGCTTTCAAGCTCCCGCGTTTTTTGCAAACACTCTTCAAAAGGCCTTCAAAATGGCCAAAAATGGTTTTTTTCAGACTACAATATCTTGAAATATTATATGTAAAAACCAGTGAAACCACCAGACCGACATGCGCACCACTTAAAAGTCCCATGGCAAGAGCGTGGGACGAAAACACTGCACGCAAGTTTGGTGCCTTGTGTGTAGAGGCGCCGCCGGGGCACTTGAAGCGTGTGTGTTGACCCATATCGCTCCCCGACCTATGTGGCTCAAACAAGCACAATCCTCCAGCCAGACGGCGCCCTTAACATTAAAAAATAGATTATAACATATCGTCGGCTTACTTCTAAAACCTCATAAGTCCGTTTTTCCCAGTTTTATATTCCGGATGTGTTTGGTGTATTTTTTCATTTTTTTCATAGTGCATATGCTGATAAAACCTCGTAAGTCAACTCTACTTAAGTCTCTTTTCTATTCACAAATTATAAAACCTCGTATCTTTGTCAGTCGAAACTGTGCTCCAAAAGCTCAAAGTTCTCCTGTAAAATTGACTGAAATGGAGTTACGAGGTTTTAGAAGTAAGCCGACGATATATTGAGAATAAACATTTAGTATTTACTTACACAATATGTTAAAACTCATTTGATCTCTTGAACGAATCTCCTTAACCCTTTCACCAGTGGGGATTTACTCTACATTCAACAGCCCCTGGAGTGAGGTATTTTTTAAAAATCTTTTTTGTTAAATAAAAATATTCTTACAAAATTTTAAGAAAAACTTAAAAATATATATGATATGGTTACGTATAGCAAAATTTTACCAAATTAATTTCATTAGCTTTTTTTCAGTGTTTTGTAACATATGTAAGGCTATACATACACATAGATTTTTGTCTGCAGTTATATAGTACATACAACATGATAAAATACACCTAATTATTTTTTTAAACTATTGTTATTTTGTTTTTAAAACATATTTCGAAAAAAAATTCTAAATATGATATAGTAATAAAATTCACTGTAGGAGAAAATATATACATTTAGGTTACACACAAGGGAAAAATCTCAGCTCCCAGTTATCAAGTTTGCAGAAAAAAAAATTTATATTTCAATTTCATAAACACAAGTGTAGAAAAAGAATTTTAGAAATTTATGAAATGAAAGAAATTAAAAAAACTATTTTTTTTTAAATAATTTTTTATAATTTTTTTTATGTTTCGGTTTGTATTTTCTAACCTCAAACCCCAGGAAGCACGTATTAGAATAACAAGTTTTTTAGAAAAAAATTTGCACATTTATGGCAGAATTATGAATATTGGTACATGAACAATTTTTATACATAGGCCTACATAGTTACAAGTATCTAGAAAATTACAAAAATGTAAACTTATAATGGCGATGTTACAAAAATGTAATGTAAGTTACACAAACAATTGCTGTGAACAAAAGCAATACATATTCGAAAATAACTTCAAAAAATATGCACTTATTATGATAGCATTACATACAAAAGGTGTGAAAAAGTAATAAATGCTTCTTACATCAACTAGAAGTTCTTTATGTTGTGAAATATTTTGAAGCATGGATGAATGCACAATGGAGTGTTACATTCGGTGCACATCCAAGAAGTGTCCTTCCGCCTTTTTTCCCCCTTTGTAGTGTGACTGCATACGAAACCCTTCCGCTGTGGTTTTCTTTTAACCGCAGTAGAGGGCACGGGAGCTGGAAAATGTCTAGCAGTAAGATGCAGTGGGGAAGGGGTAAGTTCTTTTGACCGCCTACCTCCTTTAGAAGGAGTGCGAATGAGATGGAACTCCTCTATCAGCTGTGTGATAAGATTCTGTCTGTTCAACAGCGTAGACTTCTTGCCTGTTTTGAGGTTGTACAGGGTGTGGGAATTTAGCACAACCATATCTAAAATGTGGAAGAACAACTTTTTGTACCATTTCAATGATTTCCTGGTACTATCTGTAAAACTCATTATCATGTATGTCTTGTATGCTGCACCCATATGCTGGTTGTATTCCAGAACTGTTCTTGGTTTTTTCACGTAAATCTCAGCGCTAGATTTTAGTTTTACTTCCTGCATTTCATGTTTGTGTATGGTAGACAGCATGCAGACATCACGCTTGTCATGCCACTTTTTTGCCAACATTTGTGCGGTGTGGTACGATTCACATTCACCTTTTGTCAGTTTTTTAGTGAACTTCGGCATATGTTTCCTATTTGCGCGAACCGTACCACATGCTCCAGTATTTTGTTCCAGGAAAAACTGGAAAAGTAAGGGGCTGGTGTACCAGTTGTCTGTAAACAAAGTGTGGCCCTTTCCAAGATACTGATCCAACAATGTAGTCACAATTGAACCGGATATACCAAGCAAACTTTCAAGGTCGATATTTGTGCCAGTGCCTGTATAAATTATAAAATCTAAGATGTACCCGGTTTTACTGTCACAGAGCACAAACAATTTGATACTGAATCTGTGACGTTTAGAAGGAATGTACTGTTTGAAAACGAAACGTCCTTTCCAAACCATGATGCTCTCATCAATGCATAATGCCTGATACGGTTTGAAGAATGTTTTGAATTTGATTTTCATTGTTTTAATGATAGTGCTGATTTTGTAGAGCCGTTCACCGGCAGGTTGGCTTTGACTGTCTGAAAAATGCAACAGTCGTAGCAAAAGGAGAAATCGATCTTGCGAAAAAAGTTTTCCAAAGATTGGAGTTGATAAGATGGGGTTTGTAGAGCAATAGTCCCTCACACAGTTTTTAGAAACGTGCGGCATAAGCAACACAACAGCTAAAAATGTGTACATTTCGCAAACTGTAGGTTTCACCCATTTATGTAGTTTAGATTTTTCCTTGACATTGAACTGACTAAGCACATACGAATAATATTTATGTGTTTCTTGAACTATGTGTTCAACAAAATCAGTGTCAAAAAACTTTTTGAACACATGAGAATCTGTAGCATCATCGGTCAGTTCCAAGTCGTCTGTAATTCCCGAAAGGGACGAATCAAATCTTTGCTCAACAGGTTGAAAGTCTGTGTCATTTTTCCACTGAAAAGTGTCTCTAATATTTACGGGAATATTTTGAGAAATACTAGCCTCCGTGTCCTCTTCAGACACAATTTCTGATTCACTGTTCACAACAGACTGTGCATCACTGTTATCACTCAAGTCACTGTCTTCGCCTGCAGATTCCCAGTTCGCAATTATTTCTTCGAGTTCTTTTTCACTATAAATCTTTCTTTTGCACGATGCCATAACTACGATTCACAAAATCACAGAAACCGAACCTTCACATATTTGACATAAACTGCACACTAATTTCCCGCCCTTTCCCATTCCTTACTCTACCTATACATTTATTTCATTTTTTTCACACTAGATTGCTGTATCAAGCAGGTGCCTAGCGGACTAATGTGTATAGGACAAAGAAATGAGTAAAAAAATTTGTTTATAATTTTTTATGGAATTTATACCAAATTTGCAGCTGTATAATTTATTCTTTAGTAACTGTACAATATAAATACAAATCCCAACCCCATAATGTATTTATTATAAACATGTATCATTTTGTTTCAGTTGTACACAATAAATAAGCAACAAGCATTATTTTTTCTTAGTTTTCAGTTTATTTACGGTAAAATAAATATTCCTGGTAATAAAGTATTTTTATACACATAAAAAAATGCCATGACACGGGTAATATATATATTTCTGTAGCCTGTTAGAAGCTTTGAGTCTGCAAATATTTTACGGGAAGGACGGCGCGATGTGGCAAGCTTTCGAGATTTGTTGATAGAAAGCAGTGTAATAGCGAAACACTATGTACTTCAATACACGTCCGAGTGGAGTGCTAGCATATTACTTAGTTCCTAGAACCCCCACAAGATAGTAGCAGGCAGCTAGTAATGTCTTCAGAGTTGCGGGCATACATTTACGACCAAACTAACGAAAGCATTCCTGCAGACGTATATACACGTCCATACTCCCAATGGATCACTGCGGTATGGACGTAAATATACGTCCATACGTCTCAAAGGGTTAATGAGCGTAAAAAAAAATTAACTGTTAAGTGTTTGTAATCAATTGAATGCCCTACATACTCTCCAATTAATCTTAAACTCCCAACTTTCAGTAGTATTAATTTAAAGATATCAGAAATTTATTCTTGAGTTGTTTCGTGAAAGCCATTATCGTTTTCATAGGATATCTAATAATGAAAAACCTAAATTTTTTCATTCGCTCAAAAAAATTAATTTTTTTTTTCTGTAATTTTTACATAGTTTTATCTGATTCACCCTTGCTCCATACCAATATTCTAAGGCGTCACTAATGCTAATGGAATGCCTTCATCATGCGACAGCGACAGCCACTATGGTTCATAGCAATGATTATGTACAAGACACGCTTCTGAAGTGTTAACCAAGTTGTAGGGGCCTTGGTGGGCGAGGGGTCAGACCTCTCGCCTCCCATCAAGGTGATCCGGGTTCGATTCCTGGCGGGGTCTGACCTAGGATTTTTGCATGTGGGAATCGTGCCGGAACGATGTCGTGGTTGGTGGGTTTTCTCGGGGTCTCCTGTTTTCCCCGCCCCCTTCATTCCGGCGTTGCTCCATTGTAGGGCTTCATTTCATATCATCCTTCAGGACATGCACTTGCCTACGGGCGCCCAATAACAAGTCTGCACTCGGGGTACGATGCCCTGCCCTCCGGTACACTCACCATACAATATTTATTTATTTATTATTTAACATGCTTGTCAGTTTTCATTTTTGCTGAAATGAAGAGTGCAGAATTATTACATTTTTCATCATTGCTAACTATTATTATTTGTACTTTAGGTTTGTTATTCGGAAGACTGTGAATGATGGCTCATCATTCCACAAAACTACAAAAGATTTGGACTCTGATATTATGAATGTGGGCACTGAATCCAGTAAATCTAATGCGAGAGTTGAAAACTTATTGAGTGATGCATGTTGCAGTCTTGACAGTTCATGTAGATCATCACCATTACCATCGGATTACGACGGAAAAGATCTTATAGGACACAATGACCCAGCTCTGCCTCTTCCACTTCAGCTTTTGGAACGTCAAACAAGACTGGCCAGTGGGCCTTGTCAGCCTTCTATGCTAAATTTTCCTCACACTAAGTTCAGCAATCGTCTAAGGAGTTTTCAACAAACATGGTTTGAAAGGTTTAGAATACAGAAAATCCAAGGATGCAGCATTTTGTTTCTACTGTCGTGTATTCTGTGCTAACAGTGCTTCATCTAAAGGCCATATTGATACTGCATTCCTCAACAAAGGCTTCAAAAATTGGAAGGATGCAATAGAGTGCTTCAAACTTCATGAAAAGTCTAAAAGTCACATTGAAAGTGTTTCATCTTGGAAATCATTTTCACATGCTACACCTGTTGATGCCTTGATTGACATTCAGAAAAGTAATGCCTTAAAAGAAAGTGACAAAAAACGGATTAACAATAGGGAGATTATGAAAGGTCTGATTGAAGTAACAATTTTGCTTGCGAAAGGAGGGAGACCATTTAGAGGCTACGATGAGAGTATTGACAGTGCAGATAAAGGACTCTTTTTGGAAATAATAGATTTTCTTAAAAAGTATGATTCTGTTTTGAAACAGCATTTGGAAGCAGGACCAAAGAATAGTACATATTTGATCAACAAAATTCAAAATGGCTTGATAAAATCCCTACACAATGTTATTTTGCAGTCAATTTGCAAAACACTGAAGGATAAAACAATATTTCTTATGGCAGATGAAACAAGTGACTGTGGCCATCATGAGCAAATGACTGTTGTCATAAGATATTTTGACGATAACGAAAATAGGGCTGTTGAAAGATTTGTGGGTCTTCGGCGATTACCTTTTACAGATGCGCACACCATTTTTGGTACTTAACAGAGTGATGGAAGAATTAGGTCTCAGCTGGAAGTCTGTGCTTGCTGTATGTTTTGATGGTGCCTCAGCAATGTCAGGTCAGATTAGTGGCGTTCAATCCAGATGCAAAGACATTAATAACCAAATAATGTATGTTCATTGTTTTGCACATTGCTTGAATCTAGTACTAGTTGGTTCATGTTTAGCAAGATCTGAAAACAGTTTAATATTTGAATTTTTTGGAGTAGTTCAACTGCTGTACAACTTTATTAAAGGAAGCCCTACTCGCTATGCAATTTTTGAAAAAAATATCAAAAAATGTTGAAACAAAACTGAAAACATTTAAATCACTCTCAACAACAAGATGGGCTTGTAGAACAGAAGCTGTTGCTGCAGTTCGTCAGAATTTATCTGCTATTGTGAAAACTATTTCCCATGTTGTTGAAACTACCACCTTCCCTGATGTAAAAATTAAAGGGAAAGGACTACTCAAGCAACTCCTAAGTTTTGAGTTTTTTTGTAGGTATTGAGTTCATGCACTCTATACTACAAATGATTGTTAAAGTCTACTTCAAGATCCCAAGTTAGATATTTTGACTGCCATAGGAGAAGTGCACAACCTACTATCATCGTTGCAAGGTATGCATTCAAACGAAATGTATTTCAATGAAACATACACTGCTGTTCTGAAAAGTTGTGAAGAAAATGAAGTAGAAGTCCCTTCCATCAAACGAAGAAAGGTTTCGCGGTATTTGGATGAAAATTGGCAAAATGAACATTTACCAGAAACGAAAAAAGACAAGATTCGTACGAAAGTTTTTTTCCCTGTCCTGGATACTTTGATTCAAGGTATTGATCAACGGTTTAGTCAAGAAACAACTGTGATCATCACAGTGGTAGGAAATGTGTTTAAACTAGACATAAACAAAGGCGAAATCGCTATTCTGTCGAAGAAATTTGATCTTTCTCCAGATGAATTGGAAGGAGAGATAAGACTACTTAAAGCACGTGAAAGTGACACAGACAAAGCCCTTTCTAAACAATGTCGTAATGAATGGCTAGACTGGTTGAAACATAATGGTTTAGGAAATGTATTTACACAATTCAAGAAAGTTGCTACTGAGTTTAGTGTCATTCCTGTAAGTAGTGCATCCTATGAACGAACATTTTCCAAATTAGTTCATGTGAAAAGCAAACTGAGGTCAACAATGAGCCAAGGACAACTAAACGATCTTATGCTTCGGTTCATTGAAAAACAACTTGCGACAGAGGTAGATATGGACCAAGTTATTGAAGAATCAAAAAAGTTGTAACCTTTGAGTGTCGATTGTGTCTGTAATTTAGAACTTTGATTAAACTTGTGCTTAAATTAGCAGCAAGTATTGCCAGATAAATAAAAATGCTTACCGGTTCGTTTAACTTACAATTGCCTGGATATCATTATATTTATGTTCAATGGAAAACAACTTAAAATTATGATAGATAGTTCCAAGCTGTTGAGAGAAATTTACCTTGACTTTTTTGCGTGTTCATAACCATAACTTTGGGTTAACTTGAACGTAATTAAATACAGTAGAATGTTTCTAAAAATTTATTTTTGTAATCAAAACTGTTCTCAATTTGTTGAGTCTATTAAATTTAGTAATTGATTGAAAAAAAGAGGATGCTTTGCAGGTTTTTAATATTTGTGTTTGTGATTGTAATCATAACTTTGAGATAACGTTTGCGTTAACGAAATTTCGTAGAATTTATTACCATGTAAATGAAAATCTTTTGCAGGTTCGTTAAAATGTGTGTTTTTAATAAGAAAATTATTTTAATTTGAACATAATTAAGTAGAATGTATTACCATATAAATAAGAATATTTTACAGGTTAGTTAAAATTTGTGTTGCTAATCAGTGCTTTGAGTTAACTTGAAAATACTGGAGTACAATATATCACCACATAAATCAAAATATTTTTTAATGTTTTTAAAATTTGATGGATTGAACAATCATTCATTGTAAAACAAGGTCACTTGAAAATTCAAGCTATTGTGGTTTAAAAAACATGTACCTTTTGAGTGTCGTCTGTGTCATCTATAGTTTTTATTTTATTTTTTTCGATAATGTATGTATTTCAAAGCAAAAAAAAAAAAAATATTTAAATAGGTTTGTTAAAGTTCTGTTGTCTGAATGCCTGTGTTTGCATTCACTAAAAAGAAGTTCATTTCAAGGTAGATCTGGACCAAGCTATTGGAAAATTCGAGGGGGGAAAATGTGTAAGTACCCTTTAAACATTTTCTATGAGGAAAAAAAACATATTTTCAAGATTGTTAAAATTATACGGATATAAATATTAACTAGTAAACATATCTCGTTGATACTGCACAAAAATATAAACAAGTCAATGAGTGAATGTATTTAGGCTACTTAACATTCTAAATTCAACTTCTGATTTAAAAATTTAATGGAAATGTCTGTGCACGCCTATGGTTTTGCTATAACAATCCCAATCCAGATGGTAAAGAAAAAAGCAGGTATGACAATCGAAGACGAGCGGTAAGTTATAAGGTGGGGCAGGAAGTGTTGGTGTTTACTCCTATCCAGAAAAAGGGGATTTCGGAGAAGTTGTTTCATGGGTGGTTTGGTCCTTTCATTTTTGAGAAAAAAATATCTAATAACCTGTATCGGTTCTAAAAGTATCAACGTGGTAAAATTAGCTATGAGGTAACTAATGTGGAAAGAATGAAACCATTCTTTGCTGCCTGAGTTTATTTTGTTTTTTTGACGGTTTTGTCAATTGCGAGCTCTGTTTGTATTGTGTCTAGATTGTTTGTAAGGCATTCATGTATTTGTTTTGGTGTTCATTTGTTGTGTATTTTAACCTGTGATACATTTCATTTAGGTCCTGAGTAATGTTTAATAGTGACTTGTCAGTTTAAGATTTGGTTTTCAAGTCGCCTGTAAGAGTGTTTCAGGTACCCTCAAAGCCACTCGGGCCCTCGTAATGAAGACTACTGGCTGGTGGCTACTGATGGGTATGCTGGTGCTGTCTCGAGGGGATGACGCGCCCCATTCGCCGTCCTAACCTGAGACAGTGGGGGTCATCGTTGGCGCCCATTTCGAACCTCTACCGAGGTGATGTTGTATACCTCGTCGGTACCTTTAAATTTTAAGGTCCCCTGGGCATTGCAATTGTCAGAAATTCATGAAGGTATAACACTGTTGAGTTCTTGCCCCTCTAATGCATCCTCTGACTGGTGTTCAGTTTTCCAGGAATTAAAACAGGTTATGTTTTACTCAGATATGTTGATGAATAAACTAAATGATGCAGCTGGTGAGGATTTGGAGAATGACAGTGTGATTAATAGAGAAAAGCGAGGTTTAACCTTTATTGGAGATTTTGTAAGATGTTGTTGTGATGTGGCAGTGACCAGTCAAATAGAAAGTTTATTTTTAAAACAGCAACAGATTTCTCTGCATATTGAGCAGATGGAAGCACAGATCATAGATGACCATGTGGCGCTTGCCAATTTGAGTAATTCTATTAGTGTTGTTAATGAAGCCATGTCAAGTGTTTTGAAACAAGTTCAAACTAAATTCATTAACCTTACTGATTACCTGAGAACTTTTAGAGAGGCAATGACAGTTCGTTTTTCAAGGATGGTACAAGAAATAGGTCACTCTTTTCAGTTACAATTATTATTAGCGGCTCAGTTAGCTAAGCAAGCTCACACTCTAACTCGTATTGAAGTTTTGGATCAATGCCGCTCACATAAGATTCCTTCTGTTTTGATTACGCTGGCTCTTTTACAGGAAAAATTGCAGGATTTGGAAGCTATTCTTATTTAAGATGGTTATAGATTAGCAATTAGTAGTACTCAAGTACAGGCTTATTTCCATTTGCCTATTTGTAGATGTAATGCATTTAAAGAAAGTTTGTATACATCAGTCAAAATCCCTATTGTACGTTATAACTCTAATTGGAAGTTGTTTCAGTTTGTTGGTATACCAGTTCATTGGAAGAATAACACATGTCATCTAGAACATGAATCAAACATTTTAGCGGTGGATGGTGACCACCTAGTGACGATCCATGGACATAATAGTAGCGGCCGGGAGTCCATAGCCGACGGACGTGTGCGCGCGCGCTCCTCGTTTACCGTCGGTTATCTCAATCTTTTTTGGTTTTACATCGTCTGTTGGTGTTAAATATTAATTCGTCCATCTTAGATCAACCTGATTTCCGGGGTTTTTTGCCCCAATATGAACCTCTCTCTTTAAAATCAGTGCAGGTCGTCAACACGGAAATGTTTAGATCGCCGACCAAGAAATCTGGTTCCAGTTCTAGTGCAACTCAGGAACTACCCACGTTGGAGATAACCAAGCTGGAAATAATGAAGCCAGATGCTCTTAAACTCGATGATTTAATTAAAAAGGTTGAACTGCTTTGCAATAAAGTTGATGCTCTTCAAAATGAAAACGCTCAACTTAAGTGTCTGCTTATCGACTCCCGCTCTGAAACGGCTGTGATTAAACAAGAACTCATCTCAATAAAAGAAAGTTTGTTTGTAATAAATAAAAGTGAGATATCATATAGTCCGGCTTTAACGAAGTCTTCGAGCAACAAAAAAACTGAACGTGTAGCAGCACAGCGCGTCTCGGGTAACGGGCGTCCGTCCAGTGACCTACTTCCGACGCAGCGAGAAATAAGTGATGTCACCAAAAACAACCACACCAACCAGCATGCTGACTCTGACGGCTTCACTGTCGTGCATAATGCACGAAAATCCAAAATGAACACGAATACAGAATCCAAGCGTGAGCCGGAGAGAAAGAAAACACCGATGCAAGTGGGTATAAGGAATATTCCCACCCTTAAAACTGTCGCCAAGCCTGCTCCGAGAAGAACAAAAGTACTGTTTGTTACTCGTTTTGATCCTTCTGTTCAAGCAAACGAGATAGTTGACTACATAACTAATGAACTCAATCTTTCACATGTTAAGGTAGTGAAACTTAGAACCAAATTCGATTCTTACGCTTTGTTTCACATAGTAGTACTTGAAGAAGATTTTAATAGAATAAATAACATAGTATTCTGGCCGAGTGGGTGCTTAATCAGTCCCTTCTACGGTAAACTCCACCCGGAACAAATTGCTACCAGTGACTCTACATCAAATAATTCCGTCAGCACTGATAAGACCGTCATCCCCATGAAGCCCTTATCAGCTGGTGTCACTGCAACGAACCTGTCTCCGGTGCCAGGAGGAGCACCGTAATTTGTTTTCATGCATCCTATTTCAAAAGAATTGGAAATTTTTTATTTAAACGTCCGTGGTCTAAGAACTAAATCAAAAGAATTCTATGAAAACATTATTATCTCTAATTATGATTTTATCTGTCTAACTGAAACCTGGTTCAACGATCTTAGCATTAATTCCCACTACTTCACAGACCAATACTAAATCTACAGAAATGATAGAGACGCCTTGCTGACTTCTAAAGATCGTGGTGGCGGTGTTTTGATAGCAGTCAATAAGTTTAAATTCACTTCTATTCAGCCTATATTTCACCTGGACTACCCCGGAATTGAATCTGTTTGGTTAAAAGTTAAAATGTCTCAGAATAAATCCTTAATAATTGGCAATATATATTTACCACCCCAAACATCACCAAATATTTATTCATCTTATTTTGAGACTTTAGAAGATAAACTGGCTGCTTATCAAGATGAGTTAGTGCTACTTGGTGATTTTAACGTCCCAGGTGTTGATTGGACCAATAATCTAACTACCAACATCGTGCACACGCACATCAAGACTAAAGCACAATATCTTATAAACTTTACATCTAGTCTTGGTCTATTTCAGTATAATACAATCCTATCATCCAAAAACCTCTTAGATCTTTGTTTTACAAACATCTCGCAATGTTCAGTATCTCATGCGGATGAAGCACTCGTCACTGAAGACCCATATCATCCTGCCTTAATTATAAAAATAATATCTGACAGCATTCCTTATGTGGTCAGTTCTACTAGAGTCTCTAGGTCCTATATAAATGGTGACTATCTTGGTCTTTACAATGCTGTTAAAAACTATGATTGGTCAAATTTCTATGAATCTACTGATGTTAACTATCTTGTTGATCAATTAACTACTTGTATATGTCACAATATTAATGAATTCATCCCCGTTTTCACTAGCAAACCATCTAAATACCCTGTTTGGTTTTCAAAAGACTTAATTCAAGCTTTAAAATCCAAGAAACATTTTCACAAACTTTACAGAAGAAACAAAAATATGTACTATTATACTAAATTTTCATTCTTTCGAAAGCAAACCAAATATCTTATCAAGCGTGATAAAATAAATTGGACCAGAACCACTAACAATAATATCAAGAACAACCCTAAGAAGTTTTGGCGCTATGTCAAATTAATAAAAAACGGTTATCATGAACAGCTTTCGTTAAAAGTTAATGATGTTGTATCTAGTGATCCAGTGGTGTTGTCTAATGTATTTGCTGAATACTTTTCAAGTGTTTATGTGTCCTCTAATGTCAATTACCAAGTTCCCACCTTAAATTCATTCCTTGATACAATATCTGTTCCCTGTTTCTGACAGCCTTGTGCTTTGGGGCATAAGGGCTCTAAAACCCTCTATGTCTACAGGACCCGACGGGATTCCTAATTTTATTCTGAAAGGCTGTTCAAATATATTAGTACCCCTATTAAAACATTTATTTAATACTAGTTTAAGAACCCAAGTTTTTCCAAATAAATGGAAAATTGCAAAGGTCATTCCAATTCATAAAAACGGAACCAAATTAAATGTGGTTAACTATAGACCAATATCACTATTAAATGGTCTCTCTAAAATTTTTGAAAAAATAGTTTTTAAAATCACTAATTTCCAACTAAAAAATAGTTTATCTAGTAATCAACATGGCTTTAGATCAGGAATGACCACAGCCACCAATCTAATTACTTTCCTCAATCCTATTTTTAATGAAGTCATTAGCAGGGGTCAGGTGGATGCCTGCTATTTTGATCTTGCTAAAGCTTTTGATACTGTAAACCATTCATTACTATTAGGCAAGTTACATAATTTCGGTCTTAGTGACAATTATGTTAATTGGTTTTCTAGCTACCTTAAAAATCGAACTTTTTTTGTATCTATCAACAACTCCAATTCTTCAAATTTTATAGCTAGATCTGGAGTTCCTCAAGGTGGTACCTTGTCTCCTTTACTTTTTAACATTTTTATTGATGACATTATTCAAATTCTGAATCATTCTTCTGGCACTCTATTTGCAGATGATCTAAAAATAAGTAGAAAAATTTTCTCTTTTAATGACTGTTTATTATTACAAACTGACATTAATGAAATTAATAACTGGTGTAAAGCCAATCTTGTGACCCTCAACAAAGGCAAAACAAAAAAAAATATCTTTTACCAGAAAATACCTTCCTATCAAATACGATTATAAATTGGGCAACACCTTAATTCAGAAATCCTCTTCTCTCAAAGATTTAGGTATCATTCTAGATTCTAAATTGTTCTTTCACCAACATGTTCAACATTTAATTTCTAGTTCCCGAAGAACATTAGCTTTAATTAAATATGTCACATGTTATGCTACCAAAACTGATTCTATCCTCTCTCTTTATTTAGCATTAATTAGGTCAAAACTAGAATACTGCTCAGTAATTTGGAACAACATCAATATGTGTGATAATATGAAAATTGAAAATTTACAAAATAAATTAATAAATATTATTATTCAAAAACAACTTCCTCTACCCAATCTGCTATCCCTCTCTAGTCGAAGAGAATTACTTGACTTTATTTTTATTAAAAAATGTTATACTAACAAATTAAACTGTAAACATATACTTGACAACACCGGTTTAAGAGTACCTCCTTTTAACAGTCGTTTAACTTCCACTTTATGTACAGTTAACAGAAATAATGATATTATCTTTAGGCTAATAACCAATTTTAATAAATTTGATAAAGACTTTAATTATTTTCCTTAGTTCCTAATGATCATATGTGTTTTAGTTCTGTTTTGTCTAAATTGTAACGTTTGATTTTTGTTTTATTGTCTTTCGTTATGTGTGTTTTGTTTTTATATGTATTATATTGTATTGTTTTGTGTTTTTCATTTATGTTCATTATTGTGAGTGTATATGTTACTAATTGTGTGCCAACCATTAAAGGCTTGTCCTGTTGGTTGGCATGTTACAATTACAAATAAATAAATAAATAAATAATTTGTTGGACTGCCGGCCTTTGGAGGAGAATTTGTGTTTTGTGCCTATATTTTCCGGAGACACGATGGGAAGTGCGTTGTGTCCCAAAGCTTTGTTTCAGGGGGTTACAATCGAAAGACTTGCAGAACTTTGCACTTTTCAATGCCGTTCCGGAACTCACCTCATGATCATGCAGGCTGGGCCGGAATGTTATTTTTGACTCACCTTAAGGGCAAGGTGGAGTTACGGTGTGCCAAGAATCCTAACCAAACTTTGTTTATAGATAACGTTGAACGACCAGGTGCTGTGGACATAGAAGTTCCATGTGACTGTCGATTGTATCTGAATAGTGAATTGAAAATTAATGAATTGTACCCTTGTGATTATAGTTCTAAGTCAAAGTTTCAACTACTTCATGTGATTCCAGCAGCCTGGACTAAGCTTAAGAAATTAAAGATTTTCCCACGGACTGCTTCCAGCCACACAAATTTTCCCTCGTTGGAGGATTGTTTAGATGATGACTGGCCCTCTGCCATTCCTCATTTGAATTTCACGGTTACTCGGTTCACTAGATTGGACCCCATTTCTTTGAATAAACCGGTTAAACTATTAAGTTTCATGGTCAGACATGTTAAGAGTATTGGATTATTTGTGATAGAGGGTACCCTATTTTTGATTATTATTAGAAATCCATACCTTGTGGGTATTGGAACATTTCCGCATGTAGCTGCTCTGGATGAGAATACTATGTTAAATGTCTACTTACTGCTATGGTTTTTATATTAGGAATTGTAATTGGTATGTTGGCTTTTCTTATCTGGAAGTGTATTGAACTGAAACAAAGTGCATGGAAAAATTTGGAGATATCTTCCCCAGTCAAGCATGTTGTCGCTTCCATGAGTGGCGAGACTATGGACTTACGAGAAAGATTACGTAATGAAAATTTAATAAAAGCCAAATTGTCCAGTAACACTGGTGATGAATTTCTTGTAAACATCACGCTTTTCGAACCATGATGTAAATTTTTCTTTGATAGTTGTAATCTTCCTATTTGATTATTGTTATCGCGGTTTGTAATTATTTAAAGATGGTATTTGTTGTTTAATGTAGAATTAGCTATGATTTCCATACAAAGTAAGTTACGACAAACTACTTGGGCACATTGGTGTATTGTTTATAAAGATCTAGATTTTGCTTGTTAACCAGGGATGACCCTAGGTGTCTGTTAATTTGATAGGTTATGTTGGGTTGGGGGTTATGATAAGATGGAGTTCCTGATCTCCTTCACTACTCCTCCCAGTGTCTTGTACTGTGCATCTGAACCAGATTTCCATGGACTCAGAGAGCCAGAACTATCTTCAAACTCGGCATGTGGTGTTAGTGAAGAATATGAAATGTTATAGCATCATTCATCACGTTGCTTATGATTTGATCAGGGTTCAGTTTGCCCTAAATTAGGCTAATAAAAAGACCAAATGGCCCAAAAACAATGATTCAATTGAAGTCTTCATCCAGAACTGAAACATGAAAAGAAGCATAGGAGTTGTGTTTGGTTTTAAGTTTGTCACTTTTAATAGAGACAAATTTAGTTTGTTGGATATAAAGTCAATAATTTCTTGCTCTTGCACAGCCGGATCAAAATGGGTTACAAACAGCACTTTTTTTTTTAAAAAATAGGTTTGGGTATAATTTTTAAAGTGGACATATTTCTGATACCCACTTTCACTGATGTTTTCTTCTTTTCATTTTCACGTTTGGTTTCAAGGTCGGCAGTAGGTTTGTGCTTGTGCCCATATTGTACCAACGAGAATCCATAGCTGTCAACACGCTGGATGGTGTCATTTCCACTCTTGACGGTGCGCGAATCGCGCTGAGTAGTAAGAAGGTCATGAGGCTGGCTGCGGTTACCGGAGTCACCCTGGGCTTCCACACGGTCAGCTATCTTGTTGCTGGTAAACTTCTTGAGTGCTTTGCTACATGATGTTTCATGATCCTTGTTCATAGACACTTTTTCCTTGATAAGAGTCAATTCCTGCTTAATTTAAGCCGTTTCAGTTCTATGGTCCAAGAGTAAGGTTTTTAGGATGAGGTTTTCACTCTTCAACTGATCAACCTTTCACAAAAAGACTTCAAGATATTGTATAAATCTTCCATGTTCACTGAATCCAACTTTTTTGCTTCAAGGTTGGGTACATCACAAGATGGTTGATCCTACATTGCCATTTTTTTAGTGACAGATATTTTCAATGGAGAACAAAACATGGTCTCGGAAAAGTCTTGGTCTAGAGCTAAGACATGCATTATTACTACGGGGTAAAATAAACCCTGCTAAAACTGACTGATCATTAAGCTCAAAGGTATTAATTATGAATAATTTACTATCCTTACAAAGGTAAATTAAATGAAATAACCACTAGGAAAACATTGAGCGATGGATTATGCTCTCACTTGGAAGCCATGATTCCAATATGATTCCAACTTCAGGTGCTTGCGCACGTACAGTTACTGGCAGACAAATGGGCAGACGTTAGTTTGTGTTCGTGAGTGCGAGTTCCTTGCCACTGGCTGGACTGAAGTTCGTCACGGCCCAGTCTGTGGCCGGGCGACAACGGTACCACCCGGCAGCATACGTGTGGAAGTTAAAAATGTGTTCCTTTACACTCAATAGCTGCAACTGAACTTTCTATAGCTGATGTTTGTATAACAGGAATTTCATCAAATGGGAACAAGTGAAGACCACGCTGTCGCCTGGAGTTTAGCTTGGCAAGTGTGAAGTGTTTTGTTCGGTAAAGTTTCCGCTCTGTGGAGGCACCAATGTTGTGCAGTTGAGTCAGGAAGCCTTCGTTCAAAAAACCACGCATCGAGGCTCACTGCCATCGCGATTCATTTGTTCTGTGGAGCATTGTTTGAGAACACTGACACGTCGCTTGGTGGCACAGCAGAGTTCAAGTGAGTGGCGACAGTGTGTTATGACAGGACGCCAGATGGTTGTGTGAGTCCAGTGTAATATTGTAGAGTTGTGTCTGTAAGGTGTCAAGAGCCATATCACGGTGCACAGTGCGGCATGCTCTCCAGCGAGGTTCTAGGTTCCACCCTCTGGTAGAGTAGAGCTACAGCCACGGCTGAGCTTCTAAAGATGACAAATAAATAGAAAGGTCCTTGGAAATACATGCCGGTGAATTAATTGAAGGACACTATGACTAACTCACGAGAAACCTCTAAAGCCGGTAACAATTCCGAGATCACACATCCAGCGCCCTCCCCCCTCCCCAACCTCTCCCCGTCGATCCACACCCAACATCAGTCTTCACTCCTACACTTTAAGTTCAGTTTAACACTGGTAATGTCAGAACTTTTGTTTCGTTAAATTACATGAAAGAATATCTCGGCACATTAAAAAAAGGTGTCAGAAGTAAGGCCTTTTACAGTGTCCAAATTTAACAAGTATACACCTAGTTGAAGCGTATATAAATAACCCCACAGCTAATTTTCATTCATCACCAACAAGTTAACTTAAAAAATTTTATTTCTAGTAACAATATTATCTAGCATCCCTAAAATCTCACTTCAAATATCACTGTTTACAACATCTGCTACACCTACAGATTCACTGACATTACCATCTAGCATAACCCCAAGCTCAAGGGCTATAGCATCTAGCATGCCCACACACTCAATGACTGTATCTTCTAGCACACATGCTCACATACTTAACAATCTGACATAAAACATTTTCAATGCCTATACCATTTAGCACACCCAAATGCACACTGACTATACCATGTAACATGCCCACATACTTAAGGCCTATAAGGCCATCTGCTCTAGACCTATAAGAAGTGCAGTGCAACATGCACGGCTACTGATGTGAGGGGCTTACCAGCTCATAGGTCTGGATGGCTAGCTGCACCTTGTCGTCGCCGTACTCCTTGGCTTTGTTGAACTGACTCTGGATGCTGGTCATGTGCTCCTTCCTCTTGTCAGGCGGCATCGTCTTCACGCTGCGCAAATACTCATCCGCCAGGCGATCGATGTTGCGCATCAGCCCCTGCGCTCGTGCATCCAGGTCTCTCATCAGCGTGAAGTTGCGCTGAAGCTCTATGGGCAGGTGGTCCAGACCTGCACACACACACACACACACTCCTCTAACTCCTCTAACTCCTCTAGTCTTGCTCTGGTCACCGCCATCTGCATTCTCTGTATTCCAATATACCAAATTAATACAACTGGACATTTTCAGAAATTTTATGACCTACTATATAAATTTTTTGACATTTCAATAGGTGTTGCTGAATTGACAGTAATTTACCTACACATAAGGCATGAAAATATCAACCAAATAGTTTTCTAAAATGGGGGAGATTGCAACACAAATGATGATTATCCTAAAACCCATTATTATAAAAGAGAATTATCAAGGGTCAAAATGTTTTTTTTATGAAAGCAGAAAGGCGCCCAGGACTGCTGAGAACCCACCACCCAGGCAGCTGACTGCAGTGACCCGTGAACTCGGCCCTGCCAGATTAGCAGTCTTGCTGTATCCTCAAACATCTATTACTTTTAACAGGCATACCAAAGAAAATATTTATAACTAATACATGAAGTTAATGTGCACATAATTCATAGGCCTTTTAAAGAATATCTTTAAACTCACACTGTGGAAATATTTTGTCAGGGTTGGAAAGAAACCAGGTATTATTTTTAAAAAAAATTGGTAGTCTGTAAAGTCGGTTTACCGACGATAGTTTAACGTGACGTCATAACAAAACATTGATGAAATGATTGCATACTTTTATGAATAAAATTGAATCATTTTTATTTTAATAATAAAAGAATAAATACTTGAAATTATACTAGTAATCAGATTTTTAAAATGCAAGAAGAATTAACCTTTATTGCCGAAATTGTTGTTGTAGTAAGCAATGAAAACCACATTAACTTTTCGTTTAAATATAATTATGAACAAGTTTTCATATAAATAAACTGTAATCAAATATCTAGCATAACCTATTATTACTGCACTCGCCGACAGATGCTACTTTTTTTAATAATAAAAGAATAAATACTTGAAATTATACTAGTAATCAGATTTTTAAATTGCAAGAATAATTAACCTATATTGCCAAAATGGTTGTTGTAATAAGCAACTTTTCACTTCACTTTATAACCAGTCAACGAAACAGTTCACGTGTAGATGCAAGTTTTGTGCTGCCGCTGTCTTTCTTCTACTCGGACGCATAGGCAAATCGAGTGGAAGAGAGATAGATGCGGCGCAAGCATACAATGAGCATAACGGGACACAGCGTAACGGAACAATGTGCGTAACGGGACACTTTTTCGTGTGTGCAGCCGGTGTTCATTTACTTTTTAGATGTCACGTCAAAACAAAACAGTTTTTTTTTGTTTAAACCAGGTTTTTTTTAGGTTTAAACAGGTTTTTTTAATTTTAAACAGGTTTTTTTAGGTTTAAACCAGTTTTTTTTATTACAATAGTGTTTTTGGTTCTTATCACATTCAAACTAAATATATCGTAATTCAGGTTGATTAATAATTTTACACTCAATTCATAACTTACTGCAACTAAAACATACTCATATTTCATTTTAAGACCATCCAATTGTCTCACATGTAAATTTTATGAAATCTATAGACCCAATTATGATTCTAATGCATAAGAGTTTGTCAAATATTGTTAAAATAATGATAGAAAAAAAATTGGTAACATTACAACAATGTGTACAACAGAATAAACTCATCAAACATAGAAGCCATAAAAAAAATTTTATTTTTATTTTTTTTTAAATCCCCCTTCAATCTTTTGGATTATCAGATATTAAAATCAAAATATCAAGATCAACCAGTTAAAACAATATTACATTAGTTCTTTCCTGTTTGTATTGCAGGTCACATCACATCACTGTTGGTTGTGTTCGTTGAATGCTTTAAAAAGAAATATATGTTTGGATGCTTTCTCTATGCCTAACTTATTATGAAATTTAGATTGCACAAATCCATATGATGAGAAGACTCTCTCTACTCTTGCTGAAGTAGCTTGCGCTGTAAGTAACTGTTCAACAGAAAAAAAAAACTTTATCATTAAACTATCTATGAATCTACTGATGTTAAACATCTTGTTGATCAATTAACTACTTGTATATGTCTCAATATTAATGAATTCATCCCCGTGTTCATTAGCAAACCATCTAAATACCCTGTTTGGTTTTCAAAAGACTTAATTCAAGCTTTAAAATCCAAGAAACATTTTCACAAAATTTACATAAGAAACAAAAATATGTACTATTATATTAAATTTTCATTCTTTCGAAAACAAACCAAATATCTTATCAAGCGTGATAAAATAAATTGGACCAGAAACACTAACAATAATATCAAGAACAACCCTAAGAAGTTTTGGCGCTATGTCAAATTAATAAAAAACGGTTATCGTGAACAGCATTCGTTAAATGTTAATGATGTTGTATCTAGTGATCCAGTGGTGTTGACTAATGTATTTGCTGAATACTTTTCAAGTGTTTATGTGTCCTCTAATGTCAATTACCAAGTTCCCACCTTAAATTCATTCCTTGATTCAATATCTGTTCCCTGTTTCTGACAGCCTTGTGCTTTGGGGCATAAGGGCTCTAAAACCCTCTATGTCTACAGGACCCGACGGGATTCCTAATTTTATTTTGAAAGGCTGTTCATATTTGTTAGTACCTCTATTAAAACATTTGTTTAATACTAGTTTAAAAACCCAAGTTTTTCCTAATAAATGGAAAATTGCAAAAGTCATTCCAATTCATAAAAACAGAAGCAAATTAAATGTGGTTAACTATAGACCAATATCACTATTAAATGGTCTCTCTAAAATTTTTGAAAAATTAGTTTTTAAAATCACTAATTTCCAACTAAAAAATAGTTTATCTAGTAATCAACATGGCTTTAGATCAGGAATGACCACAGCCACCAATCTAATTACTTTCCTTAATCCTATTTTTAATGAAGTCATTAGCAGGGGTCAGGTGGATGCCTGCTATTTTGATCTTGCTAAAGCTTTCGACACTGTAAATCATTCATTACTATTAGGCAAGTTACATAATTTCGGTCTTAGTGATAATTATGTTAATTGGTTTTCTAGCTACCTTAAAAATCGAACTTTTTTTGTATCTATCAACAACTCCAATTCTTCAAATTTTATAGCTAGATCTGGAGTTCCTCAAGGTGGTACCTTGTCTCCTTTACTTTTTAACATTTTTATTGATGACATTATTCAAATTCTGAATCATTCTTCTGGCACTCTATTTGCAGATGATCTAAAATTAAGTAGAAAAATGTTCTCTTTTAATGACTGTTTATTATTACAAACTGACATTAATGAAATTAATAACTGGTGTAAAGCCAATCTTGTGACCCTCAACAAAGGCAAAACAAAAAAAATATCTTTTACCAGAAAATACCTTCCTATCAAATACGATTATAAATTGGGCAACACCTTAATTCAGAAATCCTCTTCTCTCAAAGATTTAGGTATCATTCTAGATTCTAAATTTTTCTTTCACCAACATGTTCAACATTTAAATTCTAGTTCCCGAAGAACATTAGCTTTAATTAAATATATCACATGTTATGCTACAAATACTGATTCTATCCTCTCTCTTTATTTAGCATTAATTAGGTCAAAACTAGATTACTGCTCAGTAATTTGGAACAACATCAATATGTGTGATAATATTAAAATTGAAAACATACAGAATAAATTAATATTATTAATCAAAAACATCTTCCTCTACCCAATCTGATATCTCTCTCAAGTCGAAGAGAATTACTTGACTCTATTTTCATTAAAAACTGTTATACTAACTGTCGTAGGGGGGGGTTTTCGAATGGACGAAAAGGAGTAATTTGGGCACCACCACGTGGAAGAGCACGTGGACCCGGCCACGAACTCTCGGCTCAGGGTCGTGACGTGACCCGTGTGGGGCTAGGCTGATCTCCTCCCTCGTGCGTCGTGTTCGTGGGCTCTTGAGGCGTCCCACACGCCTCGGGACTCAGGGAATTATACACGTGACCACTGAACCACACATTCTGAGCTAATGATTTTATTACCAGCGATTTTATTACACGGCACGTTACAAAAATGTTAAAAGAGTTTTACGTAAAGTACTAAAAAACACCGTTGCAGGTGATAACCAGTTTATAGGCTGACCCGGTCACCGCGTGGCCTGGCCTCGAGAGTCAATCACGTATTACGCGTACGAAATATCCGTAAACGGAGAACAAATATTTGTGCGAGTCTACCACCAGGAGCAGGCCTCGAAGAAGTTACAAGGTTTTAGATTAATTTAAAGATGCGACGGAAACTAATGGATCAGTGAACAAAAGAGATGAAGTCGACGAGGTGCGCGGGCCGCTCATACTCCAGGCGGCGAACGGAAACATACTTAATAAAATAAATATTATTTAAAAAACAAACATAATTTAAATACACTTATTTATAATTAACAACCTTTAGTTATGATATTATTTCTTATTAAAGTTTAAAAACTATTGGCGGGTAGTTCTGCAGATGCCCGCATGGGGCGCTGCGCCGTCCTTACTTACTAAAACTTGAGGCGTGACAATTAGGGATATTTTATTACATAAAAAGGTTTATACATTATGTTTATTTTAATAAAAGAAAGGGGTCGTCGCACCGACTCTAGCACCGCCTCTTGCCGGGCGCCTAACACACACACACCTGCACACGGGGCGGGAGGTTTGAAATAGAGGGTAGGGGTGGGAGGAGAGGGGTGGCGACGGCGTGAGGCACATCGGACTTAGGGAGGGCGTAGCCCCGGTCGACGTCATAACAAATTGAACTGTAAATATATACTTGACAACTCCGGTTTAAGAGTACCTCCTTTTAATAGTCGTTTAACTTCCACTTTATATACAGTTAACAGAAATAATGATCTTATCTTTAGGCTAATAACCAACTTTAATAAATTTGATGTAGAATTTAATTATTTTCCTTAGTTCTTAATGATCATGTATGTTTTAGTTCTGTGTTGTCTAAATTGTAACATTTGAATTTTGTTTTATTGTCTTTGTTATGTGTGTTTTGTTTTTATATTGTATTGTTTGTGTTTTTCATTTATGTTTATTATTGTGAGTGTATTTGTGTCTAATTGTGTGCCTACCATTAAAGGCTTTGTCCTGTTAGTTGGCATGTTACAATTATAAATAAAATAAAAAAAATTTCACAATGTCATTCTTCTGACTCCTCCACCACTCATAGGTTGTGATGTTACTTCATCCTCAAAAAACAATCTTTGGAAAGGTAAACTTTTGGATTGAAATTTAACAATTAATGGAAGCAGTGAACTCGTTGAGTGCCTTGATTTTGCAAACTCAAATGCTATGCGTTTTTCTTCTTCAGTCAAATCAACACCAAGTTATGATTATTTCTTTTGGATCCAGCATATAAGCTAAAACAACAGCAGGTGTAAGTGCCATATGATAATTTTTTTGGAATTTTTGTATGACATTTTTATCCTTTGTGGCTTCCATTTTCATTTTGACATCATCCCAGGCTGCGCCCTTCTGAGCCCAATGTGCCACCACCTCTCCCCTCCCACGCTGCGAGCCCCTCCTTCCACCCCCACCCTCTACGACCGCCCGCCGAAGTGTGTGTGTGAGTGCGTGTCGGCCGCGCCCGCCAGTGTGACGTCAGTGCTCCGCTCCCGAGAGTTGCCGAGCGAGGACGAACAGGCAGTGAGTCGCTGCGAGAAGAAGGAGCTTCGTGCACCTGTCGTCATTCTCGGAGGTTTTCGAGTGAAACAGGGGGAAACAGGCCTCGCCACACACGGGCTACGTCACAGCCCTGAGAGCAGAGTAGCCGGGTCCACATGCCCGTTACACATGTGGTGGCGCCCTAGGATTCGACGAACACTTCAACCCCGATTGTGGTAGCAATTTGAAGATTATTCCACACGAACACTGACTCAGAAATAGTGCATGAATTTTTCTGAACTTCATGGAGGGCTATGGCAATAGGCTTTAAAATAGAAAGTAAGTCCTCTACATTCTATTTCAAAGTCATGTTAGAAATTTGGTCTTGTACTACTTTATCAATAGTGTCACGATGTTCCTCACAAATTTGTAACAGAGTTCCCCAACCTTTAAGGTATGTCTCAAGGCAATCTACTATTGTATTCCAACACACTTCATTTGGAAGGATTAATTTTTGAACATCATATTGTCTGTAACATGCATTAGCAAAGTGGTTGTTTCTGAAATATTTTATTATGTGTAAATCATGTGCTGTCACACTAGGAATGTTCACATCATTTGCTAACAAGTTTAATATGTGAGCTTAACATCGGTAAGTGATGATATTCACATCTTCTTTATCTTCCAAAAGCTGCGACATTTTCGACACATTAGCAGCATTATCAGTAACAACCGAGCAACCTGGCCCCTGAAGACCTCCTCACACTTTTTCTGCTGTTCACAGCCACGTCTGTTCAGATAACTGGTAAGTTATTCCGGGCAAAAGCCCGGCCAAGCCTCACCACCACCTCCTAGATCTGAACCCGTTGAGGTATACTAGGAGCAATGCTTTTCTTCTTAGTTTGACCCACTCGTGTACCCTTGCGAGGGGTACAGAGTGCATTTGGCCTTTAGATGTTCTTGCTGCCAAATTTGATGGTTGTGTTACCATTATTGGGCCTTTACCAGAAATAACTCGTCCATTCTGTTTTCACCGCCGTGCCAGCAGCCAGAATAAAGCTTTGTCAATTTGATTAAAACCTTTTCCTCTTGCGTCCAAGCATAAAATTTGCACAACTGTGGTTGTTTTAAAAACTTTGACCTTGCAAGCTTCGTGGGATCTCTCGTATGTCATTGAGCTGGGACGGTTGCCTGTACCCAGCACAACCACATACGAGGGCACTGATCCCATCGCCAGTTGGGTGTCTCGGTTCTTTGCCTGCTTGTCTTATCCATACAACACATTCTTGTCCTCCTTGCTGTGTCCACTGCCTCTTTCCTTCGCCTGCTTTCTTGTTCCCATCATTCGCCCTCTGGTTCCTTCTTCTTATGTCATTCATAATAAAAGTGGTCACATCATGGTTTTTCTTGATATCCAGTAAAAGATGCTCCAAGGATTGTCCTTTCCTAAGATAACCTAATGGTGTCCAATTGTGAAAATTTTCTTAGTTGGTGATCGTGTTTTGCTGGTAAGCTTGTCTGCGGAAATCATGCTTCTAAAGTCTCTTGGTGAGCTTGTAGCCGTTAAAAGTTTTACAGATAATTGACAGTGTGAGCATGACCAGATGTGTCAATTGTGTTCACTAAATATACATTACCTGATTTAGTCAAAATTATAGCCCATAATTGTACCAGCCATCAAACTCAAGACACACAATTTCATTTTCCAGAGTAAGGGAACAAGTTTTCTTCTTCATAAATAGCATTTAGTAAAGTGCACTAATGTCTATTTTCTGCATTGCTGTTAATATGTAGGAATCCATTGATATGTTACTCTTAATTTTTTTTCTTTCTGCAAAAGTATATTTTGACTCAGTACCTTCCTTTGACGAACACGCAGATGATATGATGGATCTACGAGTTTTACTTGTGGAAGCTGTAATGTAGTCTGAAAAATAAATGTTTATCTAATTAATTTAGTTCCAAATTACAAAGGGGGTAAAAAAAAATTAGAAATAAAGACAGTTTACATCTCTTAATAACTATAAAACTATTATAGACAACTTAGTTACATGCTTTGCTACTGCTAGGTTTTCAGTGCTAACTACATAAAGTTGGGATCATGCGAAGAAATTAAGAATTTAAAATTATGCAGCAAGTGTCAATACTGCACTGTCTTTGATACACCATGATAATATTGTTAGAAATAATTTCAGAATAATATTAAACATTAAAATATATTTTTTTTCGGCTATCAAAATCTTTAATAATCAAAAAATATTTTAAGCTATCAAAATAATAAAAATATTATTTTAGGCTATCAAAATCATTAATAAATGTTAAACTTGAATACAATGCTTGAAATGTACACACAGTCTAAAAAAAATTAAATATAAGCAAGCTTTCTGATATTATTCATATGTGACTTGTTTAAAGTTAGGAATGAAAACTTAATTAAGTTTATTTATATTTATATTCCTAAATGACTTGGTTTCATATTAATTACAATATATAGCAAATTTAACACAACCATGTTCTCCGTTTAAATCAAGAGACAATAGTATTACACTTGATGGATCTTACCTGCATCATATTCATCAACTTGCATAGCTGAACTTTCACATTTAGATTGACGTAGACCGGGGCTACGCCCTCCCTAAGCCCGATGTGCCTCACGCCGTCGCTACCCCTCTCCCCCCACCCCTACCCTCTATTCAAACCTCCCGCCCCGTGTGTGTGTGTGTGTGTTGGGCGCCCGGCAAGAGGCGGTGCTAGAGTCGGTGCGACGACCCCTTTCTTTTATTAAAATAAACATAATGTATAAACCTTTTTATCTAATAAAATATCCCTCAAGTTTTAGTAAGTAAGGACGGCGCAGCGCCCCATGCGGGCATCCGCAGAACTACCCGCCAATAGTTTTTAAACTTTAATAAGAAATAACACCATAACTAAAGGTTGTTAATTATAAATAAGTGTACTTAAATTGTTTGTTTTTTAAATAATATCTGTTTGATTAAGTATGTTACCGGACGGCTGCCCGGTAACAAAGCGGGAACTTAACCCTTCCCGGCGGCCATGATGCCCTGTTCTCGTCAGTCTGTTTCCGTTCGCCGCCTGGAGTATGAGCGGCCCGCGCACCTCGTCGACTTCATCTCTTTTGTTCACTGATCCATTAGTTTCCGTCGCATCTTTAAATTAATCTAAAACCTTGTAACTTCTTCGAGGCCTGCTCCTGGTGGTAGACTCGCACAAATATTTGTTCTCCGTTTACGGATATTTCGTACGCGTAATACGTGATTGACTCTCGAGGCCAGGCCACGCGGTGACCGGGTCAGCCTATAAACTGGTTATCACCTGCAACGGTGTTTTTTAGTACTTTACGTAAAACTCTTTTAACATTTTTGTAACGTGCCGTGTAGTAAAATCGCTGGTAATAAAATCATTAGCTCAGAATGTGTGGTTCAGTGGTCACGTGTATAATTCCCTGAGTCCCGAGGCGTGTGGGACGCCTCAAGAGCCCACGAACACGACGCACGAGGGAGGAGATCAGCCTAGCCCCACACGGGTCACGTCACGACCCTGAGCCGAGAGTTCGTGGCCGGGTCCACGTGCTCTTCCACGTGGTGGTGCCCAAATTACTCCTTTTCGTCCATTCGAAACCCCCCCCCCCCCCCCTACGACAAGATCTAGGTGATTTTTTATTCTAAGGACTTGACCTTCCAGTTCTGTGCCACATTTTTTTATATTTGGCCCTCACACCTTTTCCTAATTCCTTCTTAACTTCTTCAAATGAAAGCCAAACAACAACCTGCTTTCTGCCACTCATGTTGAACCAGAAAAGTTAAAACATCAAAGTACTGAAGTCCAGCAAATCTACACATCAGACTGGGACTTCACCACAAAAAGGGTATTTCCCCACAGTAGGAGGTTCCTTCATAGAATGGGTGTTTCCATAGAATGGAGATTTACAGTAAAGTTGAGGATTCCCCACAGAACAGGAATTATTCATTTTATTTTATATTTATTTTTTTTTATTTTTGAGGAGTATTAGGCTGGGTATGATTTATAACTTATTCATATAATACAAATGATACGATCTTAGTTAATATGTAATTTTTTGTTCCTGTAAATCACAAGGTTACATTAATGAGCAAACTTTTCTAGTTAATAGAGGGAAGTTAGACGTTTCATAAAAATAATTTAAATATTCTATTTAGAAATAAATAAATTTAAAAAAAAAAAACATTTGGTTTAAAACATTTAAATCATCCAACTCTGCCTGGCTAGGCAACCTGACAGTCACATTCACTTAACACTGGAAGCATTAAAAAACAAAGTAGTCACAATTTATTTTTAAATTTTATTCCACCCAAATTTTGATGACCAATTATTTGAATGGAAGAAAACATTTTTAAACTGAGTCTCTGTTTATTGTTCTAAAAAAAAAAGCCACTACTGCAACTTACATACCAAGTCCAGATGATTTTCCACACACATAAACAATGTTGCTCAATTACGAAAAAAAAATAAATTAATACCCTCAGTTAAGTTTTTAACTGAAGTACGATTTAGTCCAAAACATGTCTCGGTAGGTGATATTTTCACCCTGGGATATCTCAGATGCCTGGGGTTGATTTTCTAGTGATTTTCCCAAAAGGTAAACTAAAAACAAGATTGTCATCTTGGCCTGACCAGCAGGCGTTATATTATCCATCTCCACATCACATGACATGTGTTTAGGTTATGTCGTAACAAATACTGTTATATTGTGACAATAGTCAGTTGGGTAAGGTAAGCTACATTTAAAATACTATGATATGAGCATGGTATGTCAAGTTAGGTTAGCCACATTTAAAATATTCGTAATTATCTTACATCGCGGCTTTTCCTTAAAGTAAAATTTCAATTACGAAACTACCAACTTCCAACACTGGTTATGTTTATGTATTTACCCTGAAAACAGCATTAATAATATGTAATAGTTTATTAGAAATCAAACTTTCAATTTACATTACAGCACCTGTGCATGGACGGTGCTGGCGCCATTTATTGTTAACCCATGGAGATCTTTAGTCAACGGAGGTATAGTTTTAAATAAAAGTAGATAATATGGCAATGCATTGCAGTTTTAGCAAAATAAGAATTTTTATATTTTCTGTTTGTTGGTTGTTTGTCCATATGTCTTTGAATTAAGAAAGGATTTTTTTTGACATTTCATTTAAGTAAAGAAGTGTTTTGAATCAGGTAGTAATGAACGAATCATAGGTTAAGATTACGTTAGCGACGTAAAAAATACTTCAAATTACTGTGGACGGTTGGTTGGGTTAATGTAGCTACATTAAAAATACTGTGAAATCATGTGAATGGTTGGTTGTCACAATAGCCAAATCTTAAATCGGTAATTACTAAGTAACCATAAGAAATATTTTATATTATTTATATTGTAGCAATAGTAACCCAACCAACCGTCCAAAATGTTTGAAAGTGTTTTTAATGTAGCTAACCTTACCTAATCGAACATTCACAGAATTTGAATAAAGTTCATCAAAACAAACACACACACCGACAAGAGTAAAAATTAATTGCGGCGGCAACGGCAATGCACAGGTATTGAAATGACAGTTAATAAAAGTGATTTCTCAGAAATTAGTACAAATATATTAAAGATGTTTTCAGGGTAAGTACAGGAACGTCTCTAATGTTATAAAAAAACATTCTTTTTGTTTAATTTTTACTTTGCTGAAAACCACAACATAAGATATTTACCAAAATAATTAACAATACTGTAGATGGTTGGATAGGTTGGGTTAGCTACATTAAAACACTTAAAATTTGTGTATGTGATTGTATAGGCTAAGTAAGCTACATAAAAATACTGTAAAAACGTGTTAACAGTTAATTATATTCACGACTTTAACTAAAGAAACATCCTAAGTATATATAGTATTTCTACTGAGCTTACCTAACCTAAACAAACATACGATTTTACGCTATTCTTAATGTACCTAACCTAAACTAGGCTGAAGCTGGCTTTATTCCAGCTAATAACATGTCATGTATTTAAAAAAAAATCTCATTTCAATTTTTTTTATGGCACAGCTGGCCGTTAATATCAAAACGTATCAAATTTTAATTCGCGATTGCAACACTTGACACTTAACTGTCTAAATAATGTTCCAAGTAGAGTGCGGAAGTCATTTTTCAGCTATAGTTATTCATACAAAAGCAAAACACGCTAAAAATCACTTAAAATATAAAGTTTAATAGTTTGGCAAAACGTAAACATTGCACACATTTCCTAAAACAAATTCAAAATCATAACATTAAAACGATCGATACTAACAGCAAGAAAGAGTCGATCCTACATAAACAGTTCAGCTTCGATAGCCGTTGCTTACGAGATTGGGAAAGCCTTCGCATCCATGATTTCAATGTGGAACAATGAATGTAGTTCGCACAACGCTGCTAGAGCGCAGGTGTTTATACTGTATTTAACATATGGCTTATGACATGAAATGTTGAATTGTTGATGAAAGAACGTTTTCCTGGAGTTTATTTGTTAGCAGTGTGCAAGTAAGTTGACTTTACCGGTTATAAGTTGCGAGAAATTAATGATTTCGACTATTTTGCATGTACTTTGGTAATATAATATTCTAAAGAGTTATTTGATATAATGGTGCAAAATGATGAAAACATTGTATTTATAAACGCTGTGCTAGTTCGTTAGGCTATGGATTTAATGATTTTGATGTGTGGAACTCTTTAGTATCGCTGCACACTGTAAAAAGAAATACATTTAATTATTTGTTTATATTTTAAGATGGTGTATTGTGGTGCACCATTTTGCAAAAGTGATTCCTCACAGGTGACTGGCATTTCATTTCATCAGTTTCCAACAAATTGTGATTTGCGTGACAAATGGCTTAAAGTCATTTCATGACAGGTAAGTCCTGATAGCAGTGATAAATGGCAGCCTTCAGCTAAGTCAGTTGTTTGCAGCAAACATTTTAGTAATGAATGCTTTAGTATTTCTACTAAAAACAAGAGACTACTTACGAATTCTGTCCCTACTATTTTCCCTGGGTATCCATCATACATGGTTGAAAATAAAAAAACAGGCCCGTAAACTTTCAAAAAAGAGGACGCACGATTGTGCAATCCCTCAACAAAGAAGTACTATTACAGAACAGTGCTGTAACTCAGACTTTGCACATAGCGATGCAAATTTTAATGCAAATTCTGTTTCAGTTCAAGTTGATCTAGACAAATTCAAATGTCGATGTTCACATAAAGTGGTTGCAAAGAAATATTCGTCACACATCATTGTAAAAAAGAATAAAATAATCACAAAATTACGAGCAAAAAATAAAGAACTAGGAAGAAAGATAAAAAAAAAAAGAAAGTTTCCCATGCTGAAAAAATGTATTCCAATTTAATCGTAGCTAAAAATGCTAATAGTTTGAAGGCGAAATTTATATTGGAGCAACTGCGGATGTTTGGTAAAGGAAAATTGCCATATTCAGAAGAGACATTAAACATTTCCTCTCTTTGGGAAATGTGTTCACCGAAAGGTTACAACTTCGCAAGAGAAATGAACATATTACACTTGCCACACAAATCCACCATAAAAAAATATGTAGGGAATTGTTCTGGTCAAACAGGAATCACCGATGAAATCATACAGATACTGATAACAGACTTTGAGGCACTAAGCACAGATCAAGAAGGGATTGGTTCACTCATTATTGATGAGATGTCAATTCAGCCCAAGTTGTTATACGATAGGCAGCTTGATCAGTTTCATGGTTGGAACGAATTATCAGACGAGAAAATGGTCAATGGTGATGAATTGGCAAATAGACTTCTATGTTTCATTTTTAGAGGAATTTCTGCCAAGTTACGAATTCCTGTTGCATTTTTCTTTTGCAAGAATTTAGATGGCTCGCAACTGTACACAAAAACTCTGAAAGTAATAGAAGCCATTGAAAAAGTGAGATTTTGTGTGCTGAGAATTGTTACTGATAATTCTAAGGTAAATGTGGCAATGTATGAGAAATTATGTGAAGGGCCTGTCACATCAGTGATACATCATCCTACAGACAAGACAAGAAAAATATTCCTTAGCTTTGACCAGAGCCACTGACGACAGTCGTCGTACCCTCCCAGATACAGAGGCCGTACCTGGCCACCGACGCGGGCCTGAGGGGGCCTGTTTCCCCCCCCAGTGAACCCCAGTGTGTGCATCGGCTAGGGACGCACCCGCGTGCGCCCTAGCACGCCAGTGTTATTATGTAAATGTTTCCGTGTGTATATATTTCTTTCTAAGTGACAGTGACTTTGTTTAAGTGTGTAAATAGTGTAACTGTAATGTATGTATTAACTATCGGTAATAATTGTAATTCTTGTAAACGTGTCGCAGTGTCTGTATGTAAGCGCGGCCTGGCGCTCATCCGCGTCGCGAGGGGTGGCGCTCTCCCACGCCGGCCGATTTCCCCTCCCCTCCCCCGCAGCCCGCGCGCGACGGCCGCGGACGGGCGGGGGAGAGCAGTAGTTGAACTCAGGACTCGAGCAGCGGCGGACGTGCGCTCCGCTCCGCGCTGATCGCGAGACGGGTGTCGAGCTCACGGTCCGGCGACTCAGCCGTAGGACGAGCATCTTTCGCAGCAGCCGTGCTGCCCACGACGAGCCGCCCACGCGAGTGGGTGCCTGAGTTGCGAGTACGTAAGTTACGACGCGCATCACGCATTACGGGACGCGTAAGCTTCGTTACGCGTCGCAGGACTTCTGCAGACGTTACGAGTCAGTACGTAAGAACCGCGCACGCATCACGTGTCTTTGTGAGGGACATAGTTACCCTCTGCCGAACCATCGCCGACGTTACGAGTCAGTACGTAGGAACTGCGCACGCGTCACGTGCCATCACGAACTAGTGGACTATCAGGAACTTTGTTACGTAGGAGATCTGCCAGTACGCGTCGGGACGAGAGAGCCGTACGAGACGGTTACCGGGAGTCCGGGTCATCGTGGGAGAGGCGCGCAACCCGCGACGGATCCGCCAGGCCGCGGCAAGCTCTCTGAACGCAATAAAAGAGCTCGTGAACCGATTAACAGCGAGTGGTCCTTTCGATCTACCTGTCACTCTACCTCACCATCCCTCCAGGTCCCACATTTCCAGGTCCCGGCCACGTCGGCCTGGACCCACACCTCTCCGACGAGAGCAGTACGGGCATAACGGACATTTCTAGCAAACAGGGAAATAGGGACCAGAAGCCGAGGGACGTCATTTGGCGCCCAACTAGTGTGGCCGTAAGCATACGCAAGCGCACGCAAGCACACGCAAGCGCACGCAAGCGCGCAGGTGCAGGACAGGACGGAAGCAGGTGCGGCCGCGCGGCGTGGGAGCGGCGCGAATTCGAGACGGCGCGCCGGCGCGCCGGCGGGAGATAACGCGGCGCATGAACGGCGCGAATACGAGACATTTCGGCGAGAGATAACGCGTCGTGAGGGCGACAGAAATACAAGACGGCGGCGCAGCGGTATCCTGGACTGAAGATAACGCGCCGGGTAGGATCGTATTGTATTACTGGGAGAGATTGTGTTCACAATCCGCGCGTCAGTAGCTCCGAGAGGACAGAATGGCGTGGAAACAGGCGGGACAAGGGAGAGACGATCTAATAAGTTTCGAAACAGACTTGCATGAGGAAGGAGGCTCCGCGAAAATGGACGTAAAAGACGAAGTGTGCGGGTCCGGCGGCGCGGCCGAAGGCGCGAAGAGCACGGACAGCACGGACAAGGACTGTAAATGGGAACAGGGGGGCAGGCCCGCGGACATGGAGGGGCCAGTAGTGCGATACGTGAACACGCAGTTCGAGTTGCCAGTGTTTGCGGGGAGAGACAACGAGGACCCGCGGGAGTTTTTGCGGGAGTTTGAACACCTCTTAAAACTGTACGAAGTGCGACGGGCGGAGTGGGCGTCGCGAGTGGCGGGACAGCTCCGCGGCGAGGCAAGGAACTGGTGGTCAATGGCTGGGAGTTTCGATACTGAGTGGGGACATTTTGTACGCCAAGTCAGGACCAGGTTTGATAACGATCAGGCGCGGGCAATGTGTTTGCGGACATTTTACTGCCGAAACCAGGAGGAGGACGAGAGTGCGAAGCAGTTCATTTACGAGAAGTTACGCATGTTCCGCCGATTGGGAATGAGTGAGGACGTGAGTGCGGCGTTGCCAACTATTGTCGAACAATTGCTACCAGAGTTCCGTCCCTTCATGAGAACGGCGACTGGTCGTGACACGGAGGAGTTCGTGGCCCTCGCCCGCGTGATCGAACGTGACATGTCGCAGTGGAGGACGGCGCTCAGGGGCGCGAGAACCCCCCGTGCCCGCTCGGGGCCGCGGGGGGTGACCGTCACAGAGGTCACGGACAGTGACTTGGCCGTGGTGAGCTACGCCGGCGGCGCGAGACCGCGCAAGACAACAGACCGGGGTGGCACCAGGGATCGTCCGGAATCAGCTGCGGCAGGAGGGGGACGCCACGAGCGGACAGCTACGAGAGAGAGGGATGAACGTCCGCCGCGATGCCGATTTTGCCCGGAGGCGTACCATTGGCATCGCCTCTGCCCCACCAGAGCCGCGTGGGAGGAGGCGCGCGAAGGCAGCACGTCGCAAGCGGGAAACGCAGGACCGGGGGCGGAGGGACAACTGGGTGCCGCTCCCCGGTTCGCCAGTCACCGGCAGACCCAGTAACCGACAGGACTCGTCGACCACCACCGGAGCCTACCACACCAACGCCGAGTACGCCGCAAGAGAGCGAGGGGCAACAGACCCGCTCCTCGCCAGCTGTCCCCGTGCCGGGGCAACCCCATGGACAGCCGAAGGCCGGCACAACCACCGCGGCCCTGAGGCCGGTTATACCAGGGCCGGACCAGCCGCACCGTCAACACGCCATCGACTAAATTGGGCAACCGGAGCGGCAGCGCAGGCATTCCACCAGCAGTCCCCGTGCGGGGGCAACTGGATGCCGCCAGGACCCCGGGGCCGGACCAGCCGCTTCGTCGACATGCCGTCGGCGAGGTGTGCCACCAGAGCATCAGCGCAGGCATCCCGCCAGCAGTCCCCGTGCGGGGGCAACTGGATGCCGCCAAGATCACAGCGGCCCCGACGGAGGTTTTTCGGGGGCCGGACCAGCCGCCTCGTCGACCTGTCGTCGACGAGGTGGACCACCGGAACGTCAACACGTCGACGCCAGAGCGAGCCGCGGATCTCGCCGCGAGTTCCCCACGCCCGGACGGCCAGGCGGCCAGGGGCAGTGGGGGACAGACGACTGCACAGCTGGGGCAGGTCGGCCCCGAGGAGCCGGAGCTGCTGCGAGTTCCTGTCCGGGCTAACGGGCGGGAGATGCTGGCCCTGGTGGACACCGCCGCCAGCCGTACCTACATCGCGGCCCACCTGGTGGGAGCGGAGGCAGTGACACCGCGGAGGGAGCTGGTGCAGCTGGCCACCAGGGACGCCGTCGTCGTAGCAGGGGGCATCACTCAGGTAACATTGAGCATCGTTGGTCACGTTAGCCACATCGAGGCCTGGGTGGTCCCCGAGCTCCGCGAGGGGCTGATCCTGGGGGTCCCGTGGCTGCACGAGGTCGACGCCACCGTGGAAGTACGAGCCGGCCGGATGCACTTCGGCACCCGGGGGCGCTGGACGGTGTACGGCGTGCACCAGGTCCCCCCCAGTCCCCCTCAGTCAGTCATCCGCCTAGAGGATCTTCAGCACAGTGTCCCCGAGGAGTACGTCGACGTCATCAACAATGTCCTCGCCTCCCAGGCACAGGTATTTGCGGCCGCGGACCGGCTACGACGGACGAACGTGACTGAGCACCGGATACCGATGGTACCGCACCGCCCCCCCTTTGAGAAGGTATACGGATTTGGCATCCGGGAACGGGGGGCCATACAGGCTCAAATTGACGAGATGTTACGTGACGGGGTGATCGAACCCAGCACCTCGCCGTACAACTCGCGGGTGGTGCTGGCCACTAAGAAAGACGGAAGTCTACGCTTTTGCGTAAACTTCAAGGCAATAAACAAACTGACCATTCCCGCCCCGCCCCCACAGATTAACATCACAGACGCTCTGGCAGGACTGGGGGACGCTACTATCTTCACGACACTTGACTTGAAATCGGGCTACTGGCAGGTGCCGGTATGCCCAGAGGACCGCCCCAAGACGGCATTTACAGCGCCAGACGGCCGACGTTACCAGTTCTGCGCCATGCCGTTTGGTCTCATGGACGCCCCTGCCACGTTCCAGGCACTGATGTTACGTGTTCTGGATGGGTACATTGTTGAGTTCGCCAGTGCCTATCTGGACGACGTTATCATATGGTCCAGGACGTGGGAGGAGCACGCGCACCATCTGGCACTGGTGCTAGAACGAATGGCCAGACACGGACTGACGTGTGCCCCAAAGAAATGCCACATTGGGGCCACAGAAATTGAGTTCCTGGGACACATAGTGACGGCGGAGGGGTGCCGCCCCCGACCTGAGCAGTTGGAGCTGATTGAGGGAAAGGGGGCACCGAAGACCAGGAAGCAGCTCCAGAAGCTGCTGGAGCTGCTCAACTGGCTGCGGTCCTTCGTCCCCGACTTCGCCACGGTGACGGCCCCGATGACGGACCTACTGTCGCCGAAGACTAAGTTCCGGTGGACCCCCGCCGCGGACGAGGCCTTGCGACAGGTAAAGCACCGGTTCAGGAACTGTCACACGCTCTCACGCCTGGTGCCCAGCCGCCCCATCTTCATCCAGACAGATGCGAGTCAGGAGGGGATGGGGGCGGTGCTGTATCAGGTGGATGACCGGGGCGTGAGACGCGTGATCGAGTACGCCAGTGCTAAGTTTGGGCAGGCTGAGCGGAGGTATCACGTGAATGAGCAGGAGTGCCTGGCGGTGGTCTGGGCACTGCAGAGGTACCGTCACCACGTCGAGGGGCGCTCATTCACGCTGAGAACCGACAGCCAGTGCCTCCGCTGGTTAGACTCCGCTCAGGGCCGGAAGTCTAAGTTCACTCGGTGGGCCATGCTGATCCAGGAATTCTCGTTCACGGTCGAACACATTCCTGGACGTGAAAATCAGCTGGCCGACGAGTTGTCCCGTAATCCGGATCCTGAGAACGAGTTCCACGACGATCAGGGCTGGGAGGAAGTGCTCCTCCCTGAGCGTGGGCGCGGGGTAGAGGACTCGGTGCCGCGACCGTGCGCGTTGTACGCGCTGATAGCTCCACTGCTTCTGCACCCGACGCGCGACCTGAGACAATGACTGACCTGCTCGCGTGGGTCCACGCAGCGCAACTCCGGGACCCCGACACCCAGACTCGACTGACAGAGTGCGGGGAGGGGGTGGTACCGGGCTGCCGAAGTCTGAACGGGGTGCTCCAGACCAGGGGGGCTCACAGGACGAGCGGGTGGCGGACCCACGTGCCGCCCGAGGCGAGGCGCTGGGTCCTGAGCTACCTGCATGACCACCCCCTGGCAGGACACCCGGGTGCGGAACAGACGCTGCGGGAGGTCAGACAGACGTTCCACTGGCCTGGCGACGCGGCAGAAGTGAGACGCTACGTGCGGGCCTGCCTGCGTTGCCAGGAGCGGAAGTCCAGGCGACCCGACGGCAGAGAGCAGCAGGTTCCACGGCGGCCCCGAGATCCCTTCCACACTGTGGCGGTGGATATTATGGGGCCGTACCCTCGCACGTCCCGTGGTCGGCGATTCATTGTTGTGGTCACGGACGTCTTCTCCCGCTGGGCGGAGGCGTTCGCAGTACCGAACGTGAAGGCCGGCACCATGATTGCCCTGCTCGAGCGCGCGTTCTTCCCGCGATACGGGTACCCCGCGGTCCTGCTGACGGATAACGGGGTGCAGTTCACGGGGAGAAGCTGGCGAATGTCCTGCGCGGGGTGGGGGGTGGAGCATCACACGACGCCCACCTACCATCCGCGTGCGAATCCGACCGAAAGGCGGAATCAGGACATTAAAACTCAGCTGCGCATCCGGTTGGACGAGGACCACACCAAGTGGGACCTGCACCTGCCGACGCTGCTGTTTTGCCTGCGCCGTCGGACGAACGCGGTCACGGGCCATTCCCCCACTGAACTGGTGCAGGGCAGAAACCTCGCCCTGCCCGGGGAGGCGCGTTCACCCCCCGACTCACACGACGCAACTGCGCATGATCTGCGCGAAGACGCCCGACGTCGCCAAGCTGACTACCTGACTAGACGCACGCCGCAGACGCACCGACCCCCTGAACGTTTGGAGCCTGGTCAGCAGGAGTTTGTTAAGTGTCATCACCTGTCGGCTGGCGAGAGGGGTTTTTGCGCCAGTCTGGCCCCTAAGTGGGCAGGACCTCAGGAGATCGTAGACAGACTGGGGACCACCTCGTACCTCGTGCGTCGCGCCGACGGACGGACGACTAAGGTACACAGGGACGACATTCGACTGATAGGCGACCCGCATGACGAGTACGACCACGACGACGGCGGACCAGTGGACGGTGACGGGGCCGAGGATAGCGTCACCGAGGGTGTGCTGGCCGACCTAGGCGCCCCTGTGGTGGCACCGCCGGAGCCGGATCAGGGACGTCGACGGGGACACGCCCACCCCAGGTCACAGCGGGGGGTTGGCAGGAACGTTGACGGGAACGACGACACACGGGACAGGACCGATGACAACGTCGCAGTAGGTGTACTGGTCGACCTCGGTGACCCCGTGGTGACGCCACCGGAGCTAGATCAGGGACGTCGACGGGGACACGCCCACCCCAGGTCACAGCGGGGGGTTGGCAGGAACGTTGACGGGGACGTCAACACCTGGGGCACGACACATGAACGGACCCACACGACGACTCCGACTCAGCCTCCTACGGGGGGACAGCAAGGGGGGGACGGCGGTTGGCGACTGTCAGGAGGGGGCGGGGAAAGGACGCCCGTCAGAAGGGGCGGAAGGGGTCCGCGTGGCGCAAGCATGGCAGAGCTGGAGCACTTCGTGGACCGCGTGCTCCCGCCTGATGACGTCAGCGCCTACGCCAATGACACTGACGGACCACTCATCGAGGAAGTGACGCATGACAACACTGCACAGGGCGACCTGGTCGACCTGAGTGAACCAGTGGTGACGTTGCCGGAGCCTATCCAGAGACGTGGATGGAGGTACGTCCACCCCTGGGAACGGCGGGTGACGGGGACGGACGTGAGCAAGGACGTGACAGACGGGGTAACGGTCCGGCTCCTCAGTGGGGAGGGCGATGTCGACAGGGCCCAGCAGGTGGTCCTGGACTTGCCTTCCGGGGAGCCGATGATGACCGCTCACGCGGGGAGGGGACCGGCGTTGCGCCGGTCCACGCGTGAGAAGACGGCCCCCCACTACCTCCGAGATTACGAGTGGGGGAGTCATCACAAGCCCCGAGACGTGAGACAGACGGCCGACGGGTGGTTAAGCTGCAGCGTGATGCGGCTCCTGCCCCAGTTTGCCCGACCCAGACGAACTGACGTGACGGACTCCGACGACCAGACACGTGGCCGGACGCGGACGCGGCTGCCGGTCTAGGTCGGCGTCGGGGGCCAGGACGGCCTCGGGAGAGGGGGGGCATATGACGACAGTCGTCGTACCCTCCCAGATACAGAGGCCGTACCTGGCCACCGACGCGGGCCTGAGGGGGCCTGTTTCCCCCCCCCAGTGAACCCCAGTGTGTGCATCGGCTAGGGACGCACCCGCGTGCGCCCTAGCACGCCAGTGTTATTATGTAAATGTTTCCGTGTGTATATATTTCTTTCTAAGTGACAGTGACTTTGTTTAAGTGTGTAAATAGTGTAACTGTAATGTATGTATTAACTATCGGTAATAATTGTAATTCTTGTAAACGTGTCGCAGTGTCTGTATGTAAGCGCGGCCTGGCGCTCATCCGCGTCGCGAGGGGTGGCGCTCTCCCACGCCGGCCGATTTCCCCTCCCCTCCCCCGCAGCCCGCGCGCGACGGCCGCGGACGGGCGGGGGAGAGCAGTAGTTGAACTCAGGACTCGAGCAGCGGCGGACGTGCGCTCCGCTCCGCGCTGATCGCGAGACGGGTGTCGAGCTCACGGTCCGGCGACTCAGCCGTAGGACGAGCATCCTTCGCAGCAGCCGTGCTGCCCACGACGAGCCGCCCACGCGAGTGGGTGCCTGAGTTGCGAGTACGTAAGTTACGACGCGCATCACGCATTACGGGACGCGTAAGCTTCGTTACGCGTCGCAGGACTTCTGCAGACGTTACGAGTCAGTACGTAAGAACCGCGCACGCATCACGTGTCTTTGTGAGGGACATAGTTACCCTCTGCCGAACCATCGCCGACGTTACGAGTCAGTACGTAGGAACTGCGCACGCGTCACGTGCCATCACGAACTAGTGGACTATCAGGAACTTTGTTACGTAGGAGATCTGCCAGTACGCGTCGGGACGAGAGAGCCGTACGAGACGGTTACCGGGAGTCCGGGTCATCGTGGGAGAGGCGCGCAACCCGCGACGGATCCGCCAGGCCGCGGCAAGCTCTCTGAACGCAATAAAAGAGCTCGTGAACCGATTAACAGCGAGTGGTCCTTTCGATCTACCTGTCACTCTACCTCACCATCCCTCCAGGTCCCACATTTCCAGGTCCCGGCCACGTCGGCCTGGACCCACACCTCTCCGACGAGAGCAGTACGGGCATAACGGACATTTCTAGCAAACAGGGAAATAGGGACCAGAAGCCGAGGGACGTCACCACATAATAAAAAATATCAGGACACAGTTTCTGGAGAAGACATTCAGGCTAAATGGGACTCAGATAACAGGAAAACATGTGCAAACTTTATATAAGTTACAGAAAAACTCTGTGTTTACCCCTGTTCGGAATTTGTCTCGGAAGATGGTATATCCTTCAAATTTGGAAAATATGAATGTAAAACGAGCGAAACTGTTATTTTCTGAACCAGTGACTGCTGCACTTGAGACATGCAGCACACTTTCACGTGAACACTTTCCCGACAAAGACAGTCAACAGGCAACAGTTCACTTCATGAAAATAGTGAGAAAGTGGTTTGACATTCATGATGTTTGCAACAGAACACAAGCCTGTAGATCAAGGAATATGGACAAACTGCACTTCTTTTCCGTGAGTGATGAACGTCTTCAGTGGCTTACACAAACATTCCTGCCTTATGTAGCTGATATTCAACAACTTGGTCGAAACCGAAACGAAACCTTCAGCTCAGAGACCTATGAAGCACTTGTTATCACTACAAAATCAACAGTTGCCTGCATAACATATTTGCTGGACAATAGTTTTCACTATGTCTGAACTAGAAACTTTTCGAGTGATGACATTGAATTGTTCTTCAGTCATCTAAGGCAACTTGGAGGTTTTAATGATGCTATGGATGCTCGGTCATGTTTGCATGCAATACAAACAACCCTACGCACTGGTATTATACGAGCATCAATGTATGCAAATGTGGAGAGTGATTCAAGTTTTTCATCTTCAAAACAATGCCATGCAAATCCCAACACTTCCCAGTCAACTGATGTTCTACCAAATTCTGTGCTGGAAATCCTGAATCGTCCATTGAACAGTAAGTATTGATACCCAATCTTAATTATTAGTGAGTAAAGTTTGTTTTTCATTTTTACATTTGGTGAAATTTTCTTTGCAGCCTGTCCAGCAACAATGAAAACTGCATCAGTTGCCTTTGTTTGTGGCTATCTCGTACGAGTTGCCAAGGAGAACACCAACTGCATTGACTGCATGGACTTGCTAGCCACAGTATCCAGTAATTCACCGGTAAATATGCTAATCCATAATCAAGACAGAGGTGGCTTGAGATATGCTAAGGCTTCGTTTGTTTCTTTTGTGATGATCATTGTGGAATTTTGTGTAAGTGCATTAAAATTTTTGCCGAGCAAAGGTGTACGAGAATCGCTCACACAATATTGTAAGACAAGATTTATTGACACTCTTAAGTGTTCGAAATGTGACAATAAGAAACTGTGCATGTTGTTGTTGACGAAGCTGCTAAATCTATTGTTGAGCAACATTGCAATGAGATGTACAGACAAATACTATCGCGCGAAACAGTTCAACAGTAAACCTTTATGCAGAAAGTTACTGAAACTGTGAATAGTATAGGTAACTATATTTCTCGGGTCTGTGAATATTTTTTGTCGGGTAATTGTTGTAATGTTTTAAACTGCAAGAAGGAATTTTCATGGTATTCGTCACATCAACAAGACAAAATTGGTGAGTAGAATTTGTAATTTATTATTATGATGCTTATTTTATTATATATTTTATATGTAAATGTAAATGTACATACACATATTTTTTAATATAAACATCCAACTAATTTCCGCGTTAGTTTGTTTTTTATGTTAAAATTTACAAATTTTGAAGATAACTCCCATATACAACAGTGTAACTCTACAGCGTAAAACACTGCCATCTTGCTGCGTTTTTGGAACTACAGTTGTATCGACATTTTTACATACGAAAACCACAACGATGCGAAGGCCTTCCCAATCTCGTAGGCAACGGGATAGCATAAATTCACGTAGTAATAAGAATCTGCCAAGTAGTACGACGTTTACCGAAGCTCATCGTTTGCGCATTTCACTTCCATAACAAAATGTAAAAGAGCTGGTAAAAAGGAAGTTTGCTTCAAAGTAGCAGGAGAGAATGGCTATGACCACAGGAGCTCATCTAAGGTTATGGATCAGTATTGTCTGTGTACTTGCGCACAAGCCCAGGTGGTTATACAGTTACTTATAAGCGAGTGTAAGCCCTCGAAAACACAAGAGGTGAAAGCGTCTCTAGGCCTAGCAACAAATCTGGCTAACTCAGGTGTGATCGGATGTTTTTTGTAATGTGGGGTGTCAGCGAATTGTGTTTTTCTTTATTTGAGAACATCATGGACAACCAGCCAGGCGACATGAATTATATTCCACAGGAATGTATCGACACATCACGGCCAAGCAACGATGAAATGTTTTATAAGGGATAATGTCTTAGGCCCCATCCCCTGCTGAATAAACCAGCGATCGTCCAGCGACAGGCCACACAAACATCTAGCCAACAGGCTGCACCCATGAGCACAGAAGAAAGCTCCACCATCCCCCCTGCCAACCACCCTGCGCAGGATGACCACAAAAATTTCGGGAAAACCTAGCGAAAAACACAGGTTAAAACTCTGTACATGTTTCTATATGAAAACCACACATATTAAATGATAAGACCAAACTGGATGTGACCTTGTTTCAGAAATGGTCGTGTGTGAGCAGTGGCCAATGATGAGCTTCTGGTCACGACTACCACAGTGCAGTGCGTGCATTCCACCAAGCTGGGATAACACTACTTGTTACTATTGTGGTACTAGATCCCAAAGAAATTTGTGTTATGTTGGGTGCATGGTAGCACTGACACTTCTAGCAAAATTATTTCGCTAAAATAGGTCTGTCTGTGCAAGCTTGACAAACAGGCTTATCCGATGACCAATCAACAAGTTCGTTGTTCAGTTATGCCAAATGTTAAACTCATAAAGAACTTATGCGATGACCAACTTTACTGAAGTAAGAGTTGAGGATTACAGGCGTCTCAAGGAACACATACAGTATTGTAAATGCCATTGGTTTGGCCACATGGACAAGGACAGTGGGGCTTTAGCAGTGTACCGATGGTGTAGCAAAAATGGTGGCCATTTTTTCGTACTAGAATTCGGTTTGGACATATTCTGGTATGCGGCACGCAATTAAGGGTATGGTTGAATCTCAACAATGCATTGCTTATTCACTATCTTTCCGGTACATTTTGGAAGACCCCCCTTAGATTTCATGGCACTAGTTAATTATTTTAACAGGTTAATATTTTATCATTTGGTAACTTTGAGTTCTACTTTATTTCGTTTCTGCATTTTTATATTATGTGTTATATTTCATTTAAATTTTTCTCGAGCCTCAAGTCTGGCAGTTTTATTCACTACTGCTGGGGGTCCGGGGGGGGGGGGGGGCACTTCCCTTATTCACTTCCAATGCATCATGGACAGCATCTCTCTAAGATGAACTGTCTTAGTTGTGTTGTGTAGACACGATAGCCCAAATTATTACTAATGTTTCTATTTACAGACTTCATACCTCCTGTAATTTAGTTATATATACAATATTTAGTGTTGTCGTGGCCAGGGTCTTGGGTCGAGTCCCTCAGCGAGTCTAAGGGGCTGGTGGTGCTTTATGGTCTGTTTGTCCGGGAGGGCACCAGGTTAGCTCGAACATCTAACCAATGGGGTGGGTTAATCGGCCCCAGCATGCTTCCCTAGACTCGATGACTGCTAGTAAACAATGGTGACACTCCCTGTTCAGCATAAGGTGGCTGGTGCCTAACTACAGATGTAATAAACACAATGGAACTGAAATGTGTGGTACACATATTTATTAACGGACATATTTGGGTATACAATATTGCACGACACTACTCTGGGTTGATAATTTATACATAATTGATACACGATATTACACGACACTACACTTGATTAATTATAGATTGTCTCTCCCTAAGACAGTCCGTTAGAGGGGGGAGTTCGTTGGTTGTCCTGGAGTCGGCCAGGTCCGTAAAGTGACTGATCTTAAGGTGGCCCTGTGGCCCGTGGGCTTAAAGCAGGAATTACGACGGCCGGAGTAAGCCCTGCACCGTAAAAGCCCACCCAGGGTTGCGTGGGGAATTGACGTTACAAAGGATTTGGTTCATGACTATATTTACCAGAGTGAAGAATCAGTGAGTTACTAAATTGAAGGTTTCCCATGGAACGAACACACGAACACATCCACTCCGGGCAGCGAGCTGATCTGGACTGCCGGGTGGGGCGGTCGCGCGGAGGGGGAAACAGTTCTACCCCGCGTAAAACCATGAGTGAAGAAAAGAATTTACCGTTATTCGGTTTTTAATTGAAAACTTACTTGTTAATTGTACTGCAGCCGTCCAGGTTCTCGTCTTCGAGACCGGGCGTGTATCCTAGCGAGAAACTGGCTCTGATAAAATTGTGTTCCGGGAGGGTGCCAGTTGAGCTCAGCGTCTAACCAAATTTGGGTTTCGTAGGTGCGTTGCCCCTGCATGGCCCGCTAGGACCGTCGGCGAAGTCTGTGGTTGGAGGGGTCCTTAGCTGGTATCACGTCACAGACCCTGTGCAGCATAATACACTGATTCAAGCTGGGGTAAGGAGGCTCAATAAAATAACAAACACGAACTCAAAAATTATACTGTCGATGACACATCGCGCACGGAGTGTGCGGAGTGGTCGTTTGATCAGCTGGACAATTACAGTCGCAATTACACTTACATTACACTTGTATGGCGCACAAGGAATTACCCTACAAAATTTTCACTTGGTTCAATATGAGTCACTAGTTAAGCCCTCACGCCAGCCGAGGTCAAGGGGGAGGTTGATTGGAGATGGCCAATCCCGAGAATTGTTAATTTGGCAGCGCCCGTATTCACCTGTGTGAACCGCGGCCCGCAGTTAAATTAGATTCAATTTATTACACGTAGTTGTCATCGACACCTGTGCATTCGACATTGAATAAACGTTCATTGGTAGCGGGAGTCGGCCTGTGCCATAAGGTGAGCTACCCCACATAATGTCTAGTGCGGGGAGTTTAAAGTTAAGTGGCTGGATTAGGCCCTACACCATAAAAGAACCGGGGACACACGGGAAGTTTACGTAACAAAGAAATTTGGTTTGGGTTGATGACTATAATTACCAGAAATACTGTGCAGTGTGGAACAAAGGGTGATTGCTCCCTGTGGAACGCATGTCCACCCAGGTCTGCAAGTCGCTCGGTACTGGCATTTGCCCTTGGCGCGAGGGAAGGTCTCAGTGTTCTCTCGCACCAAAGTTGCTAAAGTTCCGTTATTCCGAATTTATTTCAATGATAAGAAGCTGAGAGCAGCTCTAATTTCATACATTAATTATTCCTAATTAATCGGATTGATGGATTCTCTTTAATAATTATGATTAATTAATTTACATAATTTAAGTTTAAATGTTAAGAGTCACATCAGAGACTGTTCATCGCTTGCTGACTGCTTCAGTGGCTAGTTATACATAAAAAAACCGGGAAGGTAATATTAACGCTAACACAACACTATAATTAATTAAAAGCTGAAGGCCGCAAAGGAGGCAATCACAAACTTATTATGGTAAGTTCACACGTCAGTGACTCGGGCACTCCTGCGTCGCACTTTCCTTGGATGGGGGTTTTAATTAATAGTGGAGTTACTATTAAATTAAGTTATATTGTTAATGAACTGGGGTCGAGGTGTTTGATTAATTAGACATGGCCCTTGGTTCTATCTTGGCATCGGAGGCTCGCCTGACTCGGGTGAGCCATGGCTAGGGGTGCATTCTGTTAGCGGGGTTGGATACTGAGGAGTGCATGTCGGGCTATGGGGGCCTTCGGCTGGACGACATCAATGTAAAATGTGATGTCATTGCCTAGTAATTATTGTGAATCATTTTTAGGTTAGTTGGCATTGTTGTTTTGTTGCAGATAAAATGGTGCGCACATACATTCATAAAAAGGCGCCACCTTCGTATTCAAAGGCCACCTTAAACAAGGCTGTGGAGCTTTTTAAAAGTGGACAGATGACTGTATACAGAGTTGCAAAGGTTTTTAAAATACCTAAACCTACTTAAACAAACATGTCAGCGGACAGCGAGGTGTCAATAGTCAATCTTTTGGTCGCCCAATTTCTCTTCCTACAGAATATGAAAAAGTAATTTCAGAATCGCTCAAGGTGATGGAGAAGAGAGTGTTTGGGCTTTCCAAAAAATAAACATTGGAGATTATTGGTCGTTATGTTCCTGTCAGCCGGCCTCTGTAGAAGGCCCAGGAAGTACCTGACGGGCGCCACAGGTGTCGCGGTGCTGCTGTTGTCCAGGGGTGCACCATGCTAGTGGGACACTAGGCCGTTAGTGATGGGTCGTGGGTACTCTTCTCCCGTGTGCCCCGCCAGGTACGTGGCTTGAAATCTATCCTGAACTTCCCCACTTGGTTGTGAGGCTGCTCGGCTGTGTGGGGGACGGAGGGGCATGGAAAAATTGTAAGCGACACAGTTTATGTTAAATTGGCTTTTAATCCACGGACTTCTCCGGTAGTATGCAGGGGTACGCTCTACTCCCTATACATACACTACGCGGTGGCAGAACTGCTACAAAACTATGCGAATGCACTGACGTCGACCCAAGTGTCTCCTCGGCTCCTTCAGGCCGTTATGCCTCGTCAACGTCCTCCCTTGCGAGACGAGTGCACCATCTGTGTAGTGCGACGGCCAGGGACGCACACGCGTGCGCCCTAGCAAGCAAGTGGGCTTCTTTAGTGTTACGAATAATTCTGCTTTATGTAATTTTCAAATGGTCGTGAACCTCAATAAGTGTGTAAATAATGTAACCATAATTTATTAATTCTTGTGTAAATTTACTTTTGATTAATGTCTCGTCAAGTGTGTAAATAATCTTGTAATGTTCTCAAATGTCTCGCAGTGCTAATATGTATTCGCGGCCTGGCGCACGTCCGCGTCGCGAGGGGGGGGCGCTCTCCCATGCCAACCGATTTCTCCTCCCCTCCCCCGCGGCCCGTGGGCCAAGGCCCGCGGGCGGGCGGGGAAGGGCAGTGTTGCTCAGGACTCGTTCAGCGGCAGACGTAGACGCCGCTCCGCGCTGCTCGCGAGGCGCGTCTTCCGACGACAGTGTAACTACACGGGTTGTCGTGGCAGCTGAGCTGCATCCGCCGAGTCGCTCACACGGTTGAGCTTACGAGTTACGAGTTTCGTCACGAATCGAACATCCTAGGACGCATAAGCGTAGTTACGAACCGCCGAACCTTCGTCGTCATTACGAGTCTGTTACGTAAAGGACCGCGCACGTGTCACGCGCCTTTGTGGAGCAACTTTCAATCGGGAACCTTGTTACGTGGGAGGATTTCTAGTTCGTGTCGAGACGAGTTGGTTGCACGAGACGGTCTACGGGAGTCCTGGTCTTCGTGGGAAGGGCGCTCGTTCCGCGACGGATCCGCCAGGCCGCGGCGGGCTCTCAGAATTACAATAAAAGGGGCTCGTGGAACTGTTAACATCGAGTGGTCCTTAAAAACTGCCTATCATTCTTCCTCCTCACCTTACTCTCCCTCCAGGTCCCGTATTTCCCGGTCCCGGCCACGTTGGCCTGGACTCACACCTCTCCGACGAGAGCAGTACGGGCACAACAGGAATTTCAAGTAAACGGGGAAACAGGGACCAGAAGCCGAGGGACGTCAGCACTATGCATTGTCTGAGCCGTTGTACAGTTACATTAACACATGCTGATAACAGAACAAAACACGACACTAACATAACACTGTGAATTTTCCGCGGCAGTCTCACAGGGGCGCGGTCACTAGTGCTTTGGAGATGGCCAGCACCGAAAGTTAACTGTCTTAGGGGGGCTCAGTGAGTGTGATCCTAAATTACACTTTACACTTACATGAGGTTGCAGCCGGCAGGCGTATGCGCTGCGGTCTTAGCGAAAGCGAGTTGGCTGGAGTCGGCCAGTGCCTTAATTTGTGTGGTCCGCGACATGGTGCGGAATTACTATGGAAACAGTCGAGATAAGCCCGGGTCTGCGAAATACACACCGATTCAATGTGAGCAGCAATGAAGTAACAGGGTTTGGATATTAAATCAAGTAGAGAGTGAATGATCGGTGGAACAATATTGAAGGCTGCTCACGGACACACGTCTTGACCCGGAACAGAGTGGTTGGAGACTGCCGAACATTGCCACCTCGCAAGGGAGGGAAACTTTCACTTCCTTTGTGAGTCGGCGCCAAAAACTTACGTTAACTTAATTTGCTCTATTATAAGCTAAAAACATGTTCCAGGTGCCCAGGTGCCCTATACATAGTGCTGCCTGTTCTGGCCGTAACGGTTTTCCCGATGTGACTAGTCACACGCGCAGCTCACTTCCTCAGTGGCGGCTCACGATTTTAATGCGCCTGAGGGGTGGACTTGTACACGTGATGCGGCGGTTACAAAAACACTCTAACATGACGAATTAAATCTTGACAGACAACAGACTTCACTATTACCTAACACTTGATATACTGGGCTAGTGGCACGCAGGCCCGTGTCTCCGGCGACTCTACGTGATACCTAGATGTGTCCCAGGGACTTATTCGTTAGTACGTTCGGTGGCACGTGTCGCCTTCTGGCAGCCCCGTGCGGGCCAAAACTAAGTAGCCGGTAAGCTAAGTTGTGTAACACCCCTCGTGCCTCAAAATAGAATTATTTGGAATTAATTAAAAGAGCCTTGGAAACAAGCTGGAAAAAAAATACGTTAAATGAAATGATTTACCAGAGGCGACACGAGGTGGGAACAAACACAATTTAGGAACTTCCTGTAACAAGCAAAGGGGAAGTTGGGGGATCGTTATAATCAATAAAATAAAAACTACATGATTAACTTGATCTATAGTTTCCCTGTTTTATTTGCCCTGATGAATATCATGTTTCAATTATTTTAACATACATACAAAAGATTTAGCAATTTTCCAAGATTAACAAAAGGAACACGAAATTGGGGCTGGCCAGCGCTTACTTAAACTAATTTACATTCTTAGTTTGAAATATAAACATTTGCATTATGAGTGGATGGATCCCATGATTAAATTGATAATTAGTTCTATTCGTTTTACATTTTCTTGAGAAAAACACTGGTCGCTGGTGGGTTGGTCATCCGGCTGAGATAGTACGTCGCTAGGTAAAGGGGAAATGTTGAAATTACATTACCACCCGGGGTCTTCAAACAATCACGTCGGGTGGTAGAAAAGTTTCTTCTAAAGTTTCTTCCCACGGAACAGGGAAGGGGGGGAGGCCACGAGATGAGAGCATCAATCTCTCCCGGTCATCGAACCCTGTCTGCAACAGTCCAAATCAAAACTGATTAGAACTGGTATACAGGCAGTCTATGGGGCAGTTGGGGCGTGAAGCGCCGACGTAAAGTCTCGTAGACTCCCCATACTACTCACGTATTATGTAGAACACTCATCTTGGAGCACTGATTTAATTAAGTGAAATACCTCATGGTAGATTAACGCCGACCGCGGAACTGTACGTAAAAGATTAAGAAGATATTATACTATTGAAACTACATGTTGGTGAAAGCAAAGGTTGATGGTTCCGCGTTGCGCGCAGGCTGCCGGCCTCTCGGAGCTCCTGAAGGACACTGCCTGTGTCGGCGTGCGCGACCCCCCCTCCCCCGCCAGCCCTCCCACGGAAACGTGTGAATTTTGCGGGAAACTGAACCGGCCAGGTTCGGGACAAAATGCACAGTGAAACATGATTTTGAAAGGACTGAAATATTACTTGATGAAAAATAATGTTTAATAAAAACCTGTGGAAAAATTATGCATAAAATATTTGTTTGTAGTGCGGCGGAGGGATATGCCACACCTGGCCGGATCCTTCCGCCGACGTAGCACTCGTTACCTGGCATTCGCCTCGTCGCACGAACTACACTTTGCTGCGCGCACGAGCGCGTTCGGTGCACACGCCTCTAGGAGACGTTGATGAGGCATAGCCGTCTATGCGACATAGAGGAGCATTGGCGGTCGGCGTCAAATGCCCCCCCCCTTTCTCTGAGAACGCTATGTGCATCAACGCCTCACTACACACCCACACTTAAAGATACGCCGGCACATTGACCTGGTACACCCGGGGCGGCTGTCCATGGGTCGGCATCGGGTACCTGTGGGTCAGCGTCATCGGCGGCCGAGGTGGGCAGCGGCCGTGGCGTGGCACCTACAGCAGCAGGCGGCGGCACGCCCATGGTGGCGCGCGTGGCAGGCGACGATGGCGCGGCGACTTCAACGGCAAGCATGACATGCAGAGGTGGCGCGGCGCCTTCAACGGCGCGCTTGACGTACAGAGGCGGTGTTGCGCCTTCAGCGGTGCGCTTCACGTGCGGAGGTGGCATGGTGCCTTCAACGGCACGCATGGCATGTGCAGGTGGCACGCCCACAGTGGCGTGCGTGGTGGCGGCACACCCTCGGTGATGTGCGCGGCGGGCGGAGGTGACATGCCCTCTGTGATGTGCGCGGCGGGCGGAGGTGACACGCCACATGTGACGTGCGCGACGGGCGGAGGTGACATGCCCTCGGTGATGTGCGCAGCGGGCGGAGGTGACACGCCCTCTGTGATGTGTGCGGCGGGCGGAGGTGACATGCCCCCTGTGACGTGCGCGGTGGGCGGAGGTGACACGCCCTCTGTGACGTGCGCGGCGAGCGGAGGTGACACGCCCCCTGTGACGTGCGTGGTGGGCGGAGGTGACACGCACCCTGTGACGTGCGCGGCGGGCGGAGGTGACACGCCCTCTGTGATGTGCGCAGCAGGCGGAGGTGACACGCCCCCTGTGACGTGCGCGGCGGTCGGAGATGACACGCCCTCTGTGACGTGCGCAGCGGGCGGAGGTGGCACGCCGGTCGGTTGGTACCGCGTCAACCCCCCGTGAACCTTCACTGCAGTACGGGCGGCGGCGTCTTGGCTGGCAAGTCCGCCTCGGTGCATTGTGGCATGGCATCGGCAAACTGGTTGTCTGCCGGACTGGGTCACGATGTGGCGGTTTTGAGACGTGCGGCCATGCCAGTTGCTTTCTCAGTGGCTGGGGGCGGCATCGTAGTCAGTGGTGGCGGAGGTGGCGTGATGGATCCGCAATGATGCTGCATGTGATCAGCGACCTGCATCTCCCTGTGGCTGTCTCGGTGTGCACGGCCACACCTGTTACTTTCTCAGTGGCTGGGGGTGGCGTCGTCGTCGGTGGTGGTGGTGCCGGAGGTGGCGGGTTTGAGTCGGCCTGACGTGTCCACCCAGTCTCCGCGTGCCAATTGTACCACAGTGGCTGGACGGGTGTGGCTTCCTCCATTTGCAGTGATGTCGTCTCCTCCCCATATGGCGGGGGCGGCGTCGGAGGCGGCGTCGTGTTGCGGACGGATGTCCGGGTTGTCAGTGACGCGTCCGTTTCCGCGCGAGTCCTTTGTTCCTACACTAGCCCTTACTAGTACACTAATTTGGAGCACAATAAATATGAAAAATTTGAAAGTTAATTTTTAAGAAAACGAAAGCCACACTAGTCGGGCGCCATTTTGATGCCATACCCGCTACCTCCTATGATTTTTACGTGATTTTTGCTTGGGTTCGAGATCTCAGGGAGGGTTCGGCCATGTGGCTAGAGGTAGGAGTTAACGCAGTAGGGCCCGCGGAGCTGTTATGCCCAATCGGGACGCCTGAAGAAGAACACAAAGTTTCTGGAGGATATTTGATGAATTTATTACGGCACAGCCCTATACCTAGTGCTGCCCGTTCTGGCCCTAACGGTTTTCCCGATGCGACTAGTCACACGCGCAGCTCACTTCCTCAGTGGCGGCTCACGATTTTAATGCGCCTAAGGGGCGGACTTGTACACTGTACTGACACTTTTCGGTACAGATATGATATATTAATATGTGACATTATTTGAGTAATTACTGTTGATATTTATCTATATTTATTTTTTTCAATACTAACATACTGTCTACAATAGTCGAGGGCTATGATATTTTGTCTTTGGTGAAAAGAAAACAATGTAATATGTGAAGTTTGATGGATATGAAATATATTTGTTCATTGAAAGAAAATGATTAATAAAAGAAATATGTCTGAGTAAGTAATGCTTACATGCATTTTATATTCATTGGATCCTTACAAAATCTACGAATATAATATATAAATTATTGGTTATTCTGCTGGACAATGAATTACGGACAGTACATTGAATAGGTCCAAATCGGGTTATGATAATAATTATTCCCATAGAAATTAAAAATATTTCAGTAGTAAAATAAATTTTATACCAGGATAACCTCAATTGTGACAAAATACACCGTAAACTCAGAGGTAGCAGTGTAGATTCTTTTTTGAACTCCGACTGATAACGCTAGCCACATACATACATATATATATATTCAGTTTCGTATTTATCGTACTTAGGAACTCTCTGTGAATTAATGCAAACATTTAAATGTGCAATAATTAGAACTGAAGACTTTTAATGGAAAAGGACACTTGATAATTTTCTATAAGCCCCAGCCTAAATTCCAGATTATTAGCAAGAGATAAATGCTCACGAATTAGTATTTAACTTACCATTTTTCAACTAAATAGTCAGTAACAAAGTTTCAAGGAACATTACAGAACAGAGAAGAAAAATTTTTTTGGCGCCAAACGTGGTGGCTGTCGTTATAGCGGTGTATATAAATATAAGTAATGGTATTATCTAATCTAAGGAAATATTATATTGATCATTTAAAGATTTGTTGATCCGTATTAGTCATGTCTCGATCGGGACAATCTTCATATGCATTGAGGAGTCGCACAGAATTCATCAGTGAGGACAATCTTGTGGAAAACTCTGACAGTAATACCACTTCTGTTCCGTACGACGAACTGTCCACTGTCAGATCAGTAGTAAATAGAGCGGAATGTGAACTGGAAAACCTACAGTCAGGATTGGAGCGGCAGGTAGAAACCGCTGTTTTATCTACATCAGCGTGTCAGAAAATCCATGAAATAGCAATAGAACCTAGATGCAAGGTCTGCAGTAGTCGCAGAGACTACGATACCTGTAATTTCTAATGTTCTGGAGGCTGGTGGTATGTCCCAGATCATGGCCATGCTATCCAACCTACACACAGACGTGGCTAAGAAATTGGACCAGAATCAAGCTGAAATCAGACAATCTCAGGCGGAAGTGGTAGGCAGAGTGGAGCAAGCTCAAGCTTGTTTCGAACAGGTTAGCTCAGAAATAACTGCAAAATTCGAGCTATTGCAAATAGAGCTACACCGCAGACTGGAACAAGACAAGGTAGACACAGGAATAAAAATTACGCAGCTAAGAACTGATATGCAGTCAAGCTTGAACGCGCTTGAATCACGGTTAGAAAATCATTTGGCCCAGCACAATGAGCAAGTGGAACAGACAGAACAACGAGCATCAAGTCTTCTACCTACTGCTACACGAGAACGAGAGGAGATGCAGTTAGCAACCGATGTGCTGAATACCCGACTGGAACAAGTGGAAGTGGTGACTGCAGTTCTACGATCCAAGATTGATGAGCTGGCATCAACACCAGCACTTGTTACTACGCCATCCAGTTTTGTGCAACCGCCCATGGCTGATCTACTGATACCTACTGATAGGCAGGTGCAAGAGTACTCATCAGCTACAGTCACATCAAACACAGGTAACACACCCCAGTTCACGCACATGCAGGGGGCTACACGAGAAACCATGCCTGCACCTACACAGTTAGATACAACAGTGGAAAAGTCAGATAAAGACACAACGGCAGTCCAGCATACTACGATTACGCAGGTAAATCCTGTCACTATGTACCATCACCCCGCGAAACACTGGGCAGAAGCCATGCCTACATTTGCAGGCAGGGTGACCGAAAACCCCATGCGTTTCCTGAAAAGGTTCGAAGATTACGCCAAGACATTCGACTTACAAGAGAATGAGAAACTCAAATGCTTGAACAATGCTTTAAAAAATCAAGTGTACTACTGGTGGGAAATGACATCGCCCCAAATACAGACCTTTGGACAGTTCAGAGAAGCATTTAAAACACAATTCTGGAATGTCAAGGTGCAGAGTAGCATTAGAGCACAGGCTCACACTGATAAATACGACCACAAGAAGGGTGTGTCATTGGAGACACACATAGCCAATGTCTTCGACAAGACCAGATATTTGGATTCTCCAATGACTCACGAAGAATTTGTCACAGCCATTCTGGGACAAATGCCTGTGAAGTACCAACAACAGCTGACTGGAAGGCATTTACAGAACCTTACTGAGTTTAGGGATGTGCTCATCAACTACGATAAGTAGGAGAGGCTCAACAAGTTTCAGAATGTCCGAGAAGAAACCAGCCGCCCGCCGGCATACAACAAGCCAACGCCAATGAATACTTATTGGAAAAACAAAGATCGTGGACCGCGACGGGAGGATCGCCAGCCAGCGGTTAATACTATGAGTTGGCGGAGAATCAACCAAGAATCCCAGGACTCCCAGACTCCGCCTGGCAAGTTCAAGAAAGGCGGATCCCACAAGAAGAGGACTTGGTGGTCGAGAGGGAGGAAATGCAACAGTGACGACGAGAATGCATACCAGTCTGATGTCCAAAAGGGTAAACCGAATAGGCGTGAGTCGTGGGCACCCAATCCACAGTCACCCAGGAAATACTATGACAGGAGGCAGTATCAGTCGGATGACGAGAGAGAGTCATCATGTAAGCAGAGGAGGACTGACGACCGAAATTCACGTGGTCATAGTCGTGAGGAGACTCTGTCATGGAACAAATCCCCATCACGCACACATGCAACAGGATTTAACCAATCCGTCGGTGGTAAACCGATGAACACATTACAATTCACCACTTACCCGCCTTCTTTCACGCAACGTCCTCCATCCAACTACATATCCGAATTTCCAACCCAATGCAACATGAATCCTGTCGCTGCAGAATTCAAGACTGCAGTAAACAGAGCAGCACAGGAAAGTACCTGGACACCGAGGAAAGATGTCTATCCATCCACATCGGATGGACGTGCGGATCCCAGTATGTTAAACTAAAAAGGGTCCCGATGGTATCGCCTCGGATCGAGGTCCCTTATCCAGGCTCAGGGGTGCACAGACAGTCTAACAGCAGCCCGGTATACAGCTTTGTGACACATGAGAAACTAATATGTACAGTGTTGTTAAGAGAGAGTGAAAGAGAATTCCTATATCATGAATCCGATGATGACTTGCTACCACAACTTGCCAGGATGTGCCCAGGGATAAATGTTCAAGTGTGTGGTAAGGATGTAAATGCACTCATCGACAGCGGAGCAGAGGTATCTTGCATCAGTGAAGAATTGGTAACCGCACTGGAGCAACAAAGTCAGAAGTTGCCCAAGATACCTGTTCCTGCAATGAAGATATTGGGGGTGACTTCTCGAGCAAGCCCTATAGTCAACCGGCAAATATTGCTTAGAATATATGGACTAGGGTCACCCAAGAACTTGATGGCACTAATGGTGAAAGGATTGGCCAAACCACTTATTATAGGAGCTGATTTCCTGTATAAATTTGGCATAATCATAAATTTCCAACTGTGTACGATATCGGCCAGTGATTGTAACACTCCAGTAACTTTAAACCCTAATTGGCATGTTAGAAACAGCCATATAGGTGTACTATGCAACCAGCCAATGCATAAGCAGGTATACACAGAACCACTTAGTACTGAGCTTGTGGCATCACTTGAAGACTTGCATAATGCTTTAAGGGAGGTGAAACTGGTAATGCCACGGCAAGTCAACCAGTTATTCTACATATTGGCTAAATTTCAAAATGTATTTTCGGACAAACCAGGCTTAAATAGGTTCTACCAAGCCAAGATTAAGGTATACGAGGACCGGGTTTTCCACCGAAAATCATACCCAATCCCTCACAAGTTCCTGCAGGAAGCTACAGCTTACCTACAACTGATGTTGGATTAGAAGATAATCAAGAGAGAAGCCAGCCCATATGTAAATCCGATGGTATGTGTCAGCAAGAAGGATGGATCTGTACGCTTATGTTTGGACGCTAGATCACTGAATGACATAACTATAAAAGACCGAGAATCACCTGTGCAGACGTCTGATATATTGAGATTATATCAAGGTGTGCATTTCCTGACAACCCTAGATCTCTCGTCAGGATACTGGAAAATACCCCTTGCACCTGAGTCCCCCAGTATACAGCATTTCTGTTCAGAGGACAACAGTATATCTTCTTAGTACTACCATTTGGACTGTGTAATGTGGTAGCAGACTTTACTCGTTGTCTTAGCACTACACTAGGACATGAATGCCAGGAATTTGCCAGGGCATATGTTGATATATTGATCGCATCATCAACATATGAGCAGCATCTGCAGCACATCCACACTGTTTTACAGAAATTGCAGGATGCTGGTATGACGGTAAAACTGAAGAAATCAGTATTTTTCAGGGAGGAACTTCCTTTCCTAGGACATATACTGACCCCAGAAGGGATAAAAACATCTCCTGAAAAACTGCAAATCATTCAAGAGTTCCCTGTGCCTAGAAATGTGAAACAGTTGAGAGCATTTCTAGGTATAGTGGGATAATACAGAAATTACTCTAACAAGGTGTCACATATGGCAGTGACTTTGTTTGATCTCTTGAAGAAAAACAGAATTTGGAGTTGGGAGGCAGAGCAGCAAGCCGCCTTCGAAAACTTGAAAACTTTATTCCTACAGGAACATGTCCTTTTACACCCAGTGCAAGGTAAACCTTTCCTCCTATACACAGATGCTTCAGATACTGCATTAGGGTGTAAACTCGCCTAGTGTGACGCCAGTGGTGAAGAGAAAATGGTAGCCATGGCGAGCAGAACACTGAATGCAGCAGAGAAAAATTATACTGTAACTGAGCGTGAAGCACTTGCTATAGTATGGTCACTACAGAAGTTCCGGGACCTGCTGTTAGGAGAAACAATTAAATTGCTAACCGACCATCAAGCCCTAACGTGTCTGAGATCAGGCAAGCTGTTTGGAAGCCGCATCACACATTGGTTTCTCCTACTACAAGAGTATGATATTCAGATCGAACATATTAAAGGATCTGCAAACACAGCTGCAGACTACTTGAGCAGACTCCAAGAAAGTGATAATTCGGAAACTGGGTCGGCGAACAAACCTAGAGAATTTCTAATAGCATTGAATCCATCAGCCATAATACAGGAAAACATCAAGCTAAAGCAGGTATTAATAGAGTTGCCAACTAAACAAAAGGAAGATGAGTACTGTAGCAAGATAAAACAACAGTTGAATAGCAAACCACCTACACATCCAATACACAGACACTTCTGTGTATCAGTAGAAGGAGTGTTGTTTGCCCATCCAAAAAAAAGAACTTTGTAAGAAAGCAACTGGAAGCCGGTTATACCCGCTAGTCTGCGGAAGGAAATATCATGGGAAGTGCATACTGCACTTGGCCATGTGGGCAGCAAAAAGCTGAGCGAAGCCCTAAAGAGACAGTTGTACTGGCCTAACCTAAAACACCAGGTGTTGCAAGTCACCAGCACCTGTGATGAGTGTCAGAAGGCGAAACCCTCTGGGGAAAAACTCCATGGTACTTTGCAAGCCATCATACCAAGTGCTCCAATGGAATTGGTAGCGTTAGATTTGTTTGGTCCATTGCCCAAATCGAAAGGAGGGGTACAGTATATTTTTGTGATACAAGACATATATACCAAATATACTAAATTATTTGCTATAGTAAATCCGACAGCCAAAGTTGTGTTGGCTAAACTGAAGTTATTTATCGACAACATTGGAAAACCTACTACAATCTTATCCGACCATGGTACACAATTTAATAGCATAGTCTGGCAGGAGGGTGTAAGAAAATTGGGATGTATACCCACTATGATATCAGTGAGACATCCTCAATCCAATCCGGTCGAAAGACAAATGAGATCGCTAGGTTGTCTGTTGAGATCATTTTGTCACAATGCCCAGAAATCATGGTGTGACAAATTACCCTACATCGAGTGCATATTAAACCACACTGTACATTGTACAACCGGAGTAACTCCTGTGGAAGCCTTAAGCTTGGATAGGTCGGTGGTGATACGACCTGATTACATACCCAGATGTGACAACGACACAGATCTAGAAGAACTACCTACAGGGGAAGAGGTAAAAAGCTTCATTAACAGGAAACTAACCTCTGAAGCAGCAGCGAGAGCCAAGCGCAAACCTGTTTCGAGAAAACAAGAATTTGAAATTGGTGAAATTGTGTTACGAAAGACCATGCCTGTCAGCCGCAAGTGGATTGGCGTGACTAAGAAGTTGTTTTTGCTATTCGAAGGTCCCTACCATGTCACAGGGAAAGTACATGAGAACTGCTATGTTTTAGCTGATCCTACCACTGGTCAGTCAATAGGACGGCATAATATTACCCAGCTACGTCCATACAAACAACCTGAGATCAGGAACTGAATTTGGCCTCAGTCAACAGTCAAGTATTCAAAATGATATGGGGTGAAGCAGAAATACTGACAGCTGAATATTTATTTGTTGATTATAAATATGTGTGTATTGAAATTATGTGATAATACGCCATGTGTGTATTAATGTGATGATGAATTGCCATCACGCGCATGGGAAGTGTGTGAAGGCAGATACCTGTACCAATTTATGATGGAAGTGTAATACCTATCATTTCCCTGTGTCGAGGCGAAAGGTAGAAGCCTAGTCCGCACTGAAGGGAATATTGCAACAGTGTATACTGACAGAGTTCAGTAAGTGTCTATACCAATGTATATGTGTAACACTGTACATGTTGTTTGGTCACACCGAATGTGTGATTGTACATGGTATACTGCAGATCAACGACTCTTGTGTGGCAACAACATCACTATCATACACATCAAGCTGTATTTTACATGGTACTATGTTATTGTTTATGATTTGGAAAAGCTGGAAGAACATATGCTAACACTACCTGTTATGAAGATTGCAAAAAACTTACGAGTATGCCTATGGGTTGGAATGTACAGGACAAACTTAAAAAAAAAAAAAAATCTCTTTTGTCATATGGCCAATGCAGCAAAGGCTATTGTAACTTGTATAATGAATGTAAACCGTTATGTAAACAATTTTAGCCTATTAACCGTTATTGCTATTGTTAATTTAATTAAGTATCTATAATAAACTAATGAAAACTAGTTTTAATGACAATTAGTAAATTTTTTTTTTGTTGATGAAACAATTTTCCTATAATCTAATATTGATCTGAAGCTGATACTAATTCGTGAGCAAACGTTAAGAAAAGAAGATATGGACCAGTAACGCTACACACAATCGTGTAGTAAGGGCTGTATTAGACTGTGTGATACATAAACACGAGTGAGATCAGGAGAATATAAGCAGTGACGAACGATAAGGTCCGACCCACCTGTGGCGAGTGTTGTGGAGCTGGCCGACAAGAGCTGCAGGGTGGCCACAAGCATGCCTACTGCCTCAGTCGTCAAGATAACCTCGCGCGCTCCCGACCAGCGGCGGCGATTGCCTGTATTGACGTAATGTCGCAGCAGGTGCCGAGGGACTGTGATGTCACGTAGCCGTGCGATGATGCCGTATGGAAACGCCCCGATGTTGAGCTACAGGTGTGTCGGGGTGCCGAGGTGACATCTTACCCAGTGGTACCCCAACTGCTGCACTCCGTCCTGGTCGGTGAATACATGCAGAATGTGTGCAACGTGGTATAAAATTTTCGTCGTCATACTCAACTCATGTATCCCATCCACGTCGTGTTGTGCAATTTTTTTTTTTTTTTTTACCGAGCAACGATTTACTTTTAACACTTCTCCGGCCGTGTGAATGGTAAAAGAAGGTTTTGTGTAAGACGATTTGATTATGTTAGCAAGCCGCTGCACATGCATCCCACATCCAAATCGCCTGAAGCGGCTATTCTGTACTGACACTTTTCCGTACAGATATGATATATTAATTTGTGACATTATTTTAGTAATTACTGTTGATATTTATCTATGTTTATTTTTTCCAATACTAACATACTGTCTACTATAGTCGAGGGCTATGATATTTTGTCTTTGGTGAAAAGAAAACAATGTAATATGTGAAGTTTGATGGATATGAAATATATTTGTTCATTGGAAGAAAATGATTAAAAAAAGAAATATGTCTGAGTAAGTAATGCTTACATGCATTTTATATTCATTGGATCCTTACAAAATCTACGAATATAATATATAAATTATTGGTTATTCTGCTGGACAATGAATTACGGACAGTACATTGAATAGGTCCAAATCGGGTTATGATAATAATTAGTCCCAAATGAAATTAAAAATATTTCAGTGGTAAAATAAATTTTATACCAGGATAACCTCAATTGTGACAAAATACACCGTAAACTCAGAGGTAGCAGTGTAGATTCTTTTTTGAACTCCGACTGATAACGCTAGCCACATACATACATATATATATATTCAGTTTCGTATTTATCGTACTTAGGAACTCTCTGTGAATTAATGCAAACATTTAAATGTGCAATAATTAGAACTGAAGACTTTTAATGGAAAAGGACACTTGATAATTTTCTATAAGCCCCAGCCTAAATTCCAGATTATTAGCAAGAGATAAATGCTCACGAATTAACATTTAACTTACCATTTTTCAACTAAATAGTCAGTAACAAAGTTTCAAGTAACATTAAACACGTGATGCGGCGGTTACAAAAACACTCTAACATGACGAATTAAATCTTGACGGACAACACACTTCACTATTACCTAACACTTGATATACTGGGCTAGTGGAACGCAGGCCCGTGTCTCCGGCGACTCTACGTGATACGTAGATGTGTCCCAGGGACTGATTCGTTAGTACGTTCGGTGGCACGTGTCGCCTTCTGGCTGCCTTGTGCGGGCCATAACTAAGTAGCCGGTAAGCGAAGTTGGGGCGTGAAGCGCCGACGTAAAGTCTCGTAGACTCCCCATACTACTCACGTATTATGAAGAACACTCATCTTGGAGCACTGATTTAATTAAGTGAAATACCTCATGGTAGATTAAGGCCGACCGCGGATCTGTACGTAAAAGATTAAGAAGATATTATACTATTGAAACTACATGTTGGTGAAAGCAAAGGTTGATGGTTCCGCGTTGCGCGCAGGCTGCCGGCCTCTCGGAGCTCCTGAAGGACACTGCCTGTGTCGGTGCGCGCGACCCCCCCTCCCCCGCCATCCCTTCCGCGGAAACGTGTGAATTTCGCGGGAAACTGAACCGGCCAGGTTCGGGACAAAACTCACAGTGAAACATGATTTTGAAAGGACTGAAATATTAATTGATGAAAAATAATGTTTAATAAAAACCTGTGGAAAAATTATGCATAAAATAATTTGTTGTAGTGCGGCGGAAGGATATGCCACACCCGGCCGGATCCTTCCGCCGACGTAGCACTCATTGCCTGGCGTTCGCCTTGTCGCACGAACTACACTTTGCTGCGCGCACGAGCGCGTTCGGTGCACACGCCTCTAGGAGACGTTGATGAGGCATAGCGGTCTATGCGACATAGAGGAGCATTGGCGGTCGGCGTCACATTTATAGTGAAATAAAAATTAGTTAATAGTCTCTTTTTATTTAGTTGCGACATTTATTAGATACTTCAAGGGATGCTTCAAATGTCTTTACATATTGTAAATGCAGGCCTTGCTAGTTTATGTACACTTGCCCCAGGACCTATAATGTGATGTTTGTGCTGTAAAATAATAGTGGGTTACACTAACCCAGGGTATGGGGCAAGTGTAATCTAGCTACATTTCAATTTATTTTAATTTATTGTATTTTAAGTTGTTAATATTTGTGCATTTCTTTTCTTCTACAATTAGATAAAGCTTTGGTGGCTTCCTATAAAATTTCACAGGAAAACAGAAAATTTCCTATCCACAAAGTTACATTACTTCCAATCTCAACTATCAAAATTTTGGGTTCCACTTACCCCATTTTACCTTACAACATTTCTATTTTTCAAATATAAACAATCAAACTGATAATTATTACTTGGATGAATTTTAAATTATTTACATTCAACAAGATGTTATACACTTATTTACCAAAGATTTTAATAACCTTTATTATTTTAAAAAGAGACGGCCCATAACAATAATTGTTAAACTTGAAACAAATAAATTATATATTTCGTAACCTCTTATATCTAATAAAACCATGGAGATTTATCCGTCCTTTAGAAAGTTTATCACAATAAAAAGATGTATCTCATCTGTGGTTGGAAATACTGCAGGCCAGTAGCTGACTTGATCTAGACGTGCAGGTCATAAATTTGGGAAGAGCCGGCCATATACGCACGAACTGAAAGTGGATGTCAAAACCGGAAGATATAAGTGGTACAAATGGCCAGATTGGTCCTAATGTATATGGGGGAAGCTGGCACCCACTGCACAATAAATCAAAAATAGTTAAATCCGCCATAAAATGATATGCTTACAAATCATAAGGCAAAGAGAAAATTTGTCATGGTTGAAATTTACAAAGAATAGCTTCCACTTACCAATACTGTGGGTAGGTCAGTCGTCACATCATGACGATGGCAGAGATACAAATTTTCCTGCTAATATAATACAGGGAACGAAAGAAAGATGCACTACAATACATATTGTTACGATTTACCGCAGGTTCGTAAAGGATAGCCCAATTAAAGATTTTTATAACACACAGTTTTATTTATTGCCACTACTCATGTCACTTACAAAAATATTCTAAAATGGCAAATAATTAATTACACTTAAAGAAAGGTATATTCCCCAGTCACTCGTTCCACACACCTCGCTGGGCCGCACCTCTGGCGCAACTCTCGCCTCAGCACCCCTCGTGGGTCTCCGCCGCGGGACTCTGTCGCCACACTCCACCGCTGCCGACTTCCCCTTCACCGAGGATCCGCTCGACTCCTCGCTCGCAACTTCGCTCGGGACTCCGCCGCGCCCGCGACACTATTGACCAGAAACTCCGCCGCGGGAAAACTCCCGAATCCACTGAATGTACTCACTCCCTGCCCTTGAACCTTCGTCCAAGGACTTCGCCACTCTGCCGCATCTGCGGCACTATCACCCGGAAACTCCATCGCGGGAGAACTTCCGACTGAACACTCCGAACTGACTCAGACTCAGACTCTCCACTGACGTCTTCGGGCCTATATATAGGCCCCGGCGCAATTCGAGAACTCATGAGAGCGGCCTGGGCCTGTCGCGTCACTCCGAGCCGTCCCGACGGCAGAAATCTCTCGAAAACACTTGTCAGCGGCTCGCGCAACTCCCAGCTGTCCGGTGTCAGTTACGTGTCAAAGGCAGGGCGCCGCGCGGGTAGGGGTGGGAAGGAGGGGGGAAAGCGACAATACCTGTTATCTTCCAGGCGCGCGTGGCACATATCATATTGCGGCAGTCGCCAGCCAGCTCTGCACCTGCACATGTCCCGGCCAATGTCATGTTTGTAAAAATATAAAAAAAAGTAAAACTGTGCCAATAAAGACTTAATTTGCAGCACATCTCCATTACCATTAACTCTAGTTATATAAGGACAGGTAAGCATGTACACTGACTGTGCCACATGCATGTGTTATCCTAGACACTCTCGCTTCATTCAACATGACCGAGGCACATCCACAATAACATATCATGGCTGCACTTTGCATCTTTAGTCATGTAACTATCTCACATTCACCCTCCTCCGAGCTTGCACTGCCGATATGGCACACCTCACTCTGTGATACTTGTTACATGTCCCCCCCCCCCAACTTTTTCCAGTTGTTCTAAGAATCCAGTACTGCACTTAGAAACATCCCATTCTCTTACCGTCATCCCCCCCCACCCCGCACTTATACGAGATTCTGGCATCTAAAACCACTTTCCCCTTCTGAGAATGTCAAAATTTTCTGCCTCTATTTGTCCCGCAGCATCTGTGCGACATCTGGTGGCCATATTTAAACTATATTTTCCGGCTCCATGACTACTCCTGAGCCCTTGATGCTATCCACTGGTGCCTTAAGCAACTAAATTTTAAGTTCTTCAGTTCCATAACTCCCCACAAGAAGACCACCTCCCGGGCACTGCCCTGATCATCCCTCCTCACCCACCTTCACCCTGTACCTTTGTGAAGGGCTTTTATGTTAGGAAGGCACTCACGGGTCAGCAGAAATTTTTGAAGTGCGAGTGGAGGTGTCACGACCAAGTCACTGGGCTTGCTGTTTCTTTCATGCACTGGTGCTCCACGACTTCTGTTCTGTACGATGTAGTTCAAACACGAAGGTATTTGCTCCCAAATGCTTCTATTTTTTTATTTTTTTTATACTTCATAGCATCATTACTGAGTTATTATTTTGTGAAGTTGTTTTGCTTCTGGTGTTCTTCCCTGTTTCGTTAAGATGCACCAATTTCGCTTATCTAACAACAACTTCAGTAAGTAACATCCAGGTGTCCTTTTCATAAATTATTCCTATTTTTGCAGTGTAAATTGTTCTCCCTTTTCAGCTTATCTTTTAATTTCAGCTCTCGTTTTTCTCTTTTGAATAGTGGGTCCCAGTTCCTGGCCCAAAAACTACAATTTAAACTACAGTCTACTGTCTCGTCCGCCTCTCCGGATGGACTGGTCATCTCTTCCCCGTTTTCCTAGATCCGACTGACATCTCTCAGTCAGCGGCTGATTGATCCACTCAAACAGCGAGCAGGTAGCTCCGTGCTGAACTGGGTCTGTCTATTGCTTGGTTATTTTCCCACCAGACCATATTCCTTTTATTGTGATAGGATAAAATGTTAGAGACTTGTTTTGTATGCATTTGTAGCTATCGGGAGATAGCCACAGGGCTGTAGGTAATTTTTATGTAGGGCCAGTTAGGCATATTTCATGTAGCAAAATTTGTATGAGTGTCCAGTACCACGTGTTCCATGAATCTTATGTCAATACAGTGTCGCAGTGATGCTGCACATGTAGCTTCCAATCTAAGGCTAACAGGTCATGAATGAGCAACTAATAACAGTCTGAGTTAGGCATGCTGTGCCGAGCTTCGGCTATGTACTAACACGAGCCATGTACGAGTGTGACATGCTGAATAAAAATAATCCTTACAGAATACTAAAATCTTCATTGGCTAAATAAATAACTACCTTCTAGCTACCACCTCCTAGATAGTGCCTGTGCCCTGCCTGTGCACTAGTACACAGGACCATGTTAATTGCTTGTTCGCACCTCGGGTAATGGCAGCTTATCAATCAACACAGCAGAAGGTGGTAGGACAACAATGTCATAAACAAGCCGCGATGAACACACACTCACACTTTACTAGAGCATACTATCTTAGAAGGTCGAGGCAATTTCTCTAACCAGCCAGCAGCCATTTACAAACGACATGTCAACCTGCAGCTCTGTCTCGGCTGGAAGTGGCCTGTTTCATCAGCGCATGCATGCTAACACACACACATATAAACACCCCTTCGAACACACACTCAAGGGACCACTCTATGCTCCAGTTCTGTAACCCACACATTTACTTATTTAATTTATTTTTTCTTATTTTTCTTATGAGTAACTAAATGCTAACCTTGTTTTCTGCAATTCAGAGAGTGAGCTTGCATCTATTGGTTGGGTGTCTCAGTTCTGTCACCCACCAAGAGAGCCGCAGGCTCTGCTGCGTTCCTGATTACAAACCAGCAGCATCCCGACGCATTTCATATCATCCTGCATAACCTTCACAAAGCTGTTTCGCTTGTGCTTTAACTTACCCTACTATTTCCAAACTCTGCTCTAAAAACGATATTAAATTTTACCAAATGCGATATTCGCACAGATTTTCCAAATACTCTCTCCATCTCTGTTGGTTTCATGTGCTCCTTAATTTGACTCTTTCCACTTCGGGTAGTGCCCATGACCACAATAAATGTAGCCATGGCAACAGAAAAGCCTGTTACAGCTGTGAACCATGTGACCTTTATACAATAAAAAAAACCTTAAGAGTATAGGGCTTGCCCCTCTAATCGATCTTACCTACTAACATGAATGCCGGAGATATCCCAGAATTGTGAAGGGGCTTGCGCTGTTATAGGAGGATACGGGGGCTCACCAGAAAAAATAACACTTTAGAGATCCCTACGCCAGAGAAATCTGATGAAATAAACCCCGAAAAGTAATTTTGGGATTAATTACTTTGACTTTCACTTTCCTTCCCCTTCTATCACACTTTCTTTCCTGATAACGATCCTGGTAGCGATCCACCAGGGGCGGCAGCCAACCTCCCACTTTTGTTAGCGACTCTTCGGGGATCGCAGCTAACCTCCCGTTCCCAGTTGTGACCCTTCGGGACAACGGCCAACCTCCTTCCCTGCTCCTCTCTTAATTCTTCCTCATCAAGGAAGCAGCCTATCGACCCCTGTTAATGTAATAACTATGATATTATAGGGGTTGTAATTAGTTTTCTGAACATAAAAATGAACACTTCCCTATTAATTGACCTATTCACCCCTCATCTAAACTCATCAAATGATGCATTTTAAAATCCTACACATGGGCTTTTAGCAGTAGTGACGTGTCCCGGCAACAGCGTCTGGTGCTGGAGTGGCGTGAGGTGGGGTGAAAGCCCCCCTGAATGTAGTGTGCTCACACATTGTCGCCGAACCGCTCCTGCAGGTGGGCAGTGCCCAATGCTGGGAGGGGATATGGAGGGGAGGGGTCAGGTAAGGAACTAGGAAGGGGAGCCAGTCGGAGCCCTAGAGCGAGCTCCCAAAGGCCGCTCCAAAGGGTTGGGGGGAAGGGTAGGAATCCTGGAGCAGGCTCCCACAGGCCACTCCAGGGGAAGGGAGACTAGAGCGTGCTCCCAAGGGCTGCTTCAGTGGTTGGGGGGGGGGGGGGGAGATTCTAGAGCGATCTCCCAAAGGCCACTCCAGAGGATGAGGGAGACTGGGAGGGAAAATGAATGGGAGTATAATAACGCTTTATCAAATTTATTACTCTATTTTACTTGGTGTGGAGCTCTCTGGCTAGATTTAAAAATTTTCCTAGCCTAAGTTAATTCTACGTGTGTAGGGGAGGGTCCAGGCTAGGGGAGGACCTAGGTGTGTCTCAGGCCGAAGCCTATACACTCTACCATGCGGATTTTTAACCATGCAGGACAAGGGCGCGTGCATCGTGTGCTTATTGGGGTTTACTGGCCAGCCATGGCTGCGATTGGCGCCATGACTGACGCCCCATTGGTTGCCTAGCTTAAAAGCTAGCTAATGTGACCCAGGTAAAACCTGCATAGACGCAGGGAAAACCCTGGGCCGGTTCATGCGGGGATCAAATATCATGCATTAAGCAAGCAGGTAACTACTGGACAAGAGGGAAGTTGGGTCCAGGTAAGAAGAGTTGGGGGGGCTGAAAAATCAACCATGCTGGTGTTGGGTGCTTGGGCCTTGCGGCCCGCATTTAAAGGTTGGGAACTCCTGGGTTATTATTAACCAGGGGTCTGGCTAGAATTTTTTTTTCCTAACCTAAATTAATAAATTAATTACTAAATATGTTTGGGAGGGGTCTGGGTTAGGAAGAGACTCTAAGTGCATCTCAGGCCAAAGCCTATACGCTCTACACATGCAGAAAGGGGAACATGCATATGTGCTAAGGAGGGGGATTGGCCAGCCATGGCAGCAATTGGCACCATGACTAACTCCCCTCACTTGGTTATTCTAGACTATAACTAGAGTTAAGTTGGGCCCAGGTAAAACCTCCATAGAAAGAGGGAAAACCCTGGGCACTGACATGCGGGATGCAAAATTTCATGCATTATTAGTGCAGGTTGGCTACAGGAACAGAAGGATGGTTCAGGAAGAAGAGTTGGACGGAGTAGAAAGTATCTACTAAGCAATTTGGGGGCTTGGACATTTCTGTCCGCTTTTTGGGTTGGTGGCACTGGCTTTTAGGGCGACATTATGTCGTTTCCAAAGCTGCCAGTCAGTAGTGGCGTCTCGTCAGGGCAAGCAAGGCAAGCAGTGCTTGCCCAGGCAGTTTCCAGACATTGTATTTTTTAAATAAATATTTTATTCAGAATAGTATTTTACTTTGGCTCGTGCCGTTAGGTGTATGTATTTTTTACACTATCTTCTTGGGACCCAGTACTGTGCGCTGTGCGCTATAAGTAGAGACTGGAAATATTTGCGCTTTGGATGACCTCTAGCTTAGACTACACCATCCCCTACATACTCAGGCAAATGCCACCTGCTCATTGATTACCGACTCGTGACACGTGTCAACTAGGACGCTTGCGATTCGATACTTTTTGTTTAAAGGTTTTTCATTGGCTCAAAGTCCTTCAAATAAACTGTGAGCCAATCAGAGAAACAATATAAAGGTACAGTTGTTTGGATTCTATTATATCGTGAAATGAATCCGCGAATTTTTCCAGTCTCTAGCTATAAGAAAAGAACTCGTTGACACACAAAACATGCTGTTTTAGAAGCATTGCTAGGTTTAGAAGCGCTGGTAGGACCGCTTTAAGCAGGAAGGCTGCCGCAGTAGTTTCCTTTCGGAAGGGGGGGGGGGGGGGGGGGGGTGGAATGGTACAAAGGTTCAGGGAGGGGATTGGCTGTAAAAACACGTAGAAGCTACGAAGGTAGCGCTTCTTGCCGAACTGAAGCGAACATGGCCGAAGCAGACAGTGGAATTCTTCCGCCGACTGCTTCGGCTATGTCCGATATAGTTCGGCAGGGCAGGTGGCGAGGTCGCGTTTCAGTCGGTGGTCGTCTCTCGGGGCGAGCGCATCTCTCCCGCGGGCTGTTGGCTGGCAGTGCGTGGGGGATTTGTGGGCATACGCGTCCCGCGGTTGGCGGATACGAGATCCCAGCTCGAGAGTTGCAATCTCGCTGGGGTGACTGTGAATAACCAATAGCAGTCCGCGGACCAATGGCCGGCCTGTGGAGTCGTTATTAAGGCTATCGGGGTGAAAGTTAGCCTGAATGCAGCTCGGCGCGTGGCAGAAAGCAGTTCCGTCGGCGAAGGCACCGCAGGGGAGCTCGATGTTCCCTGGATGCGAAGTGTAGACGAACTGCGGGCTGGAAATTGCGGAGCTGTGAACTGCCGCGCGCGCAACGGAACTGAACAGCATCGTAACTCTGAAGGAAGAGATGGCGGCGCCTTTAAGTTGGGGCCCTGTTGGAGCCGGTGGTAGCCTGGGCGGTGCGATCTTCAACCGTCCCGGGATTTTGGAGGACAAGAGGGTCCGACTCGCAAGATACTTAATTCACCTGAACGACTTACCCCCACCCTGGCTTGAAAGGTTGTTGGCTGTTGACTGGAAGAAGGAAAATGAAGATGGCGCAATGTCAGGCTGCCTTTCGCCCCGTGCGCCCGCAGTTCGAGCCGGTTTACTGGCTCGTCTGCCCACATCTGGTTTAACTGTGGCTGCCTGGGCAGCTGGGCTGAGCTGACGAGTGAAGTCGCCCGCCCCTGGGGGCGCATGCGCCCCTGGTTAATAATAACCCAGGAGTATCCAACATTTAAATGCGGGCCGCAAGGCCCAAGCACCCAACTCCAGCATGGTTGATTTTTCAGCCCCTGCAACTCTTCTTACCTGGACCCTTCTTTCCTCTTGTCCAGTAGTTACCTGCTTGCTTAATGCATGTTAATTGATCCCCGCATGGTTAAAAACCCGCATGGTAGAGTGTATAGGCTTCGGCCTGAGACACACTTAGGTCCTCCCCTAACCTGGACCCTCCCCTTACACACTTAGAATAATTTAGGCTTGGAAAAGAAATCGTGGCATTTCAGGAATGATTGACGTGCCAGTTTCTTGGTACACGTACCAGTTAACAGAGTTTCTGATCACATATGAAGATAATTTATTTTGTGTTGGTACGAAAAATACCAAGATTTAATATTTACTATTGTAGTACATTTTTATGAGGTTCTTCTCTTTATTTTAAGTACTTACTTTGCCATGTGTTGTCTGTTTATATATTTTGTACCAGATATCGATGATACTACACTCCCACTTAGTATATAAGTAATGTAGAGTAGGTATTTTACTATCTGAATAATGTAAGTCAAACATTATTTTTTTTTTTAAATAATTTATTTAAAAAAAATGTCAATTTTTCTACCTGTGGAATAGTCAATGTTCAGTTAAGAAAACTACTTAAATAGCACCATTTTGTACCTTGAAATCCATTGTTTCCTGGGGGAGGGCCACCGGACCCCCCCCCCCCATCTAGTTTTGATGTGAACGGAATTGTTGCTTCCTCTCATGTAAACCTCACGCCTCGCCACTGCCAGTCAGCCAGCCTTAAACTAGAAGAAAGAGAATAATAATAATGGTGCTAGGTCTAGACCCGGCCTCTAGCTGAGCTTAGAGGTGGGTCGAAAAGTATCAACCTGATATTTTGTAACTGATACACGCCTGTATCAGGTACTGCAAACGAGTACACTTGAAAAGTATCAAGTACTTTAGTATCAGTTTTTGAATTCGCCTGGAACAACACCACAGCCAATGTGCGCGTGCGCAGAACCCGATCGCAGATGACGGTCACTTTGGCGGAGCTTGTGAAAGGGGAGGGAGCGGCACGACGAATAAGGGATAAAGGGAAAGAATGTAGGGGAGGAAGCGCAGGGGAAGGCGTTGAAGGAGAGGCGCAGAGCGAAATTGTTACGAGTCATTTTGTTTATTGTCCCACATCAAAGTATGCTCAGTGCGCAGTGCGTGCACCGTCTCGTTCAATAATAAAACTAATGAAATTTTAATATTAAAAAGTACATTAATAAAAGATATATATTTATATTTGTGCACCTAACAGCTATGAAAATGCAAATAAATTCTCAGTTGACACTAATAACAGATGTAATCAACATATGGACTTTTTTTTCGAAAACAATTAGTAACTAGTGTTTTCATACATTAAAAGATTACGATTTTATCAAAAATTAAAAATTAAAAAAAAAACAGATACGTACATTAGTGAACATACTATATCAATGTTTACGTTTCAAATGTTTCTTCAGATTAGTCGATGATGATTTATAACTCAGTTTTTGTTTACACAAATTACAATTAGCAAACTCATTATTTTCCGTAAAAAAATTCCACACAAATGAAGTCTTTTTCCTGCATTTATCCATTCCTTATTTCACTATAAAGATACTAACTACAAAGCATGACAGCCCGCAACAATGTACATGGTAATACACGGCCAGGACGAACTGCAGTGAATGTTGAACTGATTGATACTGGCTGTATCAGGCGGGCATGAGAGTAACAGAGGTAGAGAATTACCGGGCGTGATAAATAATGTATCAGAAACTCCGATACCTTTTTACGCTGGTGATGACGGCACGGAGGATGTGTAACCTGTAACGAGAATGCTGATACCTCGTTGCTTCCTGGGAACGCTACTGCTCTATCTGATACAAAAGTATCAGATACTTGTAACTAGTACATTACTGTATCAGTATCATGTTGGTACTGATACCGAAAATTGCTGTAACAACCCACCTCTAGCTGAGCTTCCTTGCTGCCCGGCACTTGGCACCGCCAGCCAGTTGCATTCCACTCGTTGGCCAGGTCTGCTTCAACAGTGTATATTTGCACTAAAAGGCATGGTCGGTACTTGTCCGGGCAGCACTATAATTAAGCGGCTTAAGGCCTTGTGCAGCGTACCTCTTTACCCACTTACGCGAGCAGCATTCCACTCATTGTCTAGTCTGTCTGGCTAGAATTTTCTTTTTTCCTAACCTAAATTAAAACTAAGTGTATTTGGGAAAGGTCTGGGTTAGGGAGAGACTCTAAGTGCGTCTCAGGCCGAAGCCTATACGCTCTATACATGCAGGGATTAGCCATGCGGGAGAGGGAGCATGCATCGTGTGCTAGGAAGGGGATTGGCCAGCCATGGCAGCAATTGGCGCCATGACTAACTCCCCTCACTGACTATTCTAGACTAAAACTAGATAAGTTGGGCCCAGGTAAAACCTGCATAGACACAGGGAAAACCCTGGGCACTTACATGCGGGATGCAAAAATTCATGCATTATTGGCAAGCAGGTTGTATACGGGAAACAGAAGGATGGTTCAAGATGAAGAGTTGGACAGAGTAGAAAAGAGTCTACCATGCGGGGGTTGGGGGCTTGCACATTGCTGTGCGCATTGTTTGGGCAGTACTGGTTGTTTCGGGGGCGACTTTAGTCGTTTCCCGCCAGGCTGCCAGCCAGCCAAGTGAAGTGAAAAAATTTAAATTTAATTATATGACCTCAGCTCCCAGGTTGCCCCAGTTGCCGCAGCCATGTATGCCAACACACTGTGCTGCCAGCCTGGGCATGTCAATCATTGGCTAGTCCAATGTTGCTTATTTGCACCTCAGGGCGTGGTCAGACACACGGTCAAACACCTATAAACCATTGGTGAGTCTGCTAACTTATATAATTAAAAATACACATTTCTAAAAAATAATGGGTAAATTTGAAGCCGAAGCTATGCGGGTATGCACTCCAATGTACTCGGCACAAAGCTGAAGGCATTATTGGCTTACCGTGTCGTGCGTCTGTGTCTGTCGGGCCTCGCTGCTGGGTTACAGCTCAGCTAGTGTACTGGGAGTGGTAGGATCCGACACATTATGCTGCCAGCCTGGGCATTTCAATCATTGGCTGGTCCAATGTTGCTTATTTGCACCTCAGGACATGGTCAGGCACATGGTCGGAATCCTATTAATTAATACTTAATATTATACTTAAAAATAGTATGTAATATACCACCCTACTGCACCCACCATTGCTGCAGCATTCCACTCGTTGGCAAGGTCAGCTTCAACAGTGTGTATTTGCACTGGAGCTGGCAGGCACAGCAAGGTAGCACCTAATTGCTATTATTTAAATTAATCAAGCCCCCCGATTTTTAAAATAAATTTTAAATTACGTTTCGAGCTGCCTTGTGTGAGTTTAAATAATTAAATTTTTAAGTAAGCCATGAGTTGAAGTGAAACTTCGCAGGTTAAATGCCTATGCGAAAGCAGTAGCCAGTAATTCAAAATCTCATGTCTTTCAGAAACACAACCAGCACTGGGGGTGAAGCCATCCAGGCGGGCCATGCCCATCAGTCATAGAGAGTCGGCCCTAACACGTCAGGCAGTGAACTCCTGGGAGCTGAACCATCACCCGCGTGCTTCAGACCATTTTGAATTAGCATTCAAACAGTTTGGTCGTGCGTGTAATTGTGTGTTGGCTGGTGGGCGCCGTGTAAGCCTAGTGGGAAGGCTCTACTCATAACATGTTCTATGAGCTGCTTGGGTGACGAGGGCTCCACATGCGGGGATGGACGCACGGAGCTGGAGAGGTGCTGTGCTGCTCCGAGTGCCGGCAACTAGTTTTGTTTGGAGGGGGTGGCGTGCTGATTGGCTGTCAGGCTTGGCCAATCGATTTTTTTCCTAGCCTAAGTTAATTCTAAGTGTGTAGGGGAGGGTCCAGGTTAGGGGAGGACATAAGTGTGTCTCAGGCCGAAGCCTATACACTCTACCATGTGGGTTTTTAACCATGCAGGACAAGGGCGCGTGCATTGTGTGCTATTGGGGTTTACTGGCCAGCCATGGCTGCGATTGGCGCCATGACTGACGCCCCATTGGTCGCCTAGCTTAAAAGCTAGCTAATGTGACCCAGGTAAAACCTGCATAGACACAGGGAAAACCCTGGGCCGGTTCATGCGGTGATCAAATAACATGCATTAAGCAAGCAGGTAACTACTGGACAAGAGGAAGAAGGGTCCAGGTAAGAAGAGCTGGAGGGCTGAAAAATCAACCATGCTGGAGTTGTGTGCTTGGGCCTTGCGGCCCGCATTTAAAGGTTGGGAACTCCTGGGTTATTATTAACCAGGGGCGCATGCGCCCCCAGGGGCGGGCGACTTCACTCGTCGGCCCAGCCACAGCTGCCCAGGCAGCCACAGTTAAAACAGAAGTGGGCAGACGAGCCAGTAAACCGGCTCGAACTGCTGGCTCTCGGAGCGAAAGGCAGCCTGACATTGCGCCATCTTCATCTTCCTTCTTCCAGTCAACAGCCAACGACCTTTCAAGCCAGGGTGGGGGTAAGTCGTTCAGGCGTATTAAGTATCTTGCGAGTCGGACCCTCTTCCCCCCAAATTCCCGGGTCGGTTGAAGATCGCACCGCCCAGGCTACCACTGGCTCCAACAGGGCCCCAACTTGAAGGCGCCGCCATCTCTTCCTTCAGAATTCCGATGCTGTTCAGTTCCGTTGCGCGCGCGGCAGTTCACAGCTCCGCAATTTCCAGCCCGCAGTTCGACTACACTTCGCATTCAGGGCACATCGAGCTCCTCTGCGGTGCCTTCACCGACGAAGCTGCTTTCTGCCGCGCGCCGAGCTACATTCAGGCTACCTTTCAACTTGATAGCCGTAATAACGACTCCACAGGCCGGCCATTGGTCCGCGGACTGCTATTGGTTATTCACAGCCACCCCAGCGAGATTGCAACTCTCGAGCTGGGCTCCCGTATCCGCCACCCGCGGGACGTAGCAGTTGGCGCTGCTAGGCCACCCCCAGCATGCACACAAAACCCACACACACTGCCAACCTTCGGTTACTCAACAGCCCACGAGAGAGATGCGCATGCCCCGAGAGACGACCACCGACAAGTTTATACCAAGCTTATATACAATTACTCCATACAATAGTTACTGATACAAGAGGTACACATTACAAAAACAGGTCATCATCTGTCCCCCCAGCAACCTGCAATCAAGGTCACTATTTAATTATTCATACCACTTAGCACTGACAAGCATTTTACATCGTACATCAATTATACAATATATACACACTGTAATAAATGTCAATAACGATTGTTCTCATCTAGGTTTTGGTTGTGGTACCAATCGTCACCTATACCACAAGGCTTGTGTAGAGAAGCCTGTGGGATACTGCTTTCTTTGGGAGGTGGCCATGTTGGTTTCAGGGAGGAGCATGTAGCACTCGCACAAGAGGCCGAGGTCAATTGCAGGACACGACAGTAGATTCAATATTTCACTGAAACTATAAAAGTTAATGTTATGTAATGCAATTGTGAGATTAACAGTGTTTGTGTGATATTGTGTTAAAGAAGAGAACAATATTTGGTTTTTATACTTCGTTTTTGTTGTGTATGTACCTGAAAAATACTCGAACTGCCTCGGAAGTACTCGAATGTATATGTGAGTATACCCAAATAGTGCAAAGGCTGGCAACACTTTTATGACGGGCGATAAAGAGAACCAAGCTCGCCCTGCATGCTTTCGAAGCTAAGTATAAATTAATGTGTGTCAATAATATCTTATTGTAAGCTTTGTTCTCATATGCCTCATGATGTGTCTACTTCATGCTAATTATGCTAATCACAAAGATGTCATATATGCTCTTTAATTACTAATTTCGTTTTTGATTTGAGACGTCATCAACTATACAGTATCTCCAACGTTCTTGTAGCATCCCCTTGTCGGCATGTATCAACGCATCTGTACCACTCGTACCACTACTGAGATGACATCTTCGCTTGCTATTACTATGGAATACGAAGTTCTAGACATGCTTATGGCCGTAACGGCAAAGTAAGCCAATGAGAGTTGTGAAGTAAATTATATATTTTCCCGCCGCTTAATAGTTATACCTATAATGGTTTGCACCATTTGTCATTCATATTGTTGAAATAATTAAGTTATGTTTAGTTTATTATATTTTTATTTTCTTTAAACTCTACTGCTATTGAAATTATTTATGAAAATTTTAAGTAGCTACGCAGTTTTATTTCCATTCGAGATGAACAGCAACCCAGGTATGTGACTTGTGCTATAAATGTTACGGTGAAATATATTTTGAAGCACAATACACATACGCCGATAATTTACAAGATACGACGCTTATCAATAAAATTAAAACTCCGAAATTTGGTGTTTGCTATCTAGTTTCCCTCCAAAATGCCAAAGAATTAAATTTCTCTAATCTAACCTAACCAACCATGTACATCAACAGTCCTATAACTTGGTATTTAAACTAGCCTAACCTACTGTTTAAAAACCGGTTATTTATTTGAATCGTTGCAATGTTGTTTTACAGAAGCGTCGAATAGATTGGTCAAAATGATTAGATGAGACAAAAAGAATTTTGGAATCGGACAAGATAAGTTTTGATCAGTATGATGAGCTACAAGCAGCATCTGTTGACAGCCTGTGGAAACAGTGGCAGAATGCAACGCCACTGCAATGTGCCTTGCAAATACCAGCAGGACGAAGGGTGTTATCAAATATTGTAGAAGTCAATATTGGAAACTCAGACCTGTTAACATGGGCAAGGCACAAGATGGGTTGGTAAATATGTATTGTACGGATTAGCGCCAAAAAAAATCATACAAATATGAAATAACTTTCATTATATGCTCTTTTACGTCCTCTTTTCAAAACCGCCTGCGGAGATTAAAAATTCCAATTACTTTTGGAGATATCGCCGTTCTTATTTTGCAATACAAGCCCTATGTAATCATTCAACAGACGCCATTTTATATTTTGCCGTGTGTGCGTGAATGCCTAAATAACAGAAATTTTCCATTAAGTAAGGTTAGTTACATGATAAATACTTCAAAATAAACGGAAATTAAAAATAATATCAATTAATTTTACTTGTATAGTTTTAAGTATTTATAATGTAACTGACCTGACCTAACAAAACGGGACAAAGGTAGATTAGGTCAGGTCAGCTACAGTATAAATACTTTGAAACTGAACGGACATTAAAAATAATAAAAATTAATTTTAATGGTTGTTTAGTTTTAAAGTATTTATAATGTAGCTGACCTGACCTAACAAACCGGGAAAAAGGATGAACAGTAGGAACTCACGTAATTTTCTTTTTACGTGATGTAGTCGTTCAACTACGTCGCGAAAAAAAAAAATTATAATACTTGTAAACAAGCAACAATGGTGAAACGCGGGAAGCCTACGATTGGTAAATATTTACTTGGGCGGTATTTCCGAAAAAAAATGTTAAAAATCCGAAAATACCTTTATTTTATGCTCTTCAACTTCCTCTTTTCATTAAAAGTGGCGGAGGTAAGAAATTCCAAATACTTTAGGAGATATCGAATTTTTTAATTTCATCATATGTAGTTGAGCAGTATTTGCGAAAATAAATGTTAAAAATCCGAAAATACCTTTATCATATGCTCTTGAACTTCCTCTTTTCATTAAAAGCGGCGGAGATAAGAAATTTCAAATACTTTAGGAGATATCGAATTTTTTAATTTTGCAATACAAGACCTGTGGAACCATTCGAGCGGCACCATTTTTGTTATTTTGCCGTGTGTTCGTGAATACGTGAATCGTGAATGCGTAATTAATAAAATGGTTGATTAGGTCAGGTCAGTTACATTATTAATACTTTCAAACTAAGCCGACATTAAAAATTATTTTGTGAATTAATTTTAATGGCTGTTTAGTTTTAAAATATTTATAATGTAACTGACCTAACCAAACAAACCCGGACAGAGGGTGAACAGTAAACTAAAATGGTCGATTAGGTCAGGTCAGTTACATTATAAATACTTTCAAACTAAGGTGATATTAAAAATAATGTGAATTAATTTTAATTATTCTTTAGTTTTAAATTATTTATAATGTAACTGACCTTACCTAACAAACCCGTAACAAAGGATGTACAGTAAAAACTCACGTAAATTTTTTTGTTACTTATTATTTGCGCAACAATATCAAAATAACAAATAAGACTTTAAAATTAGAAACGTTAAAAACTCACCTAAGTTGGAGGCGGTAATTAAACACAGTTTTAAACAATAATTGAACAAAATAATCACGTATTAGTTCATTTGAATTCTGGCCTATCACGAACAATCACGTGACATCATTATCCAATAAAAAAATAGATACTCGTACGTAAACAAGAAACAATGGTGCACGCACGCCACAGGAATGCGCTGGTTTTGTGCTGAAATTTAAAAATTCGATATCTCCTAAAGTATTTGGAATTTCTAATCTCCGCCGCTTTTAATGAAAAGAGGAATTTGAAGAGCATATAATAAAGGTATTTTCGGATTTTTAACATTTTTTTTCGCAAATACCGCTCAACTACATATGAAGAAATTTAAAAATTCGATATCTCCTAAAGTATTTGGAATTTCTAATCTCCGCCAATTTTAATGAAAAGAGGAAGTTGAAGAGCATAAAATAAAGGTATTTTCGGATTTTTAACATTTTTTTTCGGAAATACCGCCCAAGTAAATATTTACCCTACGATTCACTCATCTTTCTGGACATACCCGAATACTCACGTTGGCAAGCCTTCTTTCAACAGACGAGAGGCGAACGCCCGATCGTGCATCTTCGGTTTTTTTTTTGTTTGTTAATTGTAAATAAATATGCAACTCATGAAAACTAATGGTCAATTAGGTTATGTTAGCTACATTATAAATACTTCAAAACATTGTGGATCGTTGATTTGGTTAGGATAGCTACATTAAAAATACTGTGAAATCATGTAAACGGTTTCCTAGCGCTGGATAGCTACATATTAAAATGTTATTTGCTAAGCAACCATAAAATGATTTTACAGTTTTTTTAATGTAGCTATACTTACCTAATATAACCAACCATCTACAATGTTTTAAAGTATTTTTAATTACTTCTTGCTAAATTTAAGAAAAGAAGGCTTGCCAACGTGAGTATTCGGGTATGTCCAGAAGGATGTGTGAATCGTAGGCTTCCCACTAAACGCCGCATCAGTGCACAACATGAAAATTAAAAAATTCCATATCTCCTAAAGTATTTGGAATTTCTGATCTCCGCCGGGTTTAATGAAAAGAGGAAGTTAAAGAGCACAGAAGAAAGGTATTTTCGGATTTTTAAAATTATTTTTAAAAAAATCGCCAAAAAATTAATATTAAAAAGTTCGATATCTCCAAAAGTAATTGGAATTTTTTATCTCCGCAGGCGGTTCTGAAAAGAGGACGTAAGATAGCATATAATGAAAGTTATTTCATATTTGTACGATTTTTTTTGGCGCTAATCCGTACAATACATATTTACCGATGGGTTATTAAATGCTTCTAGTGGCATGAGCTGTGAACATACTCACAAAAATAAAATTTGTGATAGTTGTACTATATCATGTATCCAAGTTTATCCCTTAAACCTGATAGCTTGATCCTGTGGTACATGATGCTTACTGTTTTAATTAAGTATATTGAAAGATCCTGGTCATAACAAAAATATCACAAAATAAACAAATTTTTTCCAGTTCTTATGGGAATTCACTTGTTATATCACATGTTTTTGGTATGTCCAAGATCGTTGAAGATTTTCAGTAATTCTTAGATTCGTGGTCAATATAAATAGGTAATTGACTGGATTTCACGTCTTCTACCTTTATTAACTTGTGGACACAGGCACCTCAGCTACAATATTACATTAAATATTTTAGTAATTTTGTAGAGAAGGTGCTTTTCTGAAATAATAATAATTCTGAAAAAAAATTATTTTGAGAACTCCTTGCATCAAAAAAACACTGTTAAGTAGGTATTTTAAATTAACATACTTAACATAAAACTAACTGCTACACATGTATTCAGTAATTTTAACATAGCTTACCAAACTTTATTTACCATTTAAACAATTTTATGATATTTTAATTGTTGCATATACCTAACTTAACAACAATTGATTAAATTTTACAGTAAATTTAATGTGGCTTACCTAACTAACTGTTAAAAATGATGAATTAACTGCCATAACCTTGACCTTATACTCCATGGTCAAGGTTGACAAATTCCCAAATATGGTAGTAATTACATAAACACTTTTTTGTACAGTAACCTGTATCTTTGGCACCTGGCATTAGTCTGCTGTTTTCATTCGCTTAATAAAAATTGGTAACTTTTTCAACAACTTCAGCAGAAATTTTTCGACCTTGCAAAGGCTCAGAATATGAAAGAATTCCTTTTTTCTTTTACCAACTGGTATGATTTTCTTGCTATCTACTCAGAAACATTGAATTCTGTTGGAAATTTTCTTTCGTGACCAGGAATTAGGTGCAACTAATAAAATGTGTAACTTCTCCTTTATGGCTGTTGCATATTTCAATTTTTCTTTTTTCTGACTAATTAGAAAATTTAAGTCACTTGCATTCCTCTTAATAACTGAGTCTTCAGGTAAGTCTTCATCAGTACTTCCGTCAGACTGCAATTCATCTTCTGGTAGCTTCAAAGCTGCTGCTACTTTTGATTTCACTTTACTTTTGACTTCAGCTATCTTTCTTTTACCATACACTAATTTTGAACACTTTGAAAGTCCTTTTAGTTTTAAGGGTGATACATCAAGAGTACTCATGCTTAAAATCAAATCTTCCTTTTCAAATGCTGTAGTGTCACTTAGGTCTTCCCTTCGTAGGTGTAAGTATGTGAGGGTCTAGGCGTTCCTCTTCCTTAGAATCATTCTGTGAATTTTCAAACTCTTGTTCTTGAAATTGTCGCGGGGGGGGGGGGGGGGGTAAATCGGTCGGCTTTACGGTGGATTGTTAGAGGGCGCCACCACGTGGTACGGCACGTGGACCCGGTGAGACTCCTAACTCAGGGCGTGACGTCGCCCATGTGAGACGTGATATTCCCCCTTGAAAACGTCTAGCCCTAATTCCTGCCCGCTCTCAGCGTCGGGCACGCTTTTCCCTACGAAGTGGGCTGTCAGGCGTCCCACACACCGTCACTCTCCACGTGGTCACACAGATAGAAAATAAAAGAATAATACATTAAATTCGCACGTCTGATTTATTCCGCTAATTCCGCTCACACACGTACACGGTTGAAACAGTATAAAAATACCCGCGGCACGAATCGGTCTATAGGTGATGCGCCACCACGTGGTCACATATTGAATTACGTTGTACAAGATAAAAGACTGAGACTGGTCGTAAATTAATTAATAAAACAGTCCCCCGACCGAGAGCTGCTCCGAGGACTAAAAGAAAGCGATTGAGATGAAATTAAAGTTAACAGAATTACTTAACAGAGAATACAAGCGGTGCGGTCCCCGGAGTGCTGACGCGTCTGCTCTCAGTCGTTGATGGCGGAAGACTGGGGTGAGATCATGGCTCGCTCGACTAACATGGCGTCCTACCGCCGAAACAATTGCCGTTAAAAGATATTAGTGAATTCGTGCCACTGGAAACTAAATTAACATGACAAGAAAGCATTGAAAATTATGTAACAATTTTTGAATGAATTGAAAAGATTGTACAAATTATAATTATTAAGATTTAAATTTAGTTGTCTGGCTTCGGGTTTCCTCGGGAATGTCCGGAAACGCTATGATATTTTAATACATTATTTAGAAATAAAAGTACACAAAACCCTCCCGGCCGATCTGCCGTCACGTTGCACTTAGGGAAAATAAAAACAAACAACACAATTATATATTCTTATATTTTTAGGGTGCGGCGCACTGCATCTAAGCGCCCTCTTGCCGGGCGAGCACACACGTACGCACGGGTAGGCGGGAGGTTTGAATGGAGGGATGGTGTTTGGGCGGTGGCATATCGGACTTAAGAGGGGCCGTAGGCCCGGACGATGTCAAAATAACTTCGCCCTGCAATTGGAACACAGCTTTTGTCCAGGAACTAACAAGGACAAGAGATACAGGTCTTATGCCACTTTTTATAGACATTTTGTGTTTCTTTGCTGGGTCCCAATATTTTTTAAAAGCTTCCCTGTAATATTTAATATGTGATGTATAGTGGTGTGAGCATATAGGCTACTTGAATTTTAATGCAGTGTGATTCCATTTATTCACTAAAGCAGAATTTCTTTTTCTTCATCAGGAGGTTCAGCAATATAAAGAATTATCTTCTTGTCTGTGTATGTGTTTATATGACACACATAATTAATAAAAAGACCTACACTACACTTTTCATATAAACTGGTAGCCATTGCAGATTGTAAAAAAAAATGGGTGCGTGTACTTAGGTAGGCCTACGCAGGTGAGAAGTTATACTTCTTTGGCATCATTCAAAAATAGTTTTTAATTGCATGCAAAAATAGTGCGTGGAGTCCCTCCGCGCGGAAGAAGTGAAACTTCGTAATGTGGAAATTAAAATAGGAAGGGGTAGAAATTGATTTTTAGTGAAATCATATTGTATCAAATCAAACTTAAAAAATAAAGGAAATGAATTTGTAACAATTCATAGATTGATATTCAGAGTGAGAGAGAGAGAGAGAGAGAGAGAGAGAGAGAGAGAGAGAGTGAGACACCTATTGAATGTCTAGAAAACTAACTTTTTTATGAGAGCAGATTTTCATGAAATAAATCATGAAATCATTCAACGATAAAAGCTGTTTATTTAATTAAGCGGACGGGTTCGCCCCAAGGAGAAAATTGACGCGGCAAGACCTTGTGGACATAGAGAAATTACATACACACACAATTTATGTGTCTATGAAACATGATTTTTTTCTGCAATTTAAAATGTAATATACAAAAAGGGTATTGAAAATTGAAACAAATATGGCGACACTACAAACTGTCAGGATCTTTATCTTTTTCTTACTCTCTACTTAGTTCTTTACAATAGCATTCACTCTCGCTCTGTCTCTTTCTATTCCCCCTCCCCGGGAGCGTTAAACGTTTAACGCAACCTTGTTGGAAGTCGCATTAGAAGTATAACTTCAAAAAACTGACAGTTTTACCCACTTCAGTCAGAAAATACAAAGCAAATAACATCTAAAAATAAAAAATAAAAGCAGCAACATGTCAACACTCAAACATTAACAGTTATAGATTAAACAATCCCAGACAACTTGTTGAAGTGCACAGAGAAATAGCAGCTCCTAAGACTCCCACACACTGGACAACCTGTGACTGACTAATATCTTCTATGAGAGATGATGCAGTTGACGTCGGGAAGGTAGTCGGTCGTAGTCGCTGCCTGCGGAAGGAGTCACACGCGCCCGTCGCCTGCAACTCTCGGCTATTACCGATCCGCGTCCATCTGGCTATTTCATTTACATAAATCATTTTTCTTTAACTTCAGGAGTTACCTCGAGCAGCAGATTGTTTTATTTACATTTTTATAATTAATATATGAGTGTGTTTTGTGCGCGTGGCCACGTGGGGAGAGGACTGAGGCGTGGGCCGCCTGCGAGAGCCGACCGTATAGTGTGTGACCCCCGCTGAGAGGGGCCGACTGGGGGGGGGGGGTGATGCTGGGGGGAACGGGCCTCGCTGCACACGGGCGACGTCACGGCCCTGAGAACAGAGTCCCGGGTCCGCATGCTCGTAACACATGTGGTGGCGCCCTGGGCATAAAGCCAAGTACGTCAAGTCGAGAATCTGAACCCCCTTTGCGACAGCACAGTATATTACATCATCTACATTTAAGCAAGAAGATGCAATATTATGCAAACTGATTGATTGACCAAACATGAATCTGTAATAGGTGGGGACCTATTAGGGATTGAAGGAAGACCAGAGCCTGGCTAGGACTGCGGATTACGTGATTGGAGCAGTTGGGTAATCAAGGTAAAAGGTTTCAGGTACACAGACATTTTATTCAAATTCAATATTAATTCAAAATTAATATAACGTCAACATTTCTGACAACGTTGAATACAAAAAGCATGAACAACTTCAATATTAATTCATAATTAATATTACGTTAATATTCAGATACAGTTACGTTTAACCAATGCAAAGTTAAATACAAAACGCAAGAACAAATTCAATATTAATACACAATAAATATTACGTTAACATTTCTGACAAAACGAGTTAGTTGACAATAATAATTTGCATGGGTAAGCCGGCTACACAGTGAACGATCCAATCAACGATCGTCAAAAAGGGACATAATTTCCACATATGAAGTTATATTACAAAAAAATTACATTTACAAAATTACTGCAAAGTGCAGGTACACGGAAGAAAGAAGTTTCATTATTCTTTAAAAAGCATTAACAAACAAATATGTGCGACGACGTCTCAGGGGGAGACAGTTACAAACAGAAAAACGCAAGTTAAGTTAAATTTAAATTTAAAGCAGAAATCCAAACAATTTTTGATGGTGGCGGCCGAAAAGGAATTTAGACAGAACAAATTTGAACATAACTGATTCTACATTAGGGTGAGGGCCACCGCCTCACTGACGACTCGATTCAACTTACATTCCTCCCCTGAGGTCGCACACGCACGAAGACAAAGTCGAAGCTCTCGGACTACATGCTAGTGAAATTAACAACTGGTCAGCTACTGCTGACAACCAAGCCTCACAAAGGCTACCAATAGAAGAAGGCCCTCATCATGACTGCAGCAGATTTTATAAACTCGCGCCGCAGCGCGCGCATGCGCATATTGAAAGGGTGGGGGAAACGAGTACAAATTGAACAAACACTAGGAGGGGGGGAAAAGGAGGGAGAAGGATGAGGGGAGCGAAGTGCCGGAGGCCCGCGATGACGCGCACATTTCAAATCGCTACAACTCCCCCGCCCTTAAACCACGGTACCCGCCGCCCTTTTCTATCTTCTCCATCTTCATAATGTGACTGTAATGTAATAATAATGTTTATTTTCATGACGAACACATTACAACTGTCAGTCTAAGTCTAAACATACAAAGTTTACACGCCGTATATAATGGACAAAGATTCTTGAAGGATTACTTAGGTCTAGTACAACGACCAAAGGGAGCATCTTCAGCGCTGAAGACTTTTCTTGATCTTGAGGGACGTCCCAGGAAGGTTCATTTTTTTGTTACAATTTGTAGCAAGCTCGTACGTCGACAGACAGGCGCAATTCCGGACGTAACCGAAGCAGGCGTCCCCGCAACAGCTGATGCCGATGGCGCCTGGCAGGGTCGACTCTTCACCTCGCTCCCCTGTCGAGCGGGTTGCATGCTGACAGGGGACGAGGGCTTCCAGGTGCCATTGCCATCGTACAGGCTCGCATGCGGCATGCATCACGGCTCCAGGCAGGCGGGACAAGTCTCACACCAACACGCCGGCACACCAGCACGGCAGAGCAGCCAGCCACTCGCTCACCGAGGAACAGCATCCATCAACCGCGGCGACTTCAGTAGGCGCCTCAGGGCGAGCCAGGGAAGAGCCGCACAGCAGCATGCTGATGCGGAACTCCGAATGACGGAGTCGCATGGACGCATCCACGGACTCAGACAGCGAAAGAGGCGGGCTGCCTCGTAGACGCAGCGAATAGCGGGCGGGCACCAGTGACCACGACAAAGTGGGCAGGCGGAGGAGCCTCAGGTCCGAAGCTGCGCAGATCCTCTTGGGGGCACGGCATCCGCAACGAGGAAGGAGGGGGGAGGAACGATAACCAAACCAAACTGAAAAAAAAAGAAACACAAAACCAGACGCGCATGCCAGAACAACAGCAAACCCTCCAATTAAGTATTAAACTTTTTTAATTGCCACACATGGGCCTTTCTAAATTTTTTAGATCCAGAAGTACTATGCATCAAGACAGTGTTCTCACCAAGGAATCTGTCTATTATAAAGAGTCCCACAAATGGTGGGATTAATTTAACATTAATCTTTTCAGCTAAATTAGGTAGCACAAAATTCTTTACAAGGACCAACTGTCCAACAGAAAAGCCATGGGGCTTCCGGGAAGCGTTATATGAGCTAGCCACTGCTTGACGAGCCTTCGTGAGATTGCAAGCCACACTATCCAGCACGGCCTCCAGTGACTCGTCATCCGAGGCAGCCTCCAGGGGCGGCAGTCCCCACTGGTTAAGGAGAGGGTGGGTCAGCTCCCTACCTAGAAACTGAATTGAAGGAGGGAATCGAGTAGTGGAATGCACAGCTGAATTAAGGCCTACGTTGATAAAATCAAGATCGCTGTCCCATAGCGACTGATCATCCCTGTAGAAAGCAGTAAGAATGCTCTTAAGCACTTAATTGACTCGCTCGGATTGGTTTCCCTGGTGACAGTAAGGACTACTGTAAATAGGCTTAATGGCCCATTGAAAACACATGTCTTTGAACAGTACAGAGCGGAAGTAACGTGCGTTATCACACGTGATCATGGCCGGAGCACCAAAAAATTTCCATACCTGATCTCTTAAAGCTTTAACAATACTGTTTGCTTTTATATTCTTTAAGGGGATGAGCAACACAAATTTCGAAAAAATGTCCAGAATAACCAAAATACAATTGTTACCTTTTTTAGAACGTGTTAGGGGACCAAAAATGTCAATGTGAAGCACATGCCAGGGGGCAACAGGAGCATCAGCACAATCTTTGTCTACCAGTTGTCCCGGTATAGTAAACAACACCCTGCTCCTCAACATATGGCACGGCTTTACCGGCACTCAAATCCTTCTTGATTTGAACACACAAATGATCCTCCTGTTGACACTGACGAATGCTAAGGAATGATTCCGGAAATATTTTGCACACAGCTGCACAAATCGGCTGTGTTTCATCCGCGGACGAAACACGAGTCGCAAATTCATCGGGCGAAAACATTCGCGAAAGCGCATCTGCCACAACGTTGTCACTACCCTTAATATGATGCAGTTTGAATTTGAAGCGGGAAAGTCTTAACACCCAGCGCCCTAGTTTACCGAGCTGATTCGGATGGTTAAACAGCCAACTGAGCGCTTGATTGTCCGTAAAAAGATCAAACTCGTGACAATCGAGATATGACGCAAATTTCTCGACGCCAAACAAACATGCTAAGGCTTCCTTTTCATAGGTACCCAGACGTCGTTCCCCGTCAGTAAGTGTTCTACTGGCATAGGCAATAGGGCGCAACCTATCGTTTTCAATATGCCCCAATACAGCACCTACCGCGATGCTTGATGCATCTACCTGGAGGGCGAACCTGCGTTGAAAATCAGGTAGAACAAGACAGGGGGAGAAGAGATTAAGGCCTTAAGACTGTCAAAGGCCTTCCGTTGAGCGTCGCCCCACTCAAAAACAACTTTATTTTTACGTAAGTTATTAAGCGGACCACATACTGCGGCGTAATCGGGAATGAAACGAGAATAATATCCCGTCATGCCAAGAAATCTCTGAACTACTCTGACATTCCTAGGAGGAGGAAAGTTTACGATGGGGCAAACTTTATCGGGATCCGTTATGAGTTTGCCTCGCGAAATAATGTAACCTAAAAATTTTACCTAATCTTTTCCCAGATGAATTTTGTCGGGATTAACTGTCAAGTTAGCGGCTCTGAGACGATCAAACACCTGACACAAATGTTGCTTGTGTTGTTCCAGGTTATTACTGTAGACGATAATATCGTCAATGTAATTGAAGACTGATTTAAATTTTAAGTCGCTTAGAATGTGATCTAGCACTCGACTCATAGCCTGGCTACCAAAAGACACACCCATAGGCACCCGATTAAATTGAAATTGCCCCCACGGGGTAGAAAATACAGTATATTTACGACAATCAGGATGCAACAAACATTGGTGGAAACTAGCATTTAAATCAATGACGGAAAATATTGCGGCTTTCCCTAAATGTTGAAGGGCGCTCTCTACGGTCGGCAACTCGTAGCTATCCTCCTTAATTTTGTCATTCAGTTCCTTGTAATTGTGTACCAGCCGGAATTCCCCCGCTTCCTTTTTAGGGACTAAAAAGGAAGGCGAACAGAAATCGGAAACAGACGGAGCAATAACTCCTGCTTCTAGGAGTCTATCGATAATGTTTTTCAACTTTTGCAATTTAGGAGGAGAAATTTTATGTCCTTTAGCCCTAACAGGAGTTGTGTCCTTTAAATAAAATTTATAGGGCATTACGTCACACCTGCCTATCCGGTTGTTAATTACGTCAGAATACCTGTTCATGACGTCAGCAATGACCGCGTCCCTACTAATGACGTCAGACTTGTCGGCGCACGACATGACAATAGGAGCGGAGTCATGATGAATAAGTTTAATTTTACGTGTAGGATGAAAACCAAAAACCAGTTCCTGGTTAGCGACGTCTAACAAACATCGCGTCTTTCCCAGAAAATCTAAACCTAGAATAAGCGGGTGACATAACCCGGGAACAACATTAAAGTGCCAGTTCCAAGAGAAACCCGCGATCTTAATGTGCATTTCAACTTCTACGTCTGACGTAACAATTACGCCGTTGGCTACACAAATTTTCATGTCAGAGCCGGTACAAACACGGCTTAACAAATACCGATGTTTGATGCAACATGCATCGAACAATTCGGAACTAATCAAGGAACGGGTAGCACCGGAATCAATTAAGGCCGGAATATTATTTCCAAACAGACGAACGTGTACAAAATTATTGTACGAGTAATGAGCGGCTTTCCTCAAGCGACGACCGTGGCGACCACTCGCACGCCCGGTCAAGGCCCGTTTCCCGGACATTGATTTCTGTAATGCCCAGTGCGCTTACAACGAAAGCATTTTCGCTGCTCACGGCTCACAGCGGGCTGCGTGCACTCAGACACCGTGTGGCCGTAAGTACAGCAGTTGGCACACCTGGGATGGTTGGAGGACGGGCCGGGCGCATTAGCCGACTCATGACGTCTGCCGGCGGCAACACTCGCCCCGACAGAGGGATCACTTGCACTAGCCGCGCACTCAACGGGCCGCGATGCGCGCACCGCGCGAGCGGGTACGGTGTTGACTTGAGACGTAAACTGAACATTAGGAGAATTGAATTTAGGAGCATTGAATTTAGAATTAGAATTAGAAACAGGAACAAAACTACCTGGAGAGGCCTTGGAGTGAAAATCCTCGTGGTATTTTTTGACAGCTAGCAATCTATTTTCCACTTCTGTGCTCCACTTACGGAGAGTACTCAGATTGGAGGGAGGGCTAAGCATGGCGCTATGCTGTAAGACCAGCGGAGACACGTTGCTAACAATAGTTTGCGTTAATTCCGCCTCAGGGAGGTTCAACTCCAGTACCTCAGCATAGGCCGCAACAGAATTAATGAATTGCAACAAGGGCTCCTCAGGCCTTTGAAACCTGAATACAAGTTCACGTTTACACGTTTCTAGCACACGAGGCGGACAGGCAAACTGTAGCACAGACGTCTTGAACTGTGCGAAGGTCTGATTCTGATTCATGACGTCAGTGAGCAGTGGCAAAAATGCCAGCCCACACAGGCTCAGGAGAGCTTTCAAAAACTCCGCCTCACTGACTAACTTTAAACCAGCTAAACGTGCCGCGGCACTCAGAAAATCAAGAACCGCACGCGGTTCACAACTATCAAGACGTGGGAGAAGTTTCAAATTAGAAAAAAAAATATTTTCATTAAACCTGGAATTATTCTGAACTGGATTAGCGGGGGTGGGGACTTGCCGAGATGGTACCTCGTCTGACGACTCCCAGGCGCCGCGCACGTGCCTGACCAGCAACCCACGAAGGGTCGCCACATTTGCGTCCTCCTCGAAAGGAACGGCTTCCTCCGTCAAAACCTGGATGAGGTCGTCTCTCCGCTAACGGTAAATCCACCCGGTTGCTGGAGTCCCCATAGTGCATAAAAAAAAAGAACAGAAACAAGTTAGTACACATAGTCCTGCAGCAGAGTTGCGCAGTTGTAATAGGTGGGGGCCTATTAGGGATTGAAGGAAGACCAGAGCCTGGCTAGGACTGCGGATTACGTGATTGGAGCAGTTGGGTAATCAAGGTGAAAGGTTTCAGGTACACAGACATTTTATTCAAATTCAATATTAATTCAAAATTAATATAACGTCAACATTTCTGACAACGTTGAATACAAAAAGCATGAACAACTTCAATATTAATTCATAATTAATATTACATTAATATTCAGATACAGTTACGTTTAACCAATGCAAAGTTAAATACAAAACGCAAGAACAAATTCAATATTAATACACAATAAATATTACGTTAACATTTCTGACAAAACGAGTTAGTTGACAATTATAATTTGCATGGGTAAGCCGGCTACACAGTGAACGATCCAATCAACGATCGTCAAAAAGGGACATAATTTCCACGTATGAAGTTATATTACAAAAAAATTACATTTACAAAATTACTGCAAAGTGCAGGTACACGGAAGAAAGAAGTTTCATTATTCTTTAAAAAGCATTAACAAACATATACGTGCGACGATGTCTCAGGGGGAGACAGTTACAAACAGAAAAACGCAAGTTAAGTTAAATTTAAATTTAAAGCAGAAATCCAAACAATTTTTGATGGTGGCGGCCGAAAAGAAATTTAGACAGAACAAATTTGAACATAACTGATTCTACATTAGGGTGAGGGCCACCGCCTCACTGACGACTCGATTCAACTTACATTTCTCCCCTGAGGTTGCACACGCACGAAGACAAAGTCGAAGCTCTCGGACTACATGCTAGTGAAATTAACAACTGGTCAGCTACTGCTGACAACCAAGCCTCACAAAGGCTACCAATAGAAGAAGGCCCTCATCATGACTGCAGCAGATTTTATAAACTCGCGCCGCAGCGTGCGCATGCGCATATTGAAAGGGTGGGGGAAACGAGTACAAATTGAACAAACACTAGGAGGGGGGGAAAAGGAGGGAGAAGGATGAGGGGAGCGAAGTGCCGGAGGCCCACGATGATGCGCGCATTTAAAACCGCTACTAATCAAATCATAACATTTCTTCAAACTTTTTCTTCTCCTTATCTATTGTATTTTTCATATATAGGCTCATTGTATATTAAATATGCTTTTCCAACAAGGCTAAGCCATTATTTCAAACATTTCTGCAATAAAAATGTCAATACATATTTTATTTTACATACCTATACAAATTATTTTGTAAACTTAAAACTGATTTATAATAATCTTAACCACTTCTTTCACAAAGAACTTGCTTTTATAATGAAGAAAGGTTACATAAATTTTATTTCACCATTTTATAACAAATTTTGTGCTCCTCAATGGTACCAAGTCCAAGATTGTAAAGATTAACAGGAAAAGTTATAATAGGATTGCTGAACTGATGTTTACAATTATTGGTAATTAATTTTCTCTATTTTTAATACTTGTAACTAGGAGCGCTAGTGTCATGTAGAACATGTGTCATCGGCTAGTGTGTGTGGCCATCATATTAGTTTATTTCTTAGCCACTAGAGTGCAGTATTATTTATTAACAGATATCACAATATCCATCATCTTGAAATTTATAAGACATCTTGGAAATTTGTAAGTATTGACCTAGAAATTCATAAAAATACTCCAAAATTCATTTTAAAAAATCATTAATTACAATAATGATTGAGGCGATAGATTTCCGTCTGTGGTTTGATTCTCGGCCAGTGATAAGGGTAAACCAAAGCTTAAAATAATTTTTTTTAAATTCCATTTTCAGTGTAGTTTATTAATCATTCACTCTAAGAAAAAAAACACTAGACAAGATATTGTACGATGAAATAAATACTTTGTTGCGATGCCTAACATGGATGTCTATTGTTTTCAATGCATGAAATACATTCCAACCAGTTCAGATACAATGCTATAAGTATAGACTAAGCGTCTTCGGACCATAAACCAGGTCATGTACAATGTCAGACGTAGAGACCAGATGTCTCTGAACCACAAAACCTTCCTCGTCGATAGCTAATATAACATATTTCAAGCAGTCAAGACAAAGTCTTCGAAGTGGCAGATCTATAGTATCTATAAAATCAATTAAAAGCATTTAGACCAGTGGTTCCCAACCTTTTTCTGATCAGGGATCACTTTAATTTCATTATTATTAGCAGGGACCACAAGGCACAAGGTTAAAAAATAATCTGTATCAATCTAAAAATAAACTTTAAGCCTAATCATACAATGTTAATCAAAATGTTTAACATAAGCAATCTAAAAAACCAAAATAAACATTAATTAACAGTGTTATGATTGAAAACATATATTTTTAGTACACAATTCAGTTTGCATCAATGAGATTTTTGAACTTGCATCTTCTGTAAAAGATCTTGAATTCTTGGTGTAATATTTTTGCTCAAAGCTACACGCATATCATCACTTACTTTCAGTTGATTCCTGGATTTGTTTTTAATGATCAGTAATGCAGAAAATCCTTGTTCGCATAAATAAGTTGTTGAGAAAAGCATAAGATAGCGCAAAGCGATTTCTCGAATTTTAGTATATGAAATTGCTTTCTTACACCAAAACGTCTCCAAATAATCAGATTCAAAAGCGTCCTTACAGTTCCTGTCATTTTGTAATTCAATAAGTTCTTGGATTTCTTCTGCAACTTCTCTAGCGTTAGTGCCAAAAGGGTTGCGTATCAGTTTTTGGTCCACATTAGCTTCTGTATTAGATATTCTGGTAAGTAACGGTTGAATTCATCAACCAACATTTGCAAATGACATTTGCTGTTTTTTTTTGTCTGCTTTCCCTAAACATGACACATTTTGTCATCAAGAAGTGCCTTCAATGTTGCAAACGCACTATAATTGCCCTCGCCAACTTGACTAATCCATAACTTAAGTTTTGCAAATAAAAGCACAAATTTTATCTTGAAAATTAAAAAAATATTTGCAACGCCTTCTAATTGTCTGTTTCCTGAACCTTGCATTTGCAAGTTAAACTTATTTATGTGTGTAAAAATATCCACAAGATATGCCAACATCTGGGATGTCAAATCAGAAAACTGTACTAGTAAGTCTTCCATTTTTTTCTCACCTAGAAACAACTCAATCTCTCCTCTCAGCTCGTATAATCTTTCCAGCATTTCATTGTATTTCATTGTATCATTAAGGCATTTAGGAAGAGTCTTGGAAGCTAACGCCTGGTGATGAAGGATACAATGCGATGTTAATGTTTATCCAGTTATATTCATGACGTTGATACCTCTTGATGTCATTTCCAGTTCCTGAGAAAACAACAGTTCTTCTTTGATTATGTTGTCGTCGTCTAAAAAGCGGACAAAAACAAGTAACTGAGCACAATTAGAAATGTCAGTGGATTCATTGCACTGCAAAACGAAGAATGGCGACATTTTAATTCTTGAAACAAGTTGCTCCTCGATATCATTTGACATGAGTTCAATTCTAGCTTTCACCGTGTTGTTCGACAAAGGTATATCTTGTTTTTTTTTTTGCTTGTAACCCTAAAACTTCTTCGACGGCTTTGATCAAACAAGGTTTCACAAGAGTTTCTCCTATTGTGTGAGGCTTTTTTGATTGTGCTATTAATTTAGATATCTCAAATGATCCTACTAATGTTTTTTCAGAGATGCATATGTTGTACCACTAGGCCCGAGTTTCATTTTTTTTAAATTCTCCAATTTTCCTTGAAAGAACTCTGGTGGTCGGTCAGAAAAATTTGGATGAATCGTTTCTAGGTGACGTTTTAATTTCGCTGGCTTCAAGGCTTCATTCGTGAGAACAGCTGCGCATATAACACATTGTGGTTTTATTTCTCCATTACTTTCTATCGAAGTAAATCCAAATTTAATGTAACTATTATCATATTTTCTCTTAGGCAGCATTTTATGAAAACAAAACCAAAATGCAATAGAATGTACACTGTTTTGCTTAGATTATGTTTTATGCCAAGTAAAAGAATAAAAAATAATATAGCTAAATTTTTTCATAAATCATAAAATAAATCATTAAATAAATAAATATTAAACTGGCTTCAAAAAAATTCTAACCTCGCTATCATTTTTTTTACAAACTTAAATCTTTACTACACAATTAAAAAAATAATGTCTAATCATTAAAAACAAGGGTCTTGGTAGGTACCTTAAATTTCCCTTAACCCTCTTGTTGTCAGCCTCAAATTGTCTAATTCTATGACGGTTATACTAAAAGTGTCAAGTCATTTTTAAATGAATTACATATCTGAAGTTAAACATTAATAAATTTTTTATATTTAATAACTTTTTACCTTTAATTACTTTTTTACCTTTAAGTATGGAAGTATAAATTTTTTACATCTTATAAATATTATTCGTCATTTTTTAAGATTTAATTAAAACATATAATGCATTTTATTTATTTTATTTTAAAGTTCTCGTGAAAAAGTTATATTATTTTTAATGGATTGGCATGCGAATAGGGCATGGTTATCAAAGTAATATTCTTGGCACTTAGAATTTTGTTGGAAAATATAATCACTACAACTATTACATAAATGATTTTCAATGCACAATAAACAACAATAAAGAATAACTGGCAATTTATAATATCCACGAAACTGCTTATTATTTTTTGATAAAACAACTTAATAATTTGTTTGCCAGAAATATATAATTTTTGTAAATATTTGCAAAATAAATTTTTATAAGCAGGAACACATACTTATGTAGAAAAAATTAACACTTATAATTTACAAAAGAATCAAAAGATAATTTTTTTAAAAATAAAAGTTGAATTTCTCACATTGGAAAGTTAAATTAAAAACGAATAAATGAGCACAAGCGCAGTACCAATCTGTTTCACACGCTGTTCGAAAACAGCACGAGAACCCTGCTCTCTATCAGGGAAGGAAGACAGAAGCGTGACAGCTCTGCTCTCTCTATTTTGAGAAAAATCAACTCAATAGTAGGGAGAGTCAAACCGACAACGGTAGAGTGCGCTGCAAGTGTCGTAAATGCGTCTTTGAAAGAAAAAAAATATTCAGGCCAATTTTTTGATCCTCCAATTTTTCGAACGACACAGAAAAGGCAATTTATCCGACTTTTGGCATTAAAAGAGTTAACAGTGTTTTTATTTCGTTATGAAAAACGTAAAACAGCATAATAACAATTCAACAATTTTATGATAGCATATTTTTAAGAATTTTTGTGACTGGCTCCACCTTTTAATTTGGGAGCCAGTGTTCTTTTACTATCTTAATTTTTAATTTCATTTCGCTTTATTTTATATATAACTAACTGTACGTAACTGTTGTGAACATTTGTAATACACAAACACAAGAATCATACTTAAACTAACGTCCACATTATGTTTTGTAATTGCATGTTTTTATTAAAAAAGTTTAACAGAGAAAAATGCGTAGCCTACTTACCCTGTTCATATTTTATCAAAATATCCATAAGAATATTGAGAAGTTACAGATGTTGACCCACTAAACAGCTAAACAGAATCACTCACACAACACTGCCGAGCAAAACAAAAGAAAACGTACTATTGACTGACCGGCTTGCGCCATAATGTTTAGTCAGTTGCTTGCCCTTCCCCCGGTCGCCTGTGCGCCGTGCTCGCTTTTGTTCACCGACGCGCATTCATTCAAAGTTTGAAATCTTTCACGGACAATATTTTAGCTCTCGCGGACCACTGGTTGGGAACCACTGATTTAGAACAACCGAACATGTTTTACGCTTACAAAAGCACCAAGAACCAGTGAAAAATGTTTTATCAAGACCAAGAAGTTTTGCACTAATAAATATTCAGAGCTACTACAGATTTGACTATGCACATTTAACGAAACAACACACATTCAAGAAAAGAAAACACACAGTACATGCACTGGATGTACAGTACACACACACTGGAACACAGTACACACAGTATATACACTGGACACATAGTACACACACACAGTACACACACTGGATGCACAGTACAGACTGAACACACATTGGACACAGAGTACACACAGGACATGCAAAAACATACAGTACACACATGCAGTGGACCCACAGTACATGCAAGATATGCAATGGACTAACAGTACACACACTGGACACACAATGAACACACAGGAACACACATTAACACACATTTAATGAAAAGGAAGCACAATCAGAAGCACAGTCAATGAAAAGGAAGCACATTCAACAAAAAGGAAGCATAATTGGTAGCACAATCAACGAAAAAGGAAGCGCAATCAATTAAAAGGAAGCGCAATAGGAAGCACAGTAGGACGCACAATTAACGAAAAGGAAACAAAATTCGAAGCACAATCACGAGAGTGTCATCGCCGGCACCTGTCAGTGAACCCCCGCCTTCCAACTTGAGGCGTGCGCGTGAGAAGTGACGTCACTTGTCACCACGCCAGACATTGGCACATGGCTCATGCGTCACTGGCTCCCTGCTGGCGCCAGTTTAGGCCTCCGCACTCATTGCACAATGCAACCTGCATGATACTAGGTACTCCAGCGGGCTTTCAGGTAGGGTATGTAATGGCCTTGCTGCCGAGTGTGTGAGGTGTGAGAGAGTCCGCAGGTGAGGATAGGAGTGCAGGGGGGAGTACAGGATGTAGTCAGGGCGAGGAATAGATAAAGAGCAGAAATGAGAGAATGTAGAGTCTGGGCGAGGGTTTTATGCAATACCAAAGTGCTCTGGCGATGAGCCCTGTGCTGTGACTTTGTGGGCGAAGAGGATGACTTTAAGAGGCCACTCCAGTGTTTCAGGGGCACTACGCAACCCGCGTTGACCTCATAAGATTCAATGCTATTTTCATTCTGCTTGTAACTAATTAACTAATATATATTTCGAAATGATGCTTGCTTGATATGTAAGACAACGATGCTCTTATCAAAGCCCCTTTCTCAAAAAGGTGCATAAATTATGGTTTTATACTAATCTTTACTAATATGCAAAAGTGTATTGTCTAGGTTTGAACCATAATTTATGCACGTTTTTGAAGAAAGGGGCTTTGATAAGAGCATCTTTGTCTTACATATCAAGCAAGCATCATTTCGAAATCTATATTAGTTAATTAGTTATAAGTAAAATGAAAATAGCATTGAATCTTATGAGGTTAACGCGGGTTGCGTAGTGCCCCTGAAACACTGGAGTGGCCTCTTAAGGTCACATGATAATGCGTAGCGAGGAGCAGGTGTGTGGACACAAAAGGGCAAGAGACGTTTTATAAATTTGCTGTCAGAATTTGATTATAATTTTAGTATGGTAAATAGAGACTTTTTAACCCAATAAATAAGACTATCCCTTTCAACTTTGTATCTCCCAGATTGTTACGAAATTGACAACCTTTTAGATATACTATGTTTCATATGTAGTCAGAAAAAGAATTAATATATTATCTTTCAAAACATTATGTAGTTTGTATTGACTGGGTAATGTTTTTTTTAATTTACAACCATTTTAATTTTTTTGTTACTTTAACAGGCTATTCTTTACAGAATGAAAAAGGTTTCCAAGAACTGATAGGTATACATACACCTCTGTTTTCAGAAATTTTTCAAATGATTCCATATCATTTTGGACACTTTATGCCTCATTTTTCTTTACACCGTTCATTTTTAAGATATTGCAACTGATTTTTTATGTGGATTTTATATTGGTTTTTAATACACTGCAAGAACACGCTTAGGTATAGGCCAAAAATAACCCATTTATCTTCTCTCTGTACTCATCTACATTCACTGGACATATTGGCTGCCAAAACATTTATAGAAAATCTTTCATTATATAATTAACTGAAATAATAAACATATTACACCATGTGTGTCTGAATTAGATACATGCAACTTTAGTAGGCCTATAACATTTTAGATATTTAAATAATTTTTTTAAATTATACTTTAATGATTTAGTAATTCAAATAAATGTCTGTGAAACACTGTGCAACACATCATATTGTGCTGGCTAATGCTGTGTGCACGGCTGTTTGTGTCTGTGTTGCAGACTGACGACGTGCGGTCATGGCTGTCCTCCACAGGGCCCTCTTCACCTGGTTCATTCTGCTGGTGTTCCTGATCCTGCTGGTGCTGCGGCTGGATTCAAGGACCGAGTGGAACTGGTTCATCGTGTTCGTGCCGTTGTGGGCGTACGATGTCATCCTGCTTATATACGTGCTCTTCAGTATGATCTCACTGTGCAAGAGTGGCCACGACCGCTTGTCTCGCTCACTGCATCGCAAGATCCTGTACATGGTGGTGGTGGTGCTGAAGATGGTGGCTCAAGTGGTGATCTGTCTGAACCTGGAGTACCCTGCGTGGAACATGCCCTTCTACTATGTGATGATCCCACTGTGGCTGCTGCTGCCTCTACTCTCCATAGACGTCTTCATCTCCCTGGTCACCCACAACGCTCAGTACTGACAGCTGGTGATCTGTCTAAACCTGGAGTACCCTGATGGAACATGCCCTTCTACTATGTGATGATCCCACTGTGGCTGCTGCTGCCTCTATTCTCCATAGATGTCTTCATCTCCCTGGTCACCCACAACGCTCAGTACTGACAGCTGGTGATCTGTCTGAACCTGGAGTACCCTGCGTGGAACATGCCCTTCTACTACGTGATGATCCCACTGTGGCTGCTGCTGCCTCTACTCTCCATAGACGTCTTCTTCTCCCTGGTCACCCACAACGCTCAGTACTGACAGCTGGTGATCTGTCTGAACCTGGAGTACCCTAATGGAACATGCCCTTCTACTACGTGATGATCCCACTGTGGCTGCTGCTGCCTCTACTCTCCATAGACATCTTCTTCTCCCTGGTCACCCACAACGCTCAGTACTGACAGCTGGTGATCTGTCTGAACCTGGAGTACCCTGCGTGGAACATGCCCTTCTACTACGTGATGATCCCACTGTGGCTGCTGCTGCCTCTACTCTCCATAGATGTCTTCTTCTCCCTGGTCACCCACAACGCTCAGTACTGACAGCTGGTGATCTGTCTGAACCTGGAGTACCCTGATGGAACATGCCCTTCTACTATGTGATGATCCCACTGTGGCTGCTGCTGCCTCTACTCTCCATAGACGTCTTCTTCTCCCTGGTCACCCACAACGCTCAGTACTGACAGCTGGTGATCTGTCTGAACCTGGAGTACCCTGCGTGGAACATGCCCTTCTACTACGTGATGATCCCACTGTGGCTGCTGCTGCCTCTACTCTCCATAGATGTCTTCATCTCCCTGGTCACCCACAACGCTCAGTACTGACAGCTGGTGATCTGTCTGAACCTGGAGTACCCTAATGGAACATGCCCTTCTACTACGTGATGATCCCACTGTGGCTGCTGCTGCCTCTACTCTCCATAGACGTCTTCTTCTCCCTGGTCACCCACAACGCTCAGTACTGACAGCTGGTTATCTGTCTGAACCTGGAGTACCCTGATGGAACATGCCCTTCTACTATGTGATGATCCCACTGTGGCTGCTGCTGCCTCTACTCTCCATAGACGTCTGCATCTCCCTGGTCACCCACAACGCTCAGTACTGACAGCTGGTGATCTGTCTGAACCTGGAGTACCCTAATGGAACATGCCCTTCTACTACGTGATGATCCCACTGTGGCTGCTGCTGCCTCTACTCTCCATAGATGTCTTCTTCTCCCTGGTCACCCACAACGCTCAGTACTGACAGCTGGTGATCTGTCTGAACCTGGAGTACCCTGCGTGGAACATGCCCTTCTACTACGTGATGATCCCACTGTGGCTGCTGCTGCCTCTACTCTCCATAGATGTCTTCATCTCCCTGGTCACCCACAACGCTCAGTACTGACAGCTGGTGATCTGTCTGAACCTGGAGTACCCTGCGTGGAACATGCCCTTCTACTACGTGATGATCCCACTGTGGCTGCTGCTGCCTCTACTCTCCATAGACGTCTTCTTCTCCCTGGTCACCCACAACGCTCAGTACTGACAGCTGGTGATCTGTCTGAACCTGGAGTACCCTGCGTGGAACATGCCCTTCTACTACGTGATGATCCCACTGTGGCTGCTGCTGCCTCTACTCTCCATAGATGTCTTCTTCTCCCTGGTCACCCACAACGCTCAGTACTGACAGCTGGTGATCTGTCTGAACCTGGAGTACCCTAATGGAACATGCCCTTCTACTACGTGATGATCCCACTGTGGCTGCTGCTGCCTCTACTCTCCATAGACGTCTTCTTCTCCCTGGTCACCCACAACGCTCAGTACTGACAGCTGGTGATCTGTCTGAACCTGGAGTACCCTGCGTGGAACATGCCCTTCTACTACGTGATGATCCCACTGTGGCTGCTGCTGCCTCTACTCTCCATAGACGTCTTCTTCTCCCTGGTCACCCACAACGCTCAGTACTGACAGCTGGTGATCTGTCTGAACCTGGAGTACCCTAATGGAACATGCCCTTCTACTACGTGATGATCCCACTGTGGCTGCTGCTGCCTCTACTCTCCATAGACGTCTTCTTCTCCCTGGTCACCCACAACGCTCAGTACTGACAGCTGGTGATCTGTCTGAACCTGGAGTACCCTGCGTGGAACATGCCCTTCTACTACGTGATGATCCCACTGTGGCTGCTGCTGCCTCTACTCTCCATAGATGTCTTCTTCTCCCTGGTCACCCACAACGCTCAGTACTGACAGCTGGTGATCTGTCTGAACCTGGAGTACCCTAATGGAACATGCCCTTCTACTACGTGATGATCCCACTGTGGCTGCTGCTGCCTCTACTCTCCATAGACGTCTTCTTCTCCCTGGTCACCCACAACGCTCAGTACTGACAGCTGGTGATCTGTCTGAACCTGGAGTACCCTGCGTGGAACATGCCCTTCTACTACGTGATGATCCCACTGTGGCTGCTGCTGCCTCTACTCTCCATAGACGTCTTCTTCTCCCTGGTCACCCACAACGCTCAGTACTGACAGCTGGTGATCTGTCTGAACCTGGAGTACCCTAATGGAACCTGCCCTTCTACTACGTGATGATCCCACTGTGGCTGCTGCTGCCTCTACTCTCCATAGACGTCTTCTTCTCCCTGGTCACCCACAACGCTCAGTACTGACAGCTGGTGATCTGTCTGAACCTGGAGTACCCTGCGTGGAACATGCCCTTCTACTACGTGATGATCCCACTGTGGCTGCTGCTGCCTCTACTCTCCATAGATGTCTTCTTCTCCCTGGTCACCCACAACGCTCAGTACTGACAGCTGGTGATCTGTCTGAACCTGGAGTACCCTGCGTGGAACATGCCCTTCTACTACGTGATGATCCCACTGTGGCTGCTGCTGCCTCTACTCTCCATAGACGTCTTCTTCTCCCTGGTCACCCACAACGCTCAGTACTGACAGCTGGTGATCTGTCTGAACCTGGAGTACCCTGCGTGGAACATGCCCTTCTACTACGTGATGATCCCACTGTGGCTGCTGCTGCCTCTACTCTCCATAGATGTCTTCTTCTCCCTGGTCACCCACAACGCTCAGTACTGACAGCTGGTGATCTGTCTGAACCTGGAGTACCCTGCGTGGAACATGCCCTTCTACTACGTGATGATCCCACTGTGGCTGCTGCTGCCTCTACTCTCCATAGATGTCTTCTTCTCCCTGGTCACCCACAACGCTCAGTACTGATGCTGCTCACTAACACGTTCTTGTTAGTGTGTGTTTGTGTCTGCTGGTTTGCTTTACTTTTGCAGGTATTTTTTAGATTCCTTTTCATTCTGTTTAGTCAGATAAAACTTTAAACTAATATTCATTTAAAGAAATTTACAAATTCAGCAATAAAAAGAAAATGTTATGATCCGGATATTTTTTTAAACAGTTACATGTATATTTAAAATAAAATGATGTGGCTGCTGGCAGCTGTATAGGGTATTAGTGTTGACCCACAGACAACAACCGGTGCTTGTATCAAGCGGTAGAATTGTTCCGAAAAGCGTTAAAAGAAATAAGTTATTTCTAAGACTTTTCATTCTCTTTTCCATATTATCATTAAATAAAATTTTTTTTTTTGGAATAGGTGAAATGATAGATTTTATTTTTATGCTTAATATGTAATTTTATTGACTTATGTTTACAATAATTTCTCAACAACAATGAACAATTTGTGAAGGTGGACAAGAATGTCATCCATCTGACCAAGAACTATAATAATGATTTATGTAGTAAGTAAGTGATCTGATTTTACTGAGTAAATTGTAAGGAATATGTTTGCATATATAATGATCCATTTAATAATCACATGAAAATATTTCGAGATATGTTTCATTTCTAAGGTTTTTATTATAAAAGAAAATTAAACTTACTACACGCCCAAGCCAACTGTGGTCCCGGGAAAAATGTGAACTACCCAAGGGTAGAATTGTTCCGAAAAGCGTTAAAAGAAATAAGTTATTTCTAAGACTTTTCATTCTCTTTTCCATATTATCATTAAATAAAATTTTTTTTTTTGGAATAGGTGAAATGATAGATTTTATTTTTATGCTTAATATGTAATTTTATTGACTTATGTTTACAATAATTTCTCAACAACAATGAACAATTTGTGAAGGTGGACAAGAATGTCATCCATCTGACCAAGAACTATAATAATGATTTATGTAGTAAGTAAGTGATCTGATTTTACTGAGTAAATTGTAAGGAATATGTTTGCATATATAATGATCCATTTAATAATCACATGAAAATATTTCGAGATATGTTTCATTTCTAAGGTTTTTATTATAAAAGAAAATTAAACTTACTACACGCCCAAGCCAACTGTGGTCCCGGGAAAAATGTGAACTACCCAAGGTCAGACGGACCCCTCCCTCCGTCGTCATCCCTTCCACCACACTGTCCCCTCCTTTCCCTAGTCCGCCTCAAGGCTCGGAGCGAATCATGTCGCGGGTGGGACGGCAAGTAGAGTTGTCACCATACCCCTCCTCATTCCCCACCCCTCTCTCGCTGCGACACTAGCGCTCCCGTCACTCCCCTCCTCGGGATCACAGTTGGCTTGGGCGTGTAGTAAGTCTGTTTCCCCATCAGATAAATCAATGTCATGTCGACTTTGTTGTTTTCAGCTGATACATGCTGATTTTGTGAGAAAAATTAGAAAAATTCCCTCAACATAAGATTAAATTCATGTGATTCGTAAGCATTGAAGAAAAAAAATAGTAAAAATTGTAACTAAGATTTTCTCATACTTAAGCATTTAATTACAATATTAACCCATAAGTGGTCATGCCACTGTCAAATTGATCGGGTATAGCAAACTTTTGTTGCTACCGGACTGTACATTCACCCGTTGCCGCAGTCTTTCCAGTAGCTGAGTTCTTGCGTTCAAGGAATATAACTGACATTGTTCGTCAGTTCTGTTCTCTCCTTGTTGGGTGAACGTGTTTATGATTCAGCGGGTCATTTTGACAGTACGAACTATTAAAGTGATTGCCTCTTATAGAAAATAAGACTATGACCTATAAAATGACATTATTAAATGTAAATTGTAACCTTAAATACTGCCAAAGTTTGTGATTCTTAACATTTCTAGTGATAACTAGATATTGTGTAGTAATTGGAGTGATAATATGTAACTGCTAAAGAGCTATAAAGGATTAGAAAACTTATAAATTGTGTGTTTGATGAAAGCGACGAAGAAGATGTATGTGGAAATTCTTTGAAAGTGAAGATAGTTTTTACAAGAAAGTGACCAAAAAACTGACATGGGAGAATCGGGTGTTGAAAGTGATTATGAACAAAACATCATTAGGTTATTCAGCCTTATCATTTAGGCAGAGATAATGTCACGAATTAAGAACAACCAAGACAAAATATTTCTGTGAGAAAACAAAATATGTTAACATATTTACCAGGTATAAAAGGTCCAACAAGGAATGCGAAAATCCGTCTTAACTGCTGGAATTAGTTTTTTCCTGATTCAGTTATTGGTGAAAAGTTACCTGTACCAACATTTGTATTGAAATATTTCGTCAAAATTATGAAACTGAAAGAGATACTTGGAAACAAATAAAGATTAACTTAAAGCACTTTTCAGGTTTCTTTATTTGGCAGGGGCTCACCTAAATTTATCTGATCTATGAGCTGTGACACTCCGAGTACCACATTTGTTGTTGGTATGTGGGTTTTTTCTGTGCACACGTGGATAAGTGATCTTGCCCGCATTCTGGCGGTGCGATGATGTACTTGCCGCAGTTGTGGTTCCTAGTGTTCCGTGTTCCGGTGGGAGGTCTCTGTGGGGTTGGCACTCGCAGCACGCCTATCTGACTTTGTGAAGTAGGGATTTTGGTTATTGGAGGTTGGTATTGTCAGGTTTTCACCTGGCTTGATGTGCTATTGTCGTGTTGAACGAGAGAGATGACTGAGAAAAGAAGGAACGAGGTTGTTGTGATCTAGATGAGATAGGGGATGTACAGCATGAAATTGTATTTTGAGGGTTTTTAATGCAATTTTACTCGTCATGGTAAAGACCAAGATTTTATTGTTTTTGAAGATTTTGTGTTTGATGGGCGTTCAATAGACGACAGAAACTTTGTGTTTCATGAGTAATATAGAGGAAGCTATAGTACTTTTCTTTGACGAAGCCAGTAATTCTGAGGTGGGATTACTGCTAGTTCTCGTGTGGGAGGCGGTCTATACTACTATATTCCTGGGTTTCGTGTTGCTCTGAAATATGAGTGGCCATGTTGGAGGTGACGGTTTGGTTTCCTGCTGCTGTGCTGGAGGGCTGAAAATAGCTAACGAAGAACTTACAGGTTGTGGTCACTGCCATTTTCCTGTAAACCTGTGTACCTGGGCAAGAAAATAAATGATTGCATTAAGTGATTTAAGTCCCATATTCAATGAGCCATTTAATGCCTTGAAGACAGCCTCAAAGCCTTTTCTTGTTAAATTATGTTGCTGAAATTTTATTGTTGAAAAGGCTGTGACTAATTTATTAATTTTGTTTTGTGCCCTGTCGAAACGACACTAATAGGTATTAAGTAAATGTACCCAACCGAAATTTTAGACTTTTGTGCAGATCTGTGACATTGTAGAAGGAATGTGGAGAAATGTGCTTTTTTGAGGTTGCACAGGTTGCCTTGTTTGGCAAATGAACTTGCACAATTTATGATGTGATGAGGTAATTGACTGAAGGCCTTTATTTGAAGGCTTCCATGAGCTTCATAGGAAAGTGTCAACAGGTGAAGTACATTCACGTGAACCTTCAACTGCGAGTAACACAATCCTTAAAAATAATAAAATAAGTTAAGCTGAGTAAACAGTGTTCAAGAGGGTATTCAAATTAATTATAGCCAAGGATGGATGCAAAGGTTAAAGTAGCAAATAGTTACATTAACTTAGTTCGTTTAATCATGGGCAAAGGCCTCACGTTGACGTCGTCTGGCCGACGACCACCCCAGAGCCCGACCTGCACCCGCCAGTATACGCTCCCGCTAACGGAACACACCCCTGGCGATGGCCCACCCGAGTCAGGCGAGCCGAACAGCAATTAAAGGCAAAGCCGCGGAAACCTGAGTAGACAAGAGAAGAACCGTACCCATTCCTCCTGAAACATTAAATTAGGATTTTAGCGACAATAAAATCTCTTCCAGACACACCCGTTTGGAGTCTAGCGTAATGAGGTCACGCCTGGCGCGAGAGAGGCCGAGCCTCCCTCGGACGCCATGCCAGTTCGGCAGTTCAGCGCAGCTCACGGACCGGGGCGGACCTACGTCCCACGGAGAGGCAACATCCTTTGTCTACATCGAAAGTAACGTCCGGTAAATATAGTCACTAATTAACAGAACCCCTTTTATTACTTAACCTCTCCGTGAGTACCCGGTCCCTTTTTTCGGTCCAGGACCTAATCCGGCCGCATCAATTTAAAGACACCCCGCACCACACTTGGTCAGCGGGGCTGCTCTTCAGTATACGGCACGGGCCGCCTCCCGCAACTTACAGAACTTTATTTAAGGTCACGCGCACGGCGCTGACCACAAACCCGCAAGGGAACTTGGACAAACTTAATTGCGGTGCGTGTTTTACCACAGTGGGCACAACACCCGCGCCGAGACATTTGCATACGGGATTGGCCGTCTCCAATCGTCCACCCCCTTAATTCAGTGTATTTTTGTATCCCGTATTTTGTATTGCTAACTTACGTTACCCGAGTAACGAGTGCCACGTAACTTGTGCGCGCCCCCTTAATTCAGTGTATTTTTGTGTCCCGTACTTTGTATTGCTAACTTACGTTACCCGAGTAACGAGTGCCACGTAATTTGTGCGCGCCCCCTTAATTCAGTGTATTTTTGTGTCCCGTACTTTGTATTGCTAACTTACGTTACCCGAGTAACGAGTGCAACGTAACTTGTGCGCACCCCCTTAATTCAGTGTATTTTGTGTCCCGCCTTTGTGTTACGAAATTACGTTACCTGTGTAACCAGTGAGACGTATGAGACGTAACAGCGTCCGAGGCCACGTAACGCGGAACACAAACCATACGGCGCCACGGAATAACGAGTAAACCCCCCCCGGGGACCTCTGTAGAGTGTTGTATTGTGTACGACTCGTTCCTATGAATAAAAGGTACGACACCACCACCTCAACTCCACGCCTCTTATTTAAAATCATCTCACGCAACACCGCCGCCGGCCCTAGTGGGCCACGCAGGGGCACATACATCCACGACCCCCAAACTCACGACTAGAACCGAGCTAGTCTGGCGCCCACCCGGACAATACGTAGCAAGAACCGCCTTTTCCCACTAGGAGCCACACCGGGACTCGAGCCCGAGACCCCGGACGACGGCATTTGGCGCCCGCTGCGTGGGGCAGAAAATAACGTGAAAATTTTTTTTTTTCTCACTTCTGGACATTTTCGAAATAAATTCACCAACAGGCGACAGCGGAGACACGAAACGGCCATTTTGGACACAGGAAGGGTCGAAGGCCAGACAGACCGGCGCGACGAGGCGAGCGGACAAAGGACATTCCAACCACCCCCACCCCCGCACGTCATCACGGCGAGGCGAGCAACGGAGCGACGTCACCACCCCCACTCCGCGCGGACCGTTTTCGCCTCCTCTTTGTGCGGCTGTCCGGGCACCTACCCCCACCTCGTCACTCCGCTCCACGCTCTCCGCTTCGGGCAACCATCCCGATACCCCCACTCCGCGCGGACCGTTTTCGCCTCCTCTTTGTGCGGCTGTCCGGGCACCTGCCCGCCGCCGATCTAAAACCCGCGCGCTACAACACGCGCCCAGACTACGAACAGCCCGTCACAGGCGGCGAACTTGAACGTACAACATACAGCTCAACATGCAGGCACCACCTACAGACCTCGTGTGCACGCGTTGCCTATTACCAAGGGAAATAGACCTATTGACGGGATCACTGCCGTGGTACAGGACATGCCAATGCGCGAACACCCGGGACAACGTCACCGAACAGACCTGGGGCAAGCCCTGGAGCGAGACGTTACTCGGCGAGCCGCACACCCAATTACCGTGGTCATGGGCACCGCTTAAGACGGAGGCACAAGCTAACGTCACACTGGGAGGCATACTACCGACTATGGGCCTCACGAGTGCCCGGACCAATCTGGCACCCAAATACATCCCACCACCAAGCGCAATCACCGGACCAAACATGGGGATGCATACACGCAACCCGTGCTACACAGGGAAGTTAGCACTACCCGAGTTCAGCGGAATAGGGCACGAAGTACCCAGAGACTTCCTAACACACTGCGAGGTTAGACTGGCACGGTCCGGAATACCGACCGATGAATGGTCGGGGCGAGCGAGCGAACAGCTGAAGGGGACCGCCCGCCAATGGTGGAACATCTGGGGACGCTTCGGCATGCCCTGGGAGGAGTTTGCCACGTCATTCAACCGCCGATTTGACACGGAACACGCACTGGTCCAATGCACGACACAGTTCTATGGCGAACGCCAACGCGACGGCGAACCCGTCGAGCAGTTTCTGGCCAAGAAAATGCAACTGTTCAATCGAGTAGCACCCGGCGCCGCGCCAGCCACCGCGCTCGCAACCATTACCACCCTCCTACACAATGAACTGCAACCGTTCATGCGGTGTCACCGCGCAGAGGAAGTCGAGGATTACGTCCGACAAGCCATAGACACGGAACGGAACATCCGGGGACTGCGACACTACGACCCCCCGAACACCGACCGGGACCTGGCCAGACGCCCAATGGGTCAGAGAATAGCCAGCGTCCAGAACAGGGAAGCAGGGGGCTACCCACCCGACCGCCCGCGACGAGCCATCGAGGACGCACCACCACCTGGTAGGCCCGATGGGTCATCGACACAGCAGGAACCCCCACTACCGCGATGCCAGTTGGGCTGCCCCGCAGGTACCCGCCACTGGCATGTCGACTGCCCACGCCGGCAAACACCACCCTTCACCAACACGTCGGGAAACGCCCATCCGGGGGCACGGCGGTAAAACCCGCGCCTCCGAGTAACCCGAGCCAACCCACACCCGCCGCGGAAGCAGCCACACCGCAGATAAACCAGCTAGTCCGCCCTCGCGACGGCCTACTCCGTATCCCAGTGGAAGTCAACGGGCAACCCACGGCGGCCCTGGTAGACACGGGCGCGAGCCACGTGTTCGTGGCCCCCCACCTGGTACCCCCCGGCGCGCTACAGCCCCACCAAGCCGAGTTACGGTTAGCAACCAGCACGCAACCGGGAAGGACAGTGGGGCAAGCCGAACTCGAGGTACGCATTCGGGACGACGTCACCACGGTAACCGCCCTAGTGGTGGAGGACTTACACGAAGGGATAGTACTAGGCCAACCATGGTTAGCGAGACAAGATGCGGTGATCGAAATGAAACCCAGACGAGTTTACATTGGCACCCGCGAGCGGCTCACGGTGTACGCCATAGGCACTACCCCCGAGAGTCAGGGGGAGAAAGTAACCTTAGACCAGTTCCGCCACAACGTCCCCCACGAGTACCGAGCAGCAGTGGAACGCGTGTTGGCAGAAAGGCAGGACGTCTTCGCGGTAGCCGACCCACTGAAACGCACCACCATCACCGAACACCACATCCCGACCACCCACGACAACCCAGTACACGAGGCCCCGAGAGGCTACGGGTTCCGGGAGCAGAGGGCCATCCGGGAGCAAGTGGCGGACATGCTTCGCGACGGGGTAGTCGAGCCGTCCAACAGTCATTACAATGCTTGCGTCGTATTAGCCCCAAAGAAAGACGGTTCGCTACGCTTCTGCGTCGATTTTCGGCCGCTAAACGCGATCACGATTAGCTCACCCCCACCTCAAATCAGCGTCGACGCCGCCGTAGCCGGACTCGGCCGCGCGAAAGTCTTCAGTACGCTCGACCTGAAGGCTGGGTACTGGCAAGTGCCCATACGGGCGGAAGACAGGGGGAAAACCGCGTTCACGATACCAGACGGGCGGAAGTTTCAATTTCGCGCCATGCCTTTTGGGCTAAAGTGCGCACCGGCCACGTTCCAGGGAATGATGACCCGAGTGTTGGAGGGGTACCTGGGCCGGTTTGCGATCGCGTACCTCGACGACGTGATCGTCTTCTCCGAGACGTGGGAGGACCACGCCAGACACCTGGCGCTGGTCCTAGAACGCTTGGCCACACACCATCTCACGGCCGCACACCACAAGTGTCATATCGGGACCCAGGAGGTCGAATTCCTGGGCCACCTAGTAAGCGCGGCTGGCAACCGACCCCAACCCGTTCACTTGCGCAAGATCGCTGAAGCGGCACCACCGCGGACGAGGAAGCAACTCCAACGGTTTATCGGCCTGGTGAACTGGCTCAGGGGGTACATCCCCGACTTCTCCCGTACCATCGCACCACTGACCGACCTCCTGTCACCACGGGCACGGTACCATTGGGGCGAACCCGCGCAACGCGCCTTCGAAGAAATAAAAGCCGCCTTCACTCGCTGTCACACCCTCACACGAGTAGACCCCGGACGCCGCCTCTACCTTCAGACCGACGCCAGCGCACTCGGTGTGGGCGCGGTGCTTTTTCACACGGACCCGAACGGGGTCCGCGAGGTCATCGACTACGCTAGCGCGAAGCTCGGACCAGCCGAACGCCGGTATCACAGCAACGAGCAAGAGTGCCTAGCCGTAGTCTGGGCCATGAAAAAGTACCGGCCCCACCTGGAGGGGAAGTGCTTCACACTGAGGACGGACAACAGCTGCCTCACCTGGCTGCGTACGATGCAGGGGCGGAAAGGCAAACTCATACGATGGGCGCTATTCCTCCAGTCGTTCGACTTCGACGTCGAGCACGTTCCCGGCACGGAGAACCAGCTCCCCGACTTACTGTCGCGGGAACCCGACGACCGAACAGAGCTGACGGACGAGGACGACTGGGAGGAGATTCTACCCCCGGACACACCACACGGACACGCATCGCACGACTCAGCATGCACACGAATCACGGCCGACGCGGACGGGGACGAAGACCCACCCAACACCGTGGCCGACGTCCAGGACCGGGTACGTCGAGCACAGGAAACGTCAATAGACGCGGCAAGACGCCGCCAGCAAGCGACCGCCGGACACGAGGCGTGGCGCATGCAAGACGGCCTGATTCAGACTCACACACCCGGACACCAGGAAGACTGGAGGACCTACGTCCCGACGGAAGCCCGAGAAGCGGTCCTTCGGTTCTTCCACGACCACGACCTCGCTGGACACCCGGGGACCGATCAGACACGACGAGAAGTCACCCGGCACTACCACTGGCCCCGCGTCACGTACGACGTACGTACGTACGTGCGCGAATGCGAGGTCTGTCAGGCGAGGAAGGCGAGGCGGCGTGACGGCGAAGAGCAACAGCGACCCAGGGAACCCACCACCGCCTTCCAAATGATAGCCTTAGACGTAATGGGCCCCTACCCCCCGCACGCCGCGCGGCAAACGCTTCCTCCTCGTCGTGACGGACCTCTTCACGCGGTGGACGGAGGCGTATCCATGCGGGAACGTGCGCACACCTACCATCATCAGCCTGCTGACCAGGGAATTCCTGTCCCGTTGGGGATACCCCCAGTCGGTGTTGACGGACAACGCCATTCAGTTCCTGGGGCGACATTGGAAGGGCTGGTGCGACGAACACCAGATCGAGCACCACACGACGCCCGCCTACCACCCGAGAGCGAACCCGACAGAGCGCCGGAACCAGGAACTGAAGGCACAGCTCCGGATCCGGCTGGGGGCAGACCACACGCAGTGGGACCTGCACGTGGCTGACGCCCTCTTCTGTGTACGACGCCGCACCAACGCCGCAACCGGCCGCACACCGGCCGAAATGATACAGGGCCACAACCTGCCCTTACCGGGAGAATGGGCCACACACGGCACTCCACACCCCGACGAGACGACGGAGGAACGCGACGAACGACGGGTGACTCTGCACGACGAGGCAAGACGTAGGCAGGAGAGGTACGCCAACCGGATCACCCCAATCACAGATCATCCTCCACCCGCCGTGCAGGTCGGCGATCAGGTGTTCGCGCGACTACACCCACTTTCAGCCGCACCCCGCAACTATTGCGCGGGCCTGGCCCCGCGCTGGGGCGGGCCATACACGGTACGGCGACGACTAGGCAGGACGACGTACTTAGTCCGCACGGAGGGACGGCGCCTGAAAAAGGTGCACAGGGACGACATCCGGCTCACCGCCCTGCCTGGGGAGAGGAACCCAGACGGGGACGCAGGACCCCCCACTCCGGACGACAACGGACGCCGTACGCCGGAGAGCGACGCCGTCCAGGAAGAGGACAACTCGCCAGAAGCGACCCCCGCTAGGAGCCGACCCGAACCGCGCCCATACCGCACCCTAGTGTTCACGAACACCACGTCCAACAGGCCCCGCGACGAACTTGCATACACGCCCGGGACATCACCCGCAGAGGCCGCGTCAGACGACGAGGCGAGGCCACGACCACGGCGGTGGCGGCGCCCGCCCACGTACCTCGACGATTATGCCCTTAGCATGGCCACGGGGGACACCGGGGGCGACCCCGCCCACGACGTGCCAGACGAACCAGAAGAAGTCCACGAGAACGCACCGGAGACGGCAGTGGTACCCTGGGAGGGAAGCGGGGTGTACGAGAGCCCCCCACCGCAATGCTACCCACGGGGCGATGAAACAGAGGCCGTGGAGATCGCCGAGCTGTCGCACAGCATAGGTCAATCCGATGCGGGCAACGACGACGGGCCAACGCCGATCGTCACGCAACCCGGAGAGACCGACCCGGAGATCGCCGCCTCAGCATCAGCCGCCATACCCGAACGGGAACGGACTCCGTACCAGTCCACGAACTGTCAACCGCCGCCGAAGGAGGACCTCCGCGGACCGGGACATCGACTGGGGACAAGCGAACCCGCCAGCGAGCCCGCGGAACGACCCCGACGGGCCCACAGACCTCCAGTTCGCCTGGCCGACTACGACCTGGGAACGAGGCGCAGAGCCTGTCAGCCGCAAGGCCACCTCGACGAGTCGACCCCCGGATGTTCGGCGTGGGACGACCCGGGACAGGTGCTCGGGCCCTACCAACTGCGGCCACCGAGAGCGCCACCCGGGTGGAGCTGTTGCCGGAGCTAGGAGGCGCCACGACGCCGCCCCCGGCACGCCTGCCACGACGGCAACCGGGGCGGCGCGCACGCTGGCCCAGTCGGCCACGTTCACCAGGTCCAGTGCGCTGACCCTATCAGCCGCTGACCCCGCCCAGGCGCCACGACGCCGCCCCCGGCACGCCTGCCACGACGGCAACCGGGGCGGCGCGCACGCTGGCCCAGTCGGCCACGTTCACCAGGTCCAGTGCGCTGACCCTATCAGCCGCTGACCCCGCCCAGGCGCCACGACGCCGCCCCCGGCACGCCTGCCACGACGGCAACCGGGGCGGCGCGCACGCTGGCCCAGTCGGCCACGTTCACCAGGTCCAGTGCGCTGACCCTATCAGCCGCTGACCCCGCCCAGGCGCCACGACGCCGCCCCCGGCACGCCTGCCACGACGGCAACCGGGGCGGCGCGCACGCTGGCCCAGTCGGCCACGTTCACCAGGTCCAGTGCGCTGACCCTATCAGCCGCTGACCCCACCTAGGCGCCACGACGCCGCCCCCGGCACACCTGCCACGACGGCAACCGGGGCGGCGCGCACGCTGGCCCAGTCGGCCACGTTCACCAGGTCCAGTGCGCTGACCCTATCAGCCGCTGACCCCACCCAGGCGCCACGACGCCGCCCCCGGCACGCCTGCCACGACGGCAACCGGGGCGGCGCGCACGCTGGCCCAGTCGGCCACGTTCACCAGGTCCAGTGCGCTGACCCTATCAGCCGCCGACCCCGCCCAGGCGCCACGACGCCGCCCCCGGCACACCTGCCACGACGGCAACCGGGGCGGCGCGCACGTTGGCCCAGTCGGCCACAATCACCAGGTCCAGTGCGCTGACCCTATCAGCCGCTGACCCCCGCCCAGGCGCCACGACGCCGCCCCCGGCACGCCTGCCACGACGGCAACCGGGGCGGCGCGCACGCTGGCCCAGTCGGCCTTGATCACCAGGTCCAGTACGCGGAGCCAACCAGCTGCTGAGCCGCGAACCACGCCGGGATGGAGTGACCGGAGCTAGGGGTGGCCCCATGTTAGCGGGACCATAAGCGGCGCAAGGTCGGGCTTCACAGGGGGGGGGGCGTTTGACGTCGTCTGGCCGACGACCACCCCAGAGCCCGACCTGCACCCGCCAGTATACGCTCCCGCTAACGGAACACACCCCTGGCGATGGCCCACCCGAGTCAGGCGAGCCGAACAGCAATTAAAGGCAAAGCCGCGGAAACCTGAGTAGACAAGAGAAGAACCGTACCCATTCCTCCTGAAACATTAAATTAGGATTTTAGCGACAATAAAATCTCTTCCAGACACACCCGTTTGGAGTCTAGCGTAATGAGGTCACGCCTGGCGCGAGAGAGGCCGAGCCTCCCTCGGACGCCATGCCAGTTCGGCAGTTCAGCGCAGCTCACGGACCGGGGCGGACCTACGTCCCACGGAGAGGCAACATCCTTTGTCTACATCGAAAGTAACGTCCGGTAAATATAGTCACTAATTAACAGAACCCCTTTTATTACTTAACCTCTCCGTGAGTACCCGGTCCCTTTTTTCGGTCCAGGACCTAATCCGGCCGCATCAATTTAAAGACACCCCGCACCACACTTGGTCAGCGGGGCTGCTCTTCAGTATACGGCACGGGCCGCCTCCCGCAACTTACAGAACTTTATTTAAGGTCACGCGCACGGCGCTGACCACAAACCCGCAAGGGAACTTGGACAAACTTAATTGCGGTGCGTGTTTTACCACAGTGGGCACAACACCCGCGCCGAGACATTTGCATACGGGATTGGCCGTCTCCAATCGTCCACCCCCTTAATTCAGTGTATTTTTGTATCCCGTATTTTGTATTGCTAACTTACGTTACCCGAGTAACGAGTGCCACGTAACTTGTGCGCGCCCCCTTAATTCAGTGTATTTTTGTGTCCCGTACTTTGTATTGCTAACTTACGTTACCCGAGTAACGAGTGCCACGTAATTTGTGCGCGCCCCCTTAATTCAGTGTATTTTTGTGTCCCGTACTTTGTATTGCTAACTTACGTTACCCGAGTAACGAGTGCAACGTAACTTGTGCGCACCCCCTTAATTCAGTGTATTTTGTGTCCCGCCTTTGTGTTACGAAATTACGTTACCTGTGTAACCAGTGAGACGTATGAGACGTAACAGCGTCCGAGGCCACGTAACGCGGAACACAAACCATACGGCGCCACGGAATAACGAGTAAACCCCCCCCGGGGACCTCTGTAGAGTGTTGTATTGTGTACGACTCGTTCCTATGAATAAAAGGTACGACACCACCACCTCAACTCCACGCCTCTTATTTAAAATCATCTCACGCAACACCGCCGCCGGCCCTAGTGGGCCACGCAGGGGCACATACATCCACGACCCCCAAACTCACGACTAGAACCGAGCTAGTCTGGCGCCCACCCGGACAATACGTAGCAAGAACCGCCTTTTCCCACTAGGAGCCACACCGGGACTCGAGCCCGAGACCCCGGACGACGGCAACGTGGTTCATCATACAAATACATCATTCTTTCACATATAATTAATACTTGCTTAATACTGATAGTGCTAGTACACTTGCCACGGCAAAATACGTGAACGCATATCTATATTTTCTTTAGGATTAAATACTTGATAGAATACATGATAGAAACTTGAAAGATACTTGATAGATAGAAATTTTACAATTAATTTAACGCTTACACACAGGGACAATGAATGTCGTTTACACAGACAAATGCCTCATTAGTGAATACAAAACACGTTAAATGAACATGCAGGCGACCGCGGCCTGACCTACACTAGGCGGTTTAAAGCTTAGTTTAAAGCATGATAAAGCATGATATCAAAAGAAAACTCACAAATGAATACATTAAATACATTACGTAAAAAAACAAGTCCTAACGAAGAGTGACGACATGACGGGGAGAAACGTCAAACAAATTACACGTGATATAGAGAGCAATTAATACAAAAACGAGCAAGATAAAAATAAATGCCAAATAGAATTTAGAAGGTGACGGCCGAAATAAGAATTTAGAGAATAGCAATTACCAATTTCCTATTACATAACTGTAAGGGTCACCACCTTACAAACACTTACATGCATTCTCCCCGCTGTCACACTCTCTCTCTAAAGCAAATATCTAACTACATGCTTAATTCAGCAACGGATGACCAGCACCGACTAAGTGCTAACGAACAAGAAGAACCTTCAAGGCAATACATCTAGTTTTAAGTAAGAAAGAGGGCGCCACGCGCATGCGCGGACACCTCAAGAGGGGTGGTCAGACACAGCACTGGATGTAGTGAGGAGGGGGGGGGGAAAGTAGGAAGGGAAGGAGCGCCGAAGCCCGCCGCACGGCGCGAAGTTCAAATGACGCGCACCGACCACTTCAACTCCCCCACCCTTGACGAGCGCAACCGCGAGCCTCGCCAACCAAGTCTCAAGGACACGAGCAGGCACTGTAGGTCCGGTCACAACACTCTTGAAGTAAGGAATCTCAAATGTCAAGTCAACACAATTCTATGTGTGTACAATAACAAAAGTGTATCTAACTGACGATTTCTTGAAGTGAGTTCAACACATTTCTATGTGTATACAATAACAAACAATGTTTCTAAATAACAATTTCTTGAAGTGAGTTCAACACATTTCTATGTGTATACAATAACAAACAATGTTTCTAAATGACAATTTCTTGAAGTGAGTTCAACACATTTCTATGTGTATACAATAACAAACAATGTTTCTAAATAACAATTTCTTGAAGTGAGTTCAACACATTTCTATGTGTATACAATAACAAACAATGTTTCTAAATGACAATTTCTTGAAGTGAGTTCATGACTGGCATAATTTTCCGTGTAGGGCACCTAGTATGGATTCTCAGTGTATCCACTGAAATAAAGAGTCTTCAGCGCTGAAGAGAAAGGTTAGAGTACGGGACGTCCCTAATAAATTCAATTTCGAACAGCATCTTCTTCAACCCAGAGTAGCAGGAACAGCATGCCTTCAACCAGCGCGACACCAGGGCGAGAACGGCGGGCGTCCCCACCGCCTGCCCACGCTCGGCACCTGGCAGGCAGGGCCATCCGAAGCGGCCGCTGCAGAAGAGTCAGTCTCCGCACGCGTCACGGCCCCTCACGGGCAGGAGACGGCGGTGACTCCATGCCTCCGCTCCTCATCGGTGACGTGACGGCGACCAACGTCCCAGCAAGCAAGTGACCGTGCAGACACGACGAACCCGGCGGGCGGCTGCGGTCACGGTATCTCGGGCAGGGTGAGGAGCGTCGGGTGCGCTGCGGCGCGAAGTCCTCTTCTGGGCGTGGCGGGAGCATCGGTGGGAGGAAAGGAAAAAAAAAAAAGAGAAGGAAACACGAACACCCAAACAACAACAAAAAACTATGTCTAAAAAAAGAGAAAAGAAAAATAATTATTGATGAAATTTCTTTAATTGACCCACATGGGCCTTTTTATATTTTCTAGTACCAGAAGGGTTACACAATAGGACCGTGTTGTCTCCCAAAAATTTATCAATCACGAATGGCCCAACAAAAGCAGAAATTAATTTTGAATTAACATTATCAGCCAGTTTTGGTAATTTAAAATTCTTTAAGAGAACCAAGTCATTAACAGCAAAACCATGTGGTCTCCGCGTAGCGTTATAAGAGGCGGCTACAGCCTCGCGGGCCCTCTTAAGATTACAACTCACATCGTCAAGCATGGCCTCCAGGGAATCACCGTCAGAGGCGAGTTCCAGAGGCGGCAGTCCCCAGGAGTTAAGCAAGGGATGGGTCAACTCACGGCCCATGAAGGGAATGGAAGGGGGAAACCCTGTCGCCATATGGACAGCAGAATTAAACGCCACGTTGATGAATTCAAGGTCACTGTCCCACAACGACTGATCATCCCTGTAATAAGCAGTAAGAGTGGCTTTAAGCACCTTGTTTACACGTTCAGACTGATTACCCTGGGGGCAATAGGGACTACTGTAAATGGGTTTAATAGCCCATTCAAAACACATATCCTTAAATAATACAGACCGGAAGTAACGGGCATTATCACAGGTTATCATAGCAGGAGCACCAAAAAATTTCCACACTTGCTCTCTTAAGGCTTTAACAGTACTAATCGCCTTCATATTTTTTAGGGGGAGTAACAACACAAATTTGGAAAAGATGTCCAGAACCACTAGAATGCAAATATTTCCCTTTTTGGAGCGTGTAAGGGGGCCAAAAATATCCATATGCAGAACGTGCCATGGAGCAACCGGAGGATCCGCACAATACAGGCCAACCTTGGCACATTGCGGGGGTTTAGAAACCTGACAGTCAACACAGGACCTCACGTGGTGACGCACGTCTGCTCGTAGTTCGGGCCATGCCAGATGCGCGCTGATGCGGCGGAACGTTTTTTCGATACCCAAGTGAGCACCCAACAATGAGTCATGAAAGTACTTAAGAACCATCGGACGAAGGGAGGCAGGGACCACTGCCTTCCTCTGCTTGCCAGACTTCCCTGTGTAATAAATTACACCTTGTTCCTCTACGTAGGGCGTAACAGTGCCATGATGCAAATCCCTGCGTATGTGAACGCACAGCGGGTTATCCTTCTGACAATCACGGATACTAAGAAAAGACTCTGGGAAGACCTTGCACACCGCGGCACTAATTGGCTCAGAACAGGATACTGGCAAGGCACTGGTGTCAAACTCCTCAGGGGTAAACATCCGTGACAACGTGTCCGCGACCACATTGTCACTACCCTTAAGATGGTGTAGCTTAAAGTTAAAACGGGACAGCCGTAACACCCAGCGCCCTAATTTTCCTAGCTGGTTAGGGTGGTTAAATAACCAGCTAAGTGCCTGATTGTCAGTGTACAGGTCAAATTCCTGACAGTCCAGGTACGAGGCGAACTTCTCAACGCCGAACAAGCATGCAAGCGCCTCCTTCTCATACACGCCGAGACGCCTTTCTCCGTCTGTCAACGATCGGCTAGCATAAACTATGGGACGTAATCTATCATTTTCGAGGTGACCTAGGACGGCTCCTAGAGCAATGCTAGACGCATCAACCTGAAGTGCGAACCTACGCTGAATAATCCGGAAGGATCAAAACGGGAGGAGAAGAGACAATGGCCTTAAGATTATCAAAGGCTTTCTGTTGTGCGTCACCCCATTCAAAGGCTGTGTTTTTCTTGCGCAGCTTATTCAACGGACCACAGACCGCAGCATAGTCCGGTATAAAGCGTACATAGTAACCTGTCATGCCTAGGAATCTCTGAATTCCCTTGACGTTTTTAGGGGGCAGAAAATTAACTATGGGTAAAACCTTGTCAGGGTCCATAATGAGCTTTCCCTTAGAAAGAATGTAACCAAGGAACTTAACATGGTCCTGGGCCAAACGAAGCTTGTCAGGATTAACAGTTAACCTAGCCGCTCGAAGACGGTCAAACACCTGGGTTAGATGTTGTTTGTGCTCTTCTAAGCTAGCGCTATAAACAATAATATCATCAATATAGTTAAAGACAAATGTATACTTTAAATCAGAAAGAATATGGTCCAGCACGCGGCTCATGGCCTGACTACCAAATGAAACTCCCATGGGCACCCTATTGAACTGAAATTGTCCCCAAGGGGTAGAAAATGCGGTGTATTTACGGCAATCAGGATGCAAGAGGATTTAATGGAAACTGGCGTTCAAATCGATGACGGAAAAAATGGCTGCCTCTCATAGGTGTCGTAGAGCGCTCTCTACCGTCGGTAATTCGTAAGAGTCCTGAATGACCTTATCATTTAGAGATTTGAAGTTGTGAACCAAGCGAAATTCTCCAGCCTCCTTTTTAGGAACTAGAAAAGTAGGCGAGCTAAAATCAGAAATAGATGGGGCAATGACCCCAGCTTCCATGAGGCGATCGACAATAATCTTCATTTTTTGTAGTTTAGGGGGTGATACTCTGTGGCCTTTGGCCTTAACAGGCGTGCGATCCTTTAAATAAAACTTGTAGGGCAATACATCACACCTACCTATACGACTGTTTATTACGTCAGGATAACTACTGAAAACGTCCGAAATCAGAGAGTCTCTGAAGGTCACGTCACTCATGACAGGACAAGACATGACTTCAGGGGCGGCATTCTGCGGAATTAATTAAATTTTTAATGAAGGGCGAAAGCCAAAAACAAGATGCTGATTAGCCACATCAATCAAACAACGAGTTTTCCCCAGAAAATCCAGACCAAGGATAAGTGAATGACACAAACCAGGAATAACGTAAAAATGCCAGTTCCAGGAAAATCCGGCAATTTTAATGTGATGCTCAACTGTCATGTTAGCACGTACTACTTCTCCGTTAGCTACACAAATAATTACGTCAGGGCACGTAGTCACACGGCTCTGCAATGCAGGAAATTTATTATGTAAGGAATCAAAAAAATCAGCACTCAACAAAGATCGAGTGGCTCCGGAATCCACTAAAGCCGGAATCACGTCACTAAACAAATTAACATGAACAAAATTGTAAAATTTATGAAAGGCGGCTTTTCTCTGACGACGATCGCGGCGACCGCTCATACGCCCGATCGGGGCCCGTTTCCCGGACACTGATCCCTATAGTGCCCTGCGCGGTTGCACCTAAAGCATTTGCGTAAATCGCGGCTCACAGCGGGCTGCGTGCACTCAGACACCGCGTGACCGAACTTTCCGCAGTTACACCTGGACCGGCTGGCCTTAAGGCCGAGCGCATTAGTGGGAGGGGGGGGGCCTGTCGGGGGCGCGGCCGGCGCCGACAAGGGGCTCAGTTACACTAACCGCACAATCGACGAGCTGCGGCGCGCGAGTAGTACGAGTGGACTGAGAAATAACATTCACAGCAGGCTGACAGTCAAAGTTTTTGGGCTTATAAAACCGCGATGTAGATGAAATGGGGAATTCCTCCTTATATTTTCTAACAGCGAGCAAGCGATTCTCCACTTCAGAGCTCCACTTGCGTAAAGCATTCAAAGTTGTGGGAGGACTAAGCATGGCGCTATGTTGAAGCACAAGCGGAGAGACATTCCCTAATATAGTTTGTACTAACTCCGTTTCCGTGAGGTTTAAATTAAGAACGGCCGCATAATAGGCCACGGAATTAATAAACTGAAGAGTGGGCTCGTTAGGCAATTGAAACCTAAATACTAAGTCCCGTTTACAGCTCTCAAGCACACGTGGAGGACAGGCAAATTGCAAAACTGAGCTCTTGAACTGAGCAAAAGAAAGATTCTGAGTAATTGCGTCAGTAAGTAATTGCAAAAATGCGGCTCCACAGAGACTCAGCAGGGCCTTTAACAATTCTGCCTCACTAACTAATTTCAGCCCTTCAAGACGTGATGCCGCACTTAAAAAATCCAAAACAGCTCGTGGCTCGCAGCTATCAAGCCGAGGAAGAAGCTTAAGGTTAGAAAAAAATATTTTTGTATTAAATTTTGAGTTCAAGGCGGGGCCAGAAGGGGGTGGGAACTGCCGAGACGGTACCTCATCCGCCGATTCCCAGGAGTTACGAACATGCTGGACGAGTAGGCTCCTCAAAACAGCAACAGTAGCGCCCTCCTCGAAGGAAACGCCCTCCTCGGAGAGGATTTGAACCAGCTCGTCACGGCGCAGACGATACACCCATCCCGTGACCGGTGACCCCATGGTGCATGCAAGACAAAAGAGATAAACAAACACTTTAATGCTCAGCATAACAAAGCAGAGTTGCGCAGTTGAAGGCTTCCATGAGCTTCATAGGAAAGTGTCAACAGGTGAAGTACATTCACGTGAACCTTCAACTGCGAGTAACACAATCCTTAAAAATAATAAAATAAGTTAAGCTGAGTAAACAGTGTTCAAGAGGGTATTCAAATTAATTATAGCCAAGGATGGGTGCAAAGGTTAAAGTAGCAAATAGTTACATTAACTTAGTTCGTTTAATCATGGGCAAAGGCCTCACGTGGTTCATCATACAAATACATCATTCTTTCACATATAATTAATACTTGCTTAATACTGATAGTGCTAGTACACTTGCCACGGCAAAATACGTGAACGCATATCTATATTTTCTTTAGGATTAAATACTTGATAGAATACATGATAGAAACTTGAAAGATACTTGATAGATAGAAATTTTACAATTAATTTAACGCTTACACACAGGGACAATGAATGTCGTTTACACAGACAAATGCCTCATTAGTGAATACAAAACACGTTAAATGAACATGCAGGCGACCGCGGCCTGACCTACACTAGGCGGTTTAAAGCTTAGTTTAAAGCATGATAAAGCATGATATCAAAAGAAAACTCACCAATGAATACATTAAATACATTACGTAAAAAAACAAGTCCTAACGAAGAGTGACGACATGACGGGGAGAAACGTCAAACAAATTACACGTGATATAGAGAGCAATTAATACAAAAACGAGCGAGATAAAAATAAATGCCAAATAGAATTTAGAAGGTGACGGCCGAAATAAGAATTTAGAGAATAGCAATTACCAATTTCCTATTACATAACTGTAAGGGTCACCAACTTACAAACACTTACGTGCATTCTCCCCGCTGTCACACTCTCTCTCTAAAGCAAATATCTGACTACATGCTTAATTCAGCAACGGATGACCAGCACCGACTAAGTGCTAACGAACAAGAAGAACCTTCAAGGCAATACATCTAGTTTTAAGTAAGAAAGAGGGCGCCACGCGCATGCGCGGACACCTCAAGAGGGGAGGTCAGACACAGCACTGGATGCAGAGTTGGGGGGGGGGGGGGGGAAGCAGGAAGGGAAAGAGCGCCGAAGCCCGCCGCACGGCGCGAAGTTCAAATGACGCGCACCGACCACTTCATATTGATTGATGGCTTATTAGAGCAAGTGACAAATTATAAATCAAGACTGTTATTTTAATACATATTGGGGCTCAACCAATTATATACTATACCTAGTCATTACCTTGTATTGCTTATGCCCGACTAAGTTTATTGAGAGTTAGGTTATTGATAGGAGTCCCTTCATTATGAGTAGCTACTCAAATTATATTAGCAGCTATAATGGTTCAATGCAGCTTATTGATACATATTAATTAGTACATTGATCAAATATTTTTCTCATACCAAATAATATGGGTTCTTAGGGATATGTATTTAAAAATATATATACATATATATACATATATATATATACATATATTTTGAGGGCGTACCGGTGTTGAGATGTGAATATCGGTCGAGATTAATGGGCGCCACCACGTGAGTGGGCACGTGGACCCGGCTAGAAAACTCTTAACTCAGGGCGTTACGTGGCCCGTGTGCGGCGAGATATTAGCCCTCCTGACTTTTTACGTATCACCTGTCCCTAACTAGGCCCGCTCTCAGCGTCGGGCACGCTCCTAATTACCGCAGTGGGCTCTCAGGGCGTCCCACACGCCGCTGACCAGGTTAAGGACCCACATGGTCCCCCGAACACAAAACACGTACCGTAACTCAGTTAATTGGATTTCATTTTACTCACGGTACACGTCCTTACACGATCCTCCGTTGATACAGCTTTAAACGCCCGAGACACGAATTAGATTAGGGGAGGAGGCGAACCACGCACGTGGTCGCCTCAAGCCATTACTTAATACACCGATGAGATAAAAACTCCGAAGAGTGAATAATTATTACTTAAGCAGTCTCTCCGACCGAGAGAGGCCCCGAGGATGAAAAAGAAAGCGATTTGAATAAATTAATTTACAGAATTACTAATCGGTGAACTAACGGTGATGTCCTCGGGGTGTCCTCAGAGACGTCCGCTCTCGGCCGGTTGTAGAAGGAGACTGGGATGAGCTCATGGCTTGCGGGTGGCAACATGACGCCCTTCGCGCCGAACACAATTACCGTTACAACTTTGCTGTATCGTGCCCCGGGTTACTATTAGAAATTACATAAATACTTTTACAATAATTATTAAATTACTTCCATGTCCAGTCCGTCTGTAATAATTACTTATAAGCATAAAACAGGGTTCAAATGAGTTGCATGCTAGTTCCTCCGTCGCCCGCTGGGGAGCGTCCTGGTTCGTGCTTGGACTTATTAAATAACAAGAGATCATGAAGTTATTAATTAAAAGACACTCACATGCATAGCCATCGTTACACTGTTTTGGGGCGGAAAGAAAAAGGATTACAATATTAGTTAATATATATTAGGGGTGCGGCGCACTGCAGCTAAGCGCCCTCTTGCTGTAGTTCGTGGCGCGCAGTTTGAACCTCGCACGGCTACGTACGTCACGACACAAATGCCGGGTAGGAAAGGTGGTGGGAAAGGGAACGGAGGATGATCAGGCTCGTGGGGCGAAGCCCCGGCTGACGTCAATTGCCCCCCCCCCCCTCGAATAGCCTGTCATGTCGACGTTTCCTTTCGTGCCCGGTGGGAGTCGTCGCTCCTGGTGTGCGCGCTGCCTTCCAACGTCCGTATCGCACAGCAGCTGGGTTCTCGCGCGGGCACGCGGGTTCGCAGTTGGTATCGTGGTGCCGGGATCTGTGTCTCCGACGCGGGATATACCTCCTCCCCCTGCGCCGTCTCGTCCTCCGGCGGCTCCTCCACTGTCACACTAAATGTAGCGTCCGCCAGAGAGAAGTGTAGCGGCCACAGCGGCTTGTCTGGTGATGCCGGTCTAATCTCCGCTCCCTCTGGCTCCCATACGAGTGGTTGGGGCTCTGGTTGGTCTGATGTTCCGGCCGTGTCGCTGAGGAATCCCCTGAAGGGTGAGGCCCCGTCTCCCGAATCCTCAAACAGTCGTCTCGGTTGGGTAGTCGTCGTTGTCGCGGGTGTCCCCCGCTCCGCCTCTACCTCCGGGAAGCCCCTAAACTCGCCCCCATCCGTGTCCGTTGGTGTGGACGTGACCGGTTGTGCTGCTTCCCCGTCGTCCGCCACGTTCTCCACCTCTTCCCGCCCGCCACGCGTGGCCCATTCACTGGGCAGGGGTAGATTGTGCCCCTGAACCATCTCGGCGGGTGTTCTACCAGTTGCCGCATTCACCCGACGGCGCGTGCAGAACAGGGCATCTGAAATGTGCCTGTCCCACTGCGCATGGTCTGAGCTGAGGCGTATGCGAATCTGCGCCTTCAGCTCCTGGTTGCGGCGTTCGGTGGGGTTTGCCCGTGGGTGGTATGCGGGTGTGGTGTGGTGCTGTATTTGGTGGTCGTCGCACCAAGTCCACTGTCGGCCTAAGAACTGGCTGCCATTGTCGGAGAGGGCTGACTGCGGGTAGCCCCAGTGCGGCAAGAACTCTTGTGCCAGGATCTTGGTGATGGTGGCGGCTCGCTCATTTCAACAGGAATAGGCCTCCATCCACCGGGTGAACAGGTCAGTCACTAAAAGCAAGAACCTGTTACCCCTCGGTATTCGTATATATGGGCCCATCACATCCAGCACTGTTGTCTGGAAGGCTGTGGTGGGTTCCCGTGGCCACTGCTGCTCCTCCCATCTCGCCGTTGTGCCTTCCGTGATTGACAGACTTGACATTCGTGCTCGTACTCGCGTACATCGCGGGCGACTCCGGGCCAGTGGTAATATTGGCCAATAGCCCGCTTCGTCTGGTCGGTGCCAGGATGGCCGGCTAGGTCATGGTCATGGTAGAACCGTAGTACAGCTTCCCGGGCTTCAGGTGGTACGTACGTCTTCCAGTCCACTTGGTATCCAGGTGTACAGCACCACACGGTCCCGTCTCGTACACACCAGGTGTCATGTTCCCCATCGTCGCCTGTTGGTGCCATCGATCGGCCTCTGGTGACATCCCTTGGGCTTCCAAAACTCGGTGGTGGACGTCGGCTGCTGTACTCGGTGGTACGTTGTCTTCCTGGGCATCGGCTGTAATTTGCGTGCATGTTGCATCTGGTTGGGCTTGCCTGTTTTGGTGGCTGGGTGGCAGCATATCCTCCCAGTCTTCATGGTCGGCTAGCTCGCTGTTCTCGTCTGGCTCGCGAGACAGAAGGTCGGGCAACTGGTTGTCTGTTCCGGGGACGTGTTCGACTTCAAAGTCAAAAGATTGCAGGAACAATGCCCACCGAATCAGCTTGCCCTTCCTCCTCTGCATGGTGTGCAGCCAGGTCAGGCACCTGTTGTCGGTGCGGAGCGTGAATGGTTTTTCTTCCAGGTGCGGGCGGTACTTCTTCACGGCCCACACGACAGCCAGGCACTCCTGCTCGTTACTGTGGTAACGACACTTTGCCGAGCCGAACTTCGCACTCGCATAGTCGATGACTTGTTAGTCTCCATTCTGGTCCAGATGGAACAGCACAGCTCCCACCCCTAGGGCACTGGCATCGGTTTGCAGGTACAGGCGGCACTCTGGGTCCACCCGTGCCAATGTGTGGCAGCTCGTGAATGCGGCCTTGATGTGGTCCAAGGCATTTTGTGCGATCGCATCCCACCTTTAGCGCAACCGTGGTGACAAAAGGTCTGTGAGTGGAACAATGATGTTTGAAAAGTTCGGTATATAGCTCCTTAACCAGTTAACGAGTCCCACGAAACGTTGTAGTTGTTTGTGGGTCCTCGGCACCTCAGCCTCCGCGATTTTCCGCAGGTGGACTGGTTGTGAGCTGTTGCCTGCTGCATCCAAGTGCCCTAAGAACTCGACTTCGAGCGCCCCGATATGACACTTGGCTGGGGCTGCTGTTAGGTCATGTGTCGCGAGCTGCTCTTGGACGAGGGCAAGGTGGGGAATGTGGTCCTCTCATGTCTCGGAAAACACGATGACATCATCGAGGTAGGCTATGGCAATCTGTCCCACATACCCCTCTAGCATTCGCGTCATCATCTCTTGGAAGGTCGCTGGTGCACACTTTAAGCCGAATGGCATGGCCCTGAATTGGAAGCGCCACCCATCTGGTGTTGTAAAAGCAGTTTTACCTCGGTCCCCAGGCCGTTTGGGCACCTGCCAATAGCCAGCCTTGAGGTCAAGCATGCTGAACACTTTGGCTCGTCCTAAGCCTGCGATGGTGGCCTCGACACTGATCTGGGGCGGAGGTGAGCTGATGGTGATGGCGTTCAGGGGCCGGAAGTCCACACAAAAACGCAGCGAGCCGTCCTTTTTCGGGGCCAACACCACGCATGAATTATAATGGCTATTGGAGGGCTCGATGACGCCATCCCGTAACATTTCTGATACCTGCTCTCTGATGGCACTCTGCTCTCGGAAGCCATATCCCCTGGGTGGTTCATGAATAGGTTAATCATGCATGGTTGGGATCCGATGCTCCGCCACTGTGGTGCGTTGCAGGGGGTTGGCGAGTGCAAACACATCCTGCCTCTCTTGCAGCACCTATTCCACAGCTGCCTGATGCTGCGGGGGTACATCGTGATGCAGTTGCGCCAGTGTAAGCGGTTCGCGAGGTGGTTCGGGTGCGAGCCCTGTGGCATACACTGTGTATCGCTCCCGGGTTCCCACGTGGACTTGTGCAGCCTTCAGCTCCACCACAGCATCATGCTCTGCTAGCCAGGGCTGTCCTAATCAGGGCTGCAACTAGAGTCTCTGGCACCCGGGGCATGAATGGATTCATGCGCCCCCCCCTCTTTTTTGCACATACAACACCAATAAAGCGGGGATCCTCCCACGGAAAAATGGTGCTATTTAAGCATTTTCCATACCTACATGTAACAGTTTCTGTGTTACTGTAACTTCGATGCAAAAAATTTTTACCCGTTACCAGAGGTAGTAGAAATTACAATGAAAGTGATTTCGGCGGCCCCCCCCCCCCAGCTTTGCGCCCGGTGCGTATGCCCCACTTGCCCCCCCCTAGTTGCGGCCCTGGTCCTAATACGAGGTCCTCATGCAGGTCCTCCACAACAAGGGCAAGAACTGTGGTTGACATTTCCCGAAGGCTTACCTGGAGTTCGGCTTGGCCCACTGTCATCCCTGGCCGTGTAGTGGTTGCAAGGCGCAGCTCGGCGCGGTGGGGTTGGAGTGCTCCCGGGGGTACCAGGCTTGGGGCGACAAACAAATGGCTCGCACCTGTGTCTACCAGTGCCGCCGTCGGCTGGCCATTCACTTCCACTGGGATGCGCAGCAGGTGGTCGTGTGGCCTGAACAGTTGTCCCAGCGTCGGTGTGGTACCTGGCATCATCCCGATAGGTGGTGGTGCAGGGTGCTTTGAGGGCATTGATCCTGTGGCCGGTGATGCCGTTGGTAAGGATGGTGCCAGTAGCACTGCTGGTGGTATGGCTGGTGGTGCCAAGAGTGAGGTTGCAGCAGGTGGTGCCCTGGCTGAGGTCATGGCAGGTGGTGCCGAGAAGGAAGTTGCGGCAGGTGGTGCCGAGAAGGAAGTTGCGACAGGTGGTGCCGAGATAGGACTTGCGGAAGGTGGTGCCGAGAAGGGAGTGGCGGAAGGTGGTGCCAAGAAGGGAGTTGCGGCAGGTGGTGCCGAGAAGGAAGTTGCGGCAGGTGGTGCCGAGAAGGGAGTTGTGGCAGGTGGTGCCGAGAAGGGAGTTGCGGCAGGTGCCGAGAAGGAAGTTGCGGCAGGTGGTGCCGAGAAGGGAGTGGCGGAAGGTGGTGCCAAGAAGGGAGTTGCGGCAGGTGGTGCCGAGAAGGGAGTTGCGGCAGGTGGTGCCGAGAATTGATTTGCGGCAGGTGGTGCCGAGAAGGGAGTTGCGGCAGGTGGTGCCGAGAAGGAAGTTGCGGCAGGTGGTGCCGAGAAAGAAGTTGCGGCAGGTGGTGCCGATAAGGGAGTTGCGGCAGGTGGTGCCGAGAATGGATTTGCGGCAGGTGGTACCGAGAAGGGAGTTGCGGCAGGTGGTGCCGAGAAGGAAGTTGCGGCAGGTGGTGCCGAGAAGGGAGTTGCGGCAGGTGGTGCCGAGAAGGAAGTTGCGGCAGGTGGTGCCCAGAAGGAAGTTGTGGCAGGTGGTGCCGAGAATGGATTTGTGGCAGGTGGTGCCGAGAAGGGATTTGCGGCAGGTGGTGCCGAGAAGGGAGTTGCGGCAGGTGGTGCCGTGAAGGAAGTTGCGGCAGGTGGTGCTGAGAAGGAAGTTGCGGCAGGTGGTGCCGAGAAGGAAGTTGCAGCAGGTTGTGCTGAGAAGGGAGTTGCGGAAGGTGGTGCCGAGAATGGATTTGCGGCAGGTGGTGCCGAGAAGGCATTTGCAGCAGGTGGTGCCGAGAAGGGATTTGCGGCAAGTGGTGCTGAGGTGGGAGTTGCGGCAGGTGGTGCCGAGAAGGTTGTGGCAGATGGTGCCATTGTCGCGGGGGGTGGTCCCCTCTGTCCCGCACCCCTGGTGGTCCATTTCCCGACTGCAGCACTGTCTGATACTGGTGTGGTGGTGGGGGAAGTGGGCATTCACTGTACCAGTGATATGCTCCAGTGGCGTAACCCCGTTGGCACTGAGTTGGCCGCTCATGGTTGCGTTGCGACTTGTTGTCCTGGCAGCCTGGCCGCATGGTGCTCTGGCATGACGCCAGTGCATCCTCGATGGCCCGCTGCCGCCTGGGTGATGTGTGAGGCTCACTTGGCCTGGCTTGGTGGTTGGTCACTGGTGCGCCCGGTAACGATAGGCTGTGGTACCTCCGGTCTGTCATTGATGGGTTTCGGCACCACACCATCTGGAGGTTTCTTTCAGTGGCCATTGCCTGTTGCACATAGTCTTCTACCGAGGTGTGTCGGTAGCAGCGGAGGAAGGGCTGAAGCTCATCACGCAGCAGGGTGGTGACAGTTGGCAGCGCTGCCGTTGGTTCTGTGTTCAGCATGATCCGCCGAAACAGCTGCATTTTATGGGCGACAAACTGCTATACTGGTTCCCCATCTCGCTGCTGTCTCCCATAGAATTGGGAGGTACACTGTACCACCGCCTCTCCTGTGTCAAAACGCTGCATGAACTTGGTGGTGAACTCCGACCACAGCATTCCGAACTGGCCCCAGAGGCTCCACCAGTGATGTGCCACTCCTCGCAGCTGCTCACTCGCACGTTCTGCCCATTCATCAGGTGGTATTCCCGACCTCGCTAGGCGCACCTCGCATTGCCGTAGAAACTCGCCCGGATTCTCCTGCGGCAGTCCACTGAACTCCGGTAGTGTTGCTCTACCCGTGTTCGTCACCATTCGCGGTGCCCCCCATGTGGCGCTCAGGTCGGTCAGCGATGTGTGTTCCCGTGCCTGCCTTGGCTTCTGCTCGCGCTGTGCGCAGTTTGCACACTGTTGTTTCTATTTTATCTGATGGGTTTCCCGTGGTGGTGTGTGTGATTGGGTCTGTGGTCACTAGGGCAGGCGGTGCAGTTGGTGGTAGCCCCGCTTCGTCCTTCCCTGGCTACACAGGATTCGATTGCATTTCCCATGTGGACTTCACTGTTTCCCGCTTGATCGGGAATTTTAAGGTGTCGGGTGCGCTTCGGCATGTGTTATGCCACGGTAGTGTCCCTGTTAATAGGTCCATGCCCCTAGGTAGGTAGCAGTTTGCACAAACTGTGGTTGAAATGTGTGGTAACATTTTACCAGTGAACAATTGTGTTGTTGACGTCACTGGTAGGTGTCAGTTGATTTGGTGTAGCTAATATAATTTAGAAGGATTAGATCGCGTAACAATTTTTACCAATATAAAAGAATTTCGCACATAATATCCGGTGATGTTTGGTGTAGTCGGGATGAGGACTCGTGCGCGCGCACAGGAGGGAGGGGTGGCGCGGTAGGCCGCTGCCCGGACGACCGCACAAAGAGTAGAGCGATAACTTCGGCTGGTGGGAGAAGCAGGGTGGGCCATAAATGAGGGCTCGGGTGAGGAGCGGGGGGAGGGGTGTGGGCAGCTACCCAGATGGTCGCACAAAGAGAAGAGCGTTAGCTCCGGCTGGTGGAAGGGGGAGGTCGGTCTCGCTCCTTTGGAATGTCCAGAAGAGAAAAGGAAGGGGCCCTTTGTCCGCTGTCCTGGTCGCGCCTGCCTGTCTAACCCCAATTCCTTCACACCTTCACACGCACGAGATGGCCGTAACACGTGCACTGGTATCCTTGGTGTTGGCAGATCGCGGAAAAACACTGGAATTATTAATTTTTGCCCCACATTGGGCGCCAAATGCCATCACTCGGGGTCTTGAACTCGATACCCGGGGTGAGCCTAGTAGTTGCTGGTGTTGCTGTTGAGATGTTTGTTCTCCGGGAGGGCGCCAGGCTAGTCTTAAAGCATCTAGCCGTTGTTTTGGTGGGTGTCGGCCCCAGCGTGCACTACTAAGCTCCTAGGCTATATGGTGGCTGAACACGATGAACACACAAACGTTTTTGAACGGATGGGAAATGCGGGGACGGCACGACCATCCAAGTTGATGACCCGTTGTCGACTGACGTTGACCGCGGCTGGCCTAAGAGGGGGGGGGGGGGGCAGCTTCAGCCTGCATAGGCTAGGCTAGGGGTGCGGTCTCGCAGCGGGGTAAGGTACTGGCGGGGTGGAGACCGGGCTTTACTGTCACAGGCGGTACGACGTCAAACGCCCCCCCCCCCCCCTGGAGAAGCCCGGTCTTTCCCTGCGATCAGTACCCCACAGCATGGTTGCACCCCTAGCATTGGCAGCGGTCCAAGCTGGAGGCGCTTGGAGTGGCAGCAGCTGGTAGGGCCCGCGCTCTGCTCACAGGTCATCCCGCTGTGTTTACCCAGGGGCTGCATCAGCAGACCGGACACCCCGGATTGTTCCCAGGTGGTAGTCTGCAAGGTATCCCGGTGGCCGTCTGACCTGTTGGGGCCGTCCGGTCAGGTTGTCATGTTGGCGGAGGTCAGTTTGGGTGGTCTCGCAGCGGGGTAAGGTACTGGCGGGGTGGAGAACGGGCTTCACTGTCACAGGCGGTACGACGTCATAGGCTACTTAAATTAAGTAAGGCCCTACTTTTGATAGCATTCTTTACAACTTTATTATAAGCGAAGAAATTATAGTTTAAGGAAAATGCTACAAACCTCATTTTGTGGTTATTTACTAACATTTCAGGATTTAGGCCTATCATTTTGGAATTTGTATAAAAAGGTTTGGCTAAACATAATATAATTGTATATAGCCTAATTATAATTATAGGACTTAAAACATCTACGTAATTTTGTGCCTCAATTAACTTAGTTAAAGGAACAACAGAAAAGGAGATAACTTATTGGTTATTTATTTATTTTGTTGTTGCAGGCCAAAGTGGATAATTCCAAAAAAAAACTGGAGCCGCTGGTGGAATTGATGTCAAGCTGATGGACGTCGACAACATCATGCTCGACATTGTAGGAACAGATTCCCCAGTTCTGTGCAGTCTTGACGTACCAAAAACATGGGCCAGTGAAGAAGAATCTAGCGAAGTTCCTGTAAATTCAAGTTTTCAAGCAAGTGGGATGATGGAAGAAGTTCCTTTGCTGACTCCGGCAGGTCTCGATGTGGATGGAAGAAGTCCAACAAGTAAAGGTATGTCATTCTCACGAGAAGTCTAGCACTTCCATAATGTAAAAAAAATATGAATACAGTAAATATAATTCGTATGTGAGTTTTTGTTTTCTTGTCATTTCTAAAGAAGCTAATATATAAATGTGAATGCAATTATGAATAGTTATATGAGAGAAATGATAGAAAATCTTAAATGTGTCTCCCTTCTAAACCAATTTTTGACAGTATCTGTGACTGCCGGTTGTGTCCAAACTATAAACTTGAACAGGAGAGTGTAGAATTGATACTTGATATTCTTTCATTAGTGGTTACCAATAATAAAGACACTATTTGAGTCAAAATCGAACACAGCTCTTTGTCTTTAGTGGCATTGAAATATCGTTATTTTTGTTCCAGCTACAAAGAAGAAACGTACCAACTAAATTCCAGAAGAGGAAACATTTATGCAAGAAAAGAGAAAACTTCAACTAGATGACGCCGACCGCCAAGGCTCCTCTATGTTGCATAGACCGCTATGCTTCATCAACATCTCACAAAGGCGTGTGCACCGAACGCGCTCGTGCGCGCACCAAAGTGTAGAGCATGCAACGAGGCGAACGCCAGGCAACAAGTGCTACGTCGGCGGAAGGATCCGGCCGGGTGTGGCACATCCCTCCGCCGAACTACAAGAAATGTAAAATATGTATTTTTTCCACAGGATTTTATTAAACATTATTTTCATCAATTAATATTTTACTTCTTTCAAAATTATGTTTCACAGTGCGCCTTGTCCCGAACCTGGCCGGTTCAGTTTCCCGCGAACATCACACGTTTCCGCGGGAGGGCTTGCGGGGGAGGGGGGTCGCGCGCGTTGACACGGGCAGTGTCCTTCAGGAGCTCGGTGAGACCGGCAGCTCCGCGCAACACGGAACCATCAAATATTGCTTTCACCGATATGTAGTTTCAATAGTTATAACCTTTTCTTAATCTTTTACGTACAGTTCCGTGGTCGGCCTCAATTTACCATGAGGTATTTCACTTAAATAAATCAGTGCTCCAAGATGAGTGTTCAGCATATTACATAAGTACTGTGGGGAGTCTACGAGACGTTACGTCGGCGCTTCACGCAACAACCTAGCTTACCGGCTAAATAGTTTCAGCCCGCACTGGGCAGCCAGTAGGCGACACGTGCCGCCAAACTTATTAACGTGTCAATATCTGAGACAAGTCTAAGAGCCAAGTAGAGTCACCGGAGTTACGGGCCTACGTGTCATTAGCCCAGTGTAATACGTTATATGTAGTAGTGAAGTGTTTTTTGTCGTCAGGGTTTAATATGTCATGTTAGAGTTTATTCTGTAACTGCTGCACGGTACAAACAAGCCACCTCCGGCACCACTGACGACGATGCCACCCCCAGCCTCTGAGAAAGCGACTGGCGCGGCCGTGCACACCGAGACAGCCACAGGGAGATGCAGCCTGGTAGGCAGCCGGGTCGCCAATTACACGCAGCGTCACTGCGGATCCAATACGCCACCTCTGGCACCACTGGCGACGACGCCGCCACCAGCCACTGAGAAAGCGACTGGCGCGGCCGTGCACACCCAGACAGCCACAGGGAGAAGCAGCCTGGCAGGCAGCCGGGTCGCCGATCACACGCAGTGTCACTGCGGATCCAATACGCCACCTCCGGCACCACCGACGAAGCTGCCCCCAGCCACTGGGAGAGCGACTGGCACGGCCGCACGTCTCAAAAACGCCACATCACGACCCAGTCTGGCAGACAACCAGGTTGAGGACGCCATGCCACAATGCACAGAGGAGGACTTGCCAGCCATGACGCCGCCGCCCCCAACTGCCGTGAAGGCTCACGGGGGGTTGACGCGGTGGCAACCGGCCGGCGTGCCACTTACGCCCGCCACGCACGTCACAGAGGGCGTGCCACATCCGCCCGCCGCACACATCACAGGGGGTGTGCCACTTCCGCCTGCCGCGCATGTCACAGAGGGTGTGTCACTTCTGCCCACCGCGCACGTCACAGGGGGCGTGCCACTTCCGCCCGCCGCGCATGTCACCGAGGACGAGCCGCCGCCACGCACGCCACTGTGTGCATGCCACATATGCACGTCATGCGCGCTGAGCCGAAAATCAGTAATTTCTTGGCTCAATTTTTCAACTTTTATTTATTAAAATATTTTTACTTTCCCATAAGCTAGAGTACCTCATCAAAATTTATTTTCTCATCTATACCACCCAGGGCTATACATCTTAAAACTTTATCAGTGGGTTTTAGAGAGTCTCAACGTCTCAGCAGAGATATGCAGACGCTTACACGGAGCATAGGCTAGCCGAGTCAATTTTATCTCCCTGCCTAACGTGCCTTCCACCTTGTTTCTCACGCAGGGGTACGTTCCTCGTCAGGCGAGCCTAGCTCGCTTTCCCAGGCTCGAGGCCCTGGCGAGCAAAGCGGATGTGCTGGTCTCGGCATAAAACAAACACTTCCCCGCCACCCCTGGCCCTCTTAGGTTTTCTGCTATGCTTCCAGGAACCATGACAGAGGCAAGGACCATGCCCCTTCCCTCGTCAACCCCTCCTCTCCTTTAGGAGTAAGCCACGCCTATGCTTGCGCTCCACGCACGAGGCTTGTGCGCGATCTCTCGAGCACAACCGAAACTAAGCATGCTAATGTCAGTTTTTCCCGCCAGGGAGCACCACCTTGCAATTCCCCTTTGCCTTTGACGGCATACAGTAACACCACCGCTCGGTGTGCTATTTAATGGCGCCCGTCCCAACTAAAAATGGCGCTCATAGAGAGTTTTATATTTTTCTTGTGGCACAAGCCCTGACCAATCCCAAGGCACTTTTCCTCCCATGGCCCACTCAGCTCCGCCCACTCTGTTTCTCTCTTCCCCCCTCCCCCCTTTCCGGTTTTGAGCCCATGCAGGAACTAAGGGACTCTCTCAAGTAAAAAGGAGTCGTCAATCAACTGTGGTACAGGGAGCATCCTACATCTGCCGTGCTACTTCTACCGCGACCGCGTCTCTCCTCCTGAGAAGTCGGACATCAAAGATTATAGGATGTAGTCGTGACGACCAGGGGAAAAACCCCTTACAATTTTAAGTTTATACATCATATTAGTGTTAGTGTTTTTCTGGTGAATTAAGTGCGTGCAACCGCGCTAGTGGACGTCTACCATCATGGATAGATAGTACCACCGACCTACCCCACAATTTGGTGAGTAGAGATTTTAGTGCCCTTTTTATTTCCTGTTTTCTTGAGCCCTTTGTGGCTGAGAACTTTCCCGCTGGCCATAACCACTTGATAACACTGTGCGAGCTTTTATTTCACAGTGGGGTTTTCCATCCCCAGTGATGGGTAGACAACTACATCTACCCCCACTGAGTTCCTGATTTCGGCCATCTAAATCCCACGCATCGTGCTGTCAACTTTAGTCCGCTATCTGCCCCGTCACACATCGCCGTTCGGATGTCAGCACTTCGCATGCAGCTAAGTCTATGTTTGGAAGACACAATGTAAGAAATCTTAAAGTTTTAAATTCTCTACGAACAATTTGCGAACTATTCAACTACCATTTAAAGGAAAAGGTATACAATATAGTACCTAATGAAAAGTACTTGTCAATCCAGAATAATGGAAAGTAGTTTATTTTTGATTTCATTACTCTGAAACCTTGTTTGTGCAACTTACTTTAAAATAAATGTAATCTGTAAAGTAATTATCAAAGTATCCGCGGCCGGCCTGCGTGTAGTAAAATTCAATTCAATTATAATTTAATGTACTAAATTTTGAGTTTACTGAACCTGTGAATTTTCATAAAAATATTTATTGTCATTAGTTTGTAAGTCATTAAAGTGGTGACCAAAAGTATTAACTTCCACATTATGATAAATATGGCTTGTCCAAAATAAAATAAGTTAACTATTAAAATAATCTAGAAGTAACCAGATTTCATCATTTTATTTATATTTTTATATACTATGATCCACCTTAACACCCACCAACCTTTTGGGGTGTTAACAACTAAATTCTTTGTATTTTACCTGTGTTCTGCCTCTGTTCACTGCTCATATGTCTTCTTGACGTATGCCATGGCCCGTACGTTTCTAGGCCTTTTTGTTTTTTTAAGTACCTACTAAGTCTACAGGAACACAGGTATCTTACAGCGCCGCAAAAGGCGCCACACCACCGCCCACCGCTGAGGGTATGCCGCCGCCACCTGCCACGCGCGCCACCTTGGACACGCCGCCTGCCGCTGAGGATGCCGCGACGCCGCCGCCGCCCACCTCGGCCGCCGTTGACATTGACCCACAGGTACCCGACGCCGCCCCATGTACAGCCACCCCGGGTGTACCAGGTCAGTATACCGGCGTATCCTTAACAGTGTGTGTAGTGTGGCGTTGATGCACATAGCGGTCTCAGAGAAGGGGGTGCATTTGACACCGACCGCCAATGCTCCTCTATGTCGCATAGACCGCTATGCCTCATCAACATCTCACAAAGGCGTGTGCACCGAACGCGCTCGTGCGCGCACCAAAGTGTAGAACGTGCAACAAGGCGAACGCCAGGCAACAAGTGCTACGTCGGCGGAAGGATCCGGCCGGGTGTGGCACATCCCTCCGCCGAACTACAAGAAATGTAATATATGTATTTTTTCCACAGGATTTTATTAAACATTATTTTCATCAATTAATATTTTACTTCTTTCAAAATTATGTTTCACAGTGCACCTTGTCCCGAACCTGGCCGGTTCAGTTTCCCGCGGACATCACACGTTTCCGCGGGAGGGCTGGCGGGGGAGGGGGGTCGCGCGCGTTGACACGGGCAGTGTCCTTCAGGAGCTCGGGGAGGCCGGCAGCTCCGCGCAACACGGAACCATCAACTATTGCTTTCACAGATATGTAGTTTCAATAGTTATAATCTTTTCTTAATCTTTTACGTACAGTTCCGTGGTCGGCCTCAATTTACCATGAGGTATTTCACTTAAATAAATCAGTGCTCCAAGATGAGTGTTCAGCATATTACATAAGTACTGTGGGGAGTCTACGAGACGTTAAGTCGGCGCTTCACGCAACAACCTAGCTTACCGGCTAAATAGTTTCAGCCCGCACGGGGCAGCCAGTAGGCGACACGTACCACCAAACTTATTAACGAGTCAATATCTGGGACAAGTCTAAGAGCCAAGTAGAGTCACCGGAGTTACAGGCCTACGTGTCATTAGCCCAGTGTAATACGTTATATGTAGTAGTGAAGTGTTTTTTGTCGTCTGGGTTTAATATGTCATGTTAGAATTTATTCTGTAACCGCCGCACGGTATCATTCCACCAAACTTACTAACGAGTCAATATCTGGGACGAATCTAAGAGTCAGGTAGAGTCGCCGGAGATACAGGCCTACGTGTCATTAGCCCAGTGTAATACGTAATGTGTAATAGTGAAGTGTTTTATTCGTCAAGGTATAATTTGTCATGTTGGAGTTTATTTTGTAACCGCCGCGTCGTGTGCAAGAGTACGTCCTTCACGCGTATTAAAATCGTGAGCCGCCACTGACGAAATGGGCTGCACGTGTGACTATTCGATTCGGGACAACCGTTATGGCCAGAACAGACAGCACTATGTATAGGGCTGTGCCGTAATAAATTCATCAGGCATCAACCAGTAACTTTGTATTCTTCTTCAGGTGTCTCGAGTGGCCATAACAGCTCGGGGGGCCCTACTGAGTTAACCCCTACCTCTAGCCACAAGGCCGAACCTACCCTGGGATCACGAACCATATAAAAATCAAGTAAAAATCAATGGAGGTAGAGGGGACGGCGTCATAGAATTTTTGGAAGTGCAGATATATAAAATATAAGTTAGATATAATGTGGTACCGTGAACGACAGTTGAACTTGCCGTGTTCTGAATTTACAAACAACATTGAAAGTGTTGGTGAAATTGAGGAAAATAATTCTTTGTAATGAATGTGACGTCGTCCGACCGAAGGCCACCCTAAAGCCCGACCTGCAACCGCCAGTATTCAACCCCGCTAACGGAACGCGCCCCTAGCCATGGCCCACCCGAGACAGGCGTGCCACCGGCAGACAAGGTAGAATCCGGCCCCATAATAAACAGACCGACATTACAGTCGATCACTTTGATAAAACACACACAGAATAAAAACAACATTACGTATTAGTTAAACGTTCGCTTAATGAAAGTGCGACGTAGGAGTGCCCGGGCACTCACATGTGAAAATGTGTCGATACGTGTGTGAGTGTTCCCCTGGCGGCCTTCTGTCTAGATTAATTAAGTATTCATGTGACATAATTATTAACCCCTTGTGTTTCGTTATTACCCCCCACCGGAGCAGTCCAGCAAGAGACGAACAGTCTCTGGTGTGACGTATAGTTTAAAAAAAACATAATTCGTAAACATACTAACTCTAAATTGTAGAAGGGATGAGTAATGTTTATTTAGCCTTAATAATAAATGTAGGATTTTAGCACCCTTAAAATCTCTTGCTAACTTGTTAAATTGGAAAATAACCTAATGAGGTCAACCCTGGCGCGAGGGACACCGAGCCTCGGTGAACGCCATGACACAACGGCAGTACAGCGCAACTCGTGGACCGGGGCGGACGCACGTCCCACGGAGAGACATCATCCATTGTCTGCATTGAACTCACTTCTGGTAATTATAGTCACTTCCTCGAAACCTCTTTTTATTAATCTCTCCGTGCGTACCCGGTCCAAATTTTCGGTCCAGGACTTAATCCGGCCGCGTAAATTTTAAAACCCCCTGCACCACACTTGGTCTGCGGGGTAGTTTTCAGTATACGGCACGGGCCGCCTCCCGAAACACAGAACTTGAATTAAAACCAGTCGCCCCGGCGCTGACAACAACCCGTAAGGGAACTTGGACGAATTTAGCTGCGGTCCGCGCTCCACTACAGTGGACACGAACACCGCCTCGAGATATAGATATACGGGATTGGCCGCCTCCAATCGTCGTCAACCCCCTTTTGGTGTAACCAGGCTCAGAACCGCCTAGTGCCACGCTAATACGTAACATTTTAGTAATTTTGTGCGACGCCTTGAACATGGGACATCCTTGAATAAACTTGTGCAACGCGCCACCACGTAACATTTTTGTAAACTTGTGCCACGCCTTCATTACGTAACTTTTCAGAATAACTTTGTGTAATTGTGTAACTTATGTATTGTGTGACGTCACCCTCTGTACGAAGTGGTGTGTAATCCACGGTATTACACCCAGCCCACAGTCGCATGAATAAACGACGCACGTCATTTGCCGCCTTAATTCAACGCCTAATCAATTAACCATACAACTCCCAACCACCACCAAGTAGGGAATCCCTCATATCCCACGCAACACCGCCGATGGTCCTAGTGGGCCACGCAGGGACAACCGACCCCACGACCCACCTATCTACTAGAAACAGAGCTAGTCTGGCACCCACCCGGAAACACTACATCGACAACAGCCATTCCCGCTAGGAGCCGCACCGGGACTCGAGCCCGAGACCCCGGACGACGGCAAATGACCTAGGCTATGTATATGTTAATATGTATATTTTTCAAATTAGAGAAAGGGACAGTATTTTACATTGTCAAATAATATGTTTACATTTTATTATAAAAAGGTGCCGTCGTCCGGGGTCTCGGGCTCGAGTCCCGGTGTGGCTCCTAGTGGGAAAAGGCGGTTCTTGATCTGTGTTGTCCGGGTGGGCGCCAGACTAGCTCGTTTCTAGTCGTGAATTTGGGGTCGTGGATGTATGTGCCCCTGCGTGGCCCACTAGGGCCGGCGGCGGTGTTGCGTGAGATGATTTTAAATAAGAGACGTGGAGTTGAGATGGTGGTGTCGTACCTTTTATTCAGAGGAGCGAGTCGTACACAATACAACACTCTACAGAGGTCCCCGGGGGGTTGTTACTTGTTATTCCGTGGCGCCGTATTGTTTGTGTTCCGCGTTACGTGGCCTCGGATGCTGTTATGTCTCAGACGTCTCACTGGGTACGCAGGTAACGTAATTTCGTAACACAAAGGCGGGACACAAAATACGCTGAATTAAGGGGGCGCGTACAGGTTACGTGGCACTCGTTACTCGGGTAACGTAAGTTAGCAATACAAAATACGGGATACAAAAATACACTGAATTAAGGTGGTGCGCACAAGTTACGTGGCACTCGTTATTCGGGTAACGTACGTTAGCAATACAAAACACGGGATACAAAAATACACTGGATTAAGGGGGCGCGCACAAGTTACGTGGCACTCGTTACTCGGGTAACGTAAGTTAGCAGTACAAAATACGGGATACAAAAATACACTGAATTAAGGGGCGGGCGATTGGAGACGGCCAATCCCGTATGCAAATGTCTCGGCGCAGGTGTTGTGCCCACTGTGGTGAAACACGCACCGCAATTAAGTTTGTCCAAGTTCCCTTGCGGGTTTGTGGTCAGCGCCGTGCGCGTGACCTTAAACAAAGTTCCGTACGTTGCGGGAGACGGCCCGTGCCGTATGCTGAAGAGCAGCCCCGTTGACCAAGTGTGGTGCGGGGTGTCCTTAAGTTGATGCGGCCGGATTAGGTCCGGGACCGAAAAAAGGGACCGGGTACTCACGGAGAGGTTAAATAATAAAAGGGGTTTGGTTAATTAATGGCTATAGTTACCGGACGTTACTTTCAATGTAGACAAAGGATGTTGCCTCTCCGTGGGACGTAGGTCCGCCCCGGTCCATGAGCTGCGCTGAACTGCCGAACTGGCATGGCGTCCGAGGGAGGCTCGGCCTCTCTCGCGCCAGGCGTGACCTCATTACGCTAGACTCCAAACGGGTGTGTCTGGAAGAGATTTTATTGTCGCTAAAATCCTCATTTAATGTTTCAGGAGGAATGGGTATGGTTCTTCTCTTGTCTACTCAGGTTTCCGCGGCTTTGTCTTTAATTGCTGTTCGGGTCGCCTGACTCGGGTGGGCCATGGCCAGGGGTGTGTTCCGTTAGCGGGAGCGTATACTGGCGGGTGCAGGTCGGGCTCTGGGGTGGTCGTCGGCCAGACGACGTCAAAGGAAAACTTCTTTAAAGGTAAAGTTGCCTATAAATAGTTACTGTCAAGATTATTAGGTACTACTCAAAAATAATTGCTTGCTTGAAAGTATTGTGTTTAAGAATAAAGTTGAATGAGTAGCCTGATTTTATTAATAATTATTAATAAGCAAGTATAACAAAACATGTAGACTTCTAAGTTATCTGTAGATGATTTGAACACCTACCGAACATATTTCTTTCATTCTGATCAATGAAGACAAAACACAAAAAATGGGCTTATTGTAATGGTTTTCATTAAAAGTTAGGTTTTATTATAAGAGGGAAATATGTGTTACCCAGACAAATTGAAAAAGTACTAATTCAAGAGAAAGGATTATAAAAATTGTGAATACTGGCAAAATAAAGATAGAAAAGAAAATCAAATAGTGGATATATTAGTTAAATGTGAAAAATTATATCTGGACTAATCTAAAACAATTTCTTGTCAAAATTGTATTCTTTCCACAAATAATTAAATAAAATTGTATCCTATCAGTAACCTGGGTTATGCATATTCGCTAGCTGTCAGCCCATGATTATCAAACAGTATTTAGCATTATAAATTCTTCATAAGGTGTACAAAATGTACAATTTTATACTCGTGTAAATTTATAACAAAAAGTAGTGAGTTCGTCGATTTAGTATTAAATTATTTTTCAACAAAGGACCTGGAGGGATGGTGAGGTAGAATGACAGGTAGATCGAAAGGACCACTCGATGTTAATCGTTCCACGAGCTCTTTTATTGCATTCAGAGAGCTTGCAGCGGCCTGGTGGATCCGTCGCGGGGTGCGCGCCTTTCCCACGAAGACCCGGACTCCCGGAGACCGTCTCGTACGGCCCACTCTCCCGACGCATACTGGCAGTTCTCCCACGTAACAAAGTTCCTAAATAATCAACTGCTTCGCAAAGGCATGTGACGCGTGCGCGACTCTTACGTACTGACTCGTAATGTCGGCGATGGTTCAGCAATGAGTAACTATGTCCCTCACAAAGACACGTGATGCGTGCGCGGTTCTTACGTACCGACTCGTAATGTCGGCGAAAGTTCAGCGATGCGTAACTAAGCTTACGCGTCCTATAATGACCGACACGTGACGTAACTCGTAACTCGTAACTCGGACACCCAATCGCGTGGGCGGCACTACGTAGGCATCGCGGCTGCTGCGAATGCTCGTACTGTGGCGGTGTCGCCGGACCGTGAGCTTGATAGACCCGTCTCGCGATCAGCGCGGAGCGGAGCGCACGTCCGCCGCTGCTCGAGTCCTGAGTTCAACTGCTCTCCCCCGCCCGTCCGCGGGCCGTCGCGCGCGGGCTGCGGGGGAGGGGAGGGGGAATCGGCCGGCGTGGGAGAGCGCCACCCCTCGCGACGCGGATGAGCGCCAGGCCGCGCTTACATATAGACACTGCGACACATTTACGAGAATTACATGACCATTTACACACTAATAAATACATTACGGTTACATTATTTACACACTTATAAAAAGTCACAGTCATTTGGCAAAAATATATACAACATAGAATAATTTATACACTAATACTGGATCACTGGCATGCTAGGGCGCACGCGGGTGCGTCCCTGGCCGATGCACTATTCTTAGGGATAGCTGGGAAAACAAGGGAGGACGTTGACGAGGCATAACGGCCTGAAGGAGCCGAGGAGACACTTGGGTCGACGTCAAAGTAAGCATCAAAGTGTTTCAAAAGCTGAAGCTGACGCCACTTCCGCTGCCTGTTTTAGTTTTTTTTATTAATTATTAGCGTTGTAAAAGATCTCAGGGGTTTTAATGGGGGTTCGGCCTCGTGGCTGCAGGCAGGAGCGCGTCTCGGTTCGGAAATTACCTGGGCTGTTCAGGCCACCCAGGACGCCTTATTAATGTTGTAAATGAATGGTAAACGAGTTACAGGGCACTGCACTTTATTCAGTATTGATACACTCATTCGTCCCGATACTGGCCGCGTCCGTTGTCGGACCGCTATGACACGTGTATCTCTATACGTGACGGTTTGCGCGACCAAGATGGATTGCAAAGTTATATCGACAAACTGAAACAGTGGCTTCTCGTCCCTACGAAGGAATGGTAAATACGTAGAAAAGTTCCTATGTTCAGGATGGTTTGCAGTCTAGCCTGCTACGAAATATTAACGTTTCAGAAATTACGTGGACACATCAGCTGGAGACGTACACGTAAAGTCCCTTGCAAATGAAAGTTAGTCACTTAAAATACACGTTACACTTTGCACTATAAAAATGGAGAAAGTTAAGAGACGAAAGTTAGTCAGTGTTATTCTCAACACTTATTACGGAGGATCTACGACGATAACGATTAATTGGCTAATCAGCCGAAAATTGCGTACCACTACTACGCGGTCCTTAAACTGGACATGGAATTACGTATGACCATAAAGTTCCCCGATGGGAAGAATTTAATAAATTAATAGTCGCACGAAATATCGTGCGACTGGTTGGGGTCGGCGCCGAGTTGACTAAAAGATTTACAAAACTTACACTATTGCTGAAATGTTGAAGAGATGCTAAAGTTGATGACCCGACGTTCGCGGAGCGCCCGACCCCTTCGAGCTCCAGACGGTAACTGAGCGCGAGACCGCCCTGCGGCCTCGCGCCTAACCACGTGAAACGTGGGAAAACCGACCCGGCCAGTTTTGGACTTAAAGACAAGTTACAAAATATATGCTTATAAAACAATTAGACATAATTTCCCTTACATGAATCCTCTTTTAAATTGTTATTAATTTAGTTGTTTTAATTTGACAAATAATTATATATAATTAGTTAGGCGCATTGCCACACCCGGCAAGGTGCTGACGTCGCTTTGGTGTTTGTCGCGGCGCACTTTTACACACTCGGCGGACATCACGCTCGGACGTGTTCGGCGCACTTAAGAGTAAGTGCTGTTGTGACATAACGGCCTGTGCGAACCAGAGGGAGCACCGGCGGTCGGCGTCAAATGCCCCCCCTCCAACGATGCCGTTATGCTCAACAACACTACGCCTCACTCGCATGGAAGTGGTACACTGGTTGGCGCACTAAGCACTAACCTGGTGTGTCCGGCGGCGTGGTGTGCGCGTGGGCCGCTCCTGTTGCCATGGGGGCGGCCGAGGTGGGTGGCGGCGTCGTGGTGCCTTTGTGGGCCGCACCTGTCGCCATGGGGGCGGCTGTGGTGGGCGGCGGAGGCAGCGTTGCGGCGCATTCAGCAGCAGGCGGCGCGCCCACAGTGGCACGCGTGGCGTGCGGAGGTGGTATGGCGCCTTCAGCGGGGCGTGTGGCGGGCGGAAGTGGCGCACCCACAGTGACGTGCGCGGCGGGCGTAAGTAGCACACCCCCTGTGACGTGCGCGGCGGGCGGAAGTGGCACGCCCCCTGTGACGTGCGCGGCGGGCGTAAGTGGCACGCCCCCTGTGACGTGCGCGGTGGGCGTCAGTGGCACGCCCCCTGTGACGTGCGCGGCAGGCGGAAGTGGCACGCCCCCTGTGGCGGGCGGAAGTGGCACGCCCCCTGTGACGTGTGCGGCGGGCGTAAGTGGCACGCCCCAGGACGTGCGCGGCGGGCGGAAGTGGCACGCCCCCTGTGATGTGCGCGGCGGGCGTAAGTGGCACGCCCCCTGTGACGTGCGCGGCAGGTGGAAGTGGCACGCCCCCTGTTGACGTGCGTGACGTGCGGTGGCGGCATGCCCTTGTTGACGTGCGTGACGTGCGGGGGCGGCACGCCCTTGTTGACGTGCGTGACGTGCGGTAGTGGCACGCCCTTGTTGACATGCGTGACGTGCGGTGGCGGCACGCCCTTGTTGACGTGCGTGACGTGCGGTGGCGGCACGCTCTTGTTGACGTGCGTGACGTGCGGTGGCGGCACGCCCTTGTTGATGTGCGTGACGTGCGGTGGCGGCCCGCTCTTGTTGACGTGCGTGACGTGCGGTGGCGGCACGCCCTTGTTGATGTGCGTGACGTGCGGTGGCGGCCCGCTCTTGTTGACGTGCGTGACATGCGGTGGCGGCACGCCCTTGTTGACGTGCGTGACGTGCGGTGGCGGCACGCCCTTGCTGACGTGCGTGACGTGCGGTTGCGGCCCGCTCTTGTTGACGTGCGTGACGTGCGGTGGCGGCCCGCTCTTGTTGACGTGCGTGACGTGCGGTGGCGGCACGCCCTTGTTGACGTGCGTGATGTGCGGTGGCGGCACGCCCTTGTTGACGTGCGTGACGTGCAGTGGCGGCACGCCCTTGTTGACGTGCGTGATGTGCGGTGGCGGCACGCCCTTGTTGACGTGCGTGACGTGCGGTGGCGGCACGCCTAAGTTGACTTGCGTGACATGCGGTGGCGGCACGCCCTTGTTGACGTGCGTGACGTGCGGTGGCGGCCCGCTCTTGTTGACGTGCGTGACGTGCGGTGGTGGCCCGCTCTTAGTGACGTGCGTGACGTGCGGTGGCGGCACGCCCTTGTTGACGTGCGTGACGTGGCGTTGGCCGACTGTGAATGGCTCGGCAGGTGGCTGATCCTCCGGAGAGTGCTGCAAAATCGTCTTTTTGCATCACCGCCCTGTGCCAGCCGCTTTCTCAGCGACCGTGGGCGGCGCCATCGGAGTACTTCCTCCGGGTGATCCTCTGTCATTGTCGCCTCAGTGGTCGTTTTGTCCTCTGGCGGATGTGTCATCACGGCCGGTTTGCACCGCGTCAATACCCCAGGAGCCTTCACGGCAGTTGGGGGCGGCGGCGTCGGGGGCGGCGGCGTCGGGGGCGGCGTGATGGTCACAGCATGGTGCCTTACTGCTTCGGTGGACTGTTGGCCGGCTGGGAAGTGCGGCGATGTTGCCAAGTTGAGACGCAGCGCCGCACCAGTAGCGTTCTCGGCAGGCGGTGGCGGCGACGGCGGGGGCGGCGTGATGGTCATAGCATGGTGCCTTACTGCTTCGGCGGACTGTTGGCCGGCTGGGAAGTGCGGCGATGTTGCCAAGTTGAGACGCAGCGCCGCACCAGTAGCGTTCTCGGCAGGCGGTGGCGGCGGTGTCGGGGGCGGCGTAATGGTCATAGCATGGTTTTTGACTGCATCGGCGGCCTGCTGGCCATCTGTGAAGTGTGGCGATGTTGCCAAGTTGAGACGCAGCGCCGCATCAGTATTGTTTTCGGCAGGCGGTGGCGGCGGCGTCGGGGGCGGCGTAATGGTCATAGCATGGTGCCTTACTGCTTCGGAGGCCTGTTGGCCGGCTGGGAAGTGCGGCGATGTTGCCAAGTTGAGACGCAGCGCCGCACCAGTAGCGTTCTCGGCAGGCAGTGGCGGCGGCGTCGGGGGCGGCGTGATGGTCATAGCATGGTGCCTTACTGCTTCGGCGGCCTGTTGGCCGGCTGGGAATTGCGGCGATGTTGCCAAGTTGAGACGCAGCGCCGCACCAGTAGCGTTCTCGGCAGGCGGTGGCGGCGGCGTCGGGGGCGGCATAATGGTCATAGCATGGTGCCTTACTGCTTCGGCGGCCTGTTGGCCGGCTGGGAAGTGCGGCGATGTTGCCAAGTTGAGACGCAGCGCCGCACCAGTAGCGTTCTTGGCAGGTGGTGGCGGCGGCGTCGGGGGCGGCGTGATGGTCATAGCATGGTGCCTTACTGCTTCGGCGGCCTGTTGGCCAGCTGGGAAGTGCAGCGATGTTGCCACGTTGAGACGCAGCAGCGCACCAGTAGCGTTCTAGGCAGGTGGTGGCGGCGGCATCGGGGGCGGCGTGATTGGTTGCAGTGGCATTGGGAGTATACTCGTCTCAGGCAGAGACATTGTGAGAAGCGTGTCGGCGTCCGCACAGTGTAACCACTCGGCTTTCGTGGTTGTCTGGCCCCCAGGAATTGTGGATGTGAAAACTTCCGGGGCCGGCGTCGTGACGATTGCGGTCCCGCCTGTACACTGCTTCTTTCGGCAATGTTCACACCTCCATCCAAACATCTCCGCCTCTTCTCGAGCGATCGGATGTACACACTCATTGTGCCATAAACTCTCGCACGTCCAGCAGAACCACCCGTCAGATGTCCCGCCGCGGCATGATGGCACACAGCACATCGTCATGCCATAAGTCCGGTACTCGTAACAAAATCCACATTCATCATTTGAGTAGTGCAAGCAACTCTCGGCTGGCTCTGGGAAGCCCGCGTCGGCCCAGGACTCATATGCTTCCTGGAAGTCGTTCATTTTGATAACGACATGCGGCCTCTGTCACGCGGTCGCGGCAGACTGTCCGGACGACGGATCAGGACGTCGATGACAGGGCGCGAGCAGGTAGGGAGGACCGCCTCCCCTCACCCCCGAGTCGGTGTCCCGTGCTCGCACGCCTCCTGTCCCGTGGAAGCCCGTGATGCATGCGCGGCCGTGCGCAACTGTCCCTCCGTGACGTCACTCTGCGCCGCGCAGGTGTCCCGCCGTTCCCGTGGTTCCGAGTCGTAACCGATCGTGGTGAGACGCCGTGTAACCGATCCCGGCCGTATCCCGCGGTGCCGGCGTTATCCCGTCGCGGCGAAACCGATCTCCTAGTCTCCCGTTACTTTCTCGCGGCGCCGTCTCCCGTCGCTATCTCGCGGCGCCGTATCCCGTGTCCTGGCGCGCCGGCTTCCGCTGCCGCCTTGGCGTGAGACTGTCGCGTCGGAGTAATGAAAATAAAATTAAAATGTTTTGAAATACAAATTTTCCTTATTGAATAGTCCCGGAATGATAAAATGTCACAAAACTGAATGCCACTTGCCGGCCTTAAACTCACTCGTGCTGAATTAATTTTAATGTACTTTATAAAGTATGAAAAAAGTTTAAAAGTTCGTTTTTCGAAAGCCACACTAGTTGCGCGCCAAATGACGCCACTCCCGCTGCCTGTTTTAGTTTTTTAATTAATTATTAGCGTTGTAAGAGATCTCAGGGGTTTTAACAGGGGTTCGGCCTCGTGGCTGTAGGCAGGAGCGCGTCTCGGTTCGGAAATTACCTGGGCTGTTCAGGCCACCCAGGACGCCTTATTAATGTTGTAAATGAATGGTAAACGAGTTACAGGGCACTGCACTTTATTCAGTATTGATACACTCATTCGTCCCGATACTGGCAGCGTCCATTGTCGGACTGCTATGACACGTGTATCTCTATACGTGACGGTTTGCGCGACCAAGATGGATTACAAAGTTATATCGACAAACTGAAACAGTGGCTTCTCGTCCCTACGAAAGAATGGTAAATACGTAGAAAAGTTCCTATGTTCAGGATGGTTTGCAGTCTAGCCTGCTACGAAATATTAACGTTTCAGAAATTACGTGGACACGTCAGCTGGAGACGTACACGTAAAGTCCCTTGCAAATGAAAGTTAGTCACTTAAAATAAACGTTACACTTTGCACTATAAAAATGGAGAAAGTTAAGAGACGAAAGTTAGTCAGTGTTATTCTCAACACTTATTACGGAGGATCTACGACGATAACGATTAATTGGCTAATCAGCCGAAAATTGTGTACCACTACTATGCGGTCCTTAAACTGGACATGGAATTACGTATGACAATAAAGTTCCCCGATGGGAAGAATTTAATAAATTAAGAGTCGCACGAAATATCGTGCGACTGGTTGGGGTCGGCGCCGAGTTGACTAAAAGATTTACAAAACTTACACTATTGCTGAAATGTTGAAGAGATGTTAAAGTTGATGACCCGACGTTCGCGGAGCGCCCGACCCCTTCGAGCTCCAGACGGTAACTGAGCGCGAGACCGCCCTGCGGCCTCGCGCCTTACCACATGAAACGCGGGAAAACCGACCCGGCCATTTTTGGACTTAAAGACAAGTTACAAAATATATGCTTATAAAACAATTAGACATAATTTCCCTTACATGAATCCTCTTCTAAATTGTTATTAATTTAGTTGTTTTAATTTGACAAATAATTATATATAATTAGTTAGGCGCATTGCCACACCCGGCCGGGCGCTGACGTCGCTTTGGTGTTCGTCGCGGCGCACTTTCACACACTCGGCGGACATCACGCTCGGGCGTGTTCGGCGCACTTAAGAGTAAGTGTTGTTGTGACATAACGGCCTGTGCGAACCAGAGGGAGCACCGGCGGTCGGTGTCAAAGCTGTAATTGCAATTGTAGCAAGTGTCAGTAAACTAGAAGAGAAATCTAAGAAAAGGAAACGCAGTTGGTGGACGAGACAGTGTATACTTTCCCCGGCAAACAAAAGGTGTTTTACCCCTTTGTGTCAAGAACTTCGATACGAAGATGCTGATTCATTTCAGAACTATATAAATGAATTCTGAAAGTTTTGATCTTCTTCTTTCAATTTTGGAGTCTCGCATTGCAAAGAAGAATACTCATTTGCACCAGTCTATACCAGCAAAGCAGAAGCTGGCAGTTACATTAAGATTTTTGGCGACAGGGGAATCATTAAGTCCCTTATGTTCTCTACAAGTATTCCACACAACACCATCTCAAAATTTGTACCTGAAATTTGTGGTGCAATTTATAGTGCTCTTCAAAAACAATATTTAAAAGTATGTTTAGTAAGAATAAAACATATAATTAAATCTAGGTAAATCTGCAAGTAGGAATATCCCTTCTCATTCCCGCTTATTTTCTCACCCAACTAGCTGCTGTTGTATGGACACTTTCACTTGTATTTCATCAAAATTGTTCCTATACTTTAAAGCGAACGTGTTAATTTTTGCTGTGTTTAGAAATTGGCAATTTTGTTTTATTTTGAATTAAGTGTATTTACTGTTATAAACCTCAACCTGAGCCTTTAAGCTAACTTCACCTCAGTCACATTATCTCTTTAAAATAATTTTTAAAATGAGATATTAGATCAGGTATGCTTGTTTCGTACAGCCTGGGAAGTATAGGCCTACTGACAAGGATCTGCTACACAAATATTTACATTCACGAAAAATGGTATTACTTTCAAAACTTAAATAATAATAATTGAATATATAGGCAGAATTTTAATAGTTCTAGGCCTTTCTTGCAAATCACCAGAGCTACTTGCTTACTCAGAGATGCTGCTTTAACATAGGTCAGTACCATCTATTGTTAGGAAATTATGAGTCTATATTCCAGAAAATTCCAGACAATACTTACAGATTAGCAGCTATTGTGAAATAAGGTGAACAATGACTTATAAGAAAGATTGATTAGGTAGGCCAAAATAATTTTAGTTACATTAAGTCTCTGATTTGAAATATTTTAAAATTTATTTTAGATGTTATTAATTTGGATTTGTAGGTAAAAGTTCCGAAATGCATATCCTAGTTGATACCTCATTCCTGATGGCATATTTTGTACGCAATG